>NW_026111587.1:344798-689596 GCF_024679095.1 Eriocheir sinensis | reverse complement strand
TGCACATACAATATGGTAAATTTGTATTAAAAAAATATGCAAAATACACATAACATAATGTAAATTTGTTTAAAAATATATATTCGAATACACATAAAATAACGCAGATTTCTATAGAAATATATATACAAAATACACTTGAAATAATGTAAATACGTATAAAAATATATATACAAAATACACATTAAATAATGTTAATTCGTGTCAAAATAAATAATCAAAATATCATGAAAAGAATGTGTATTTGTATGAAAATAGATACAAAAAATACACAAAAAATAATCTAAATTTGTATAAAACTATATACAAAAATACACAAAAATAATTTAAACTTGTATGAAAATAAATATACAAAAAACATATAAAAATAGGTAAATTTGTATTGAAATACATATACAAAATACATATAAGATAATGTAAATTTCAATGAAAATATATAAACATATAGACTTAAAATAACGTAAATTTGTATAAAAAAAATATATACAAAACACAAATAGAATAATGTAAAATCGTATCAAAATAAATACACAGAATATTAATAAAATAATGTAAATTTGTATGAAAATAAAGAAGCAAAATACCCATAAAATAACGCTTCTTTTTTTAAATATATATACAAAATTAAAAATAAAAATTTATTTGTATTAAAATAAATATACAAAATACACATACAATAAGGTAAATCTGTATTGAAATAGATATGCAAAATACATATAAAACAATGTAGATTTGTTTCAAAATATATATACAAATACACATAAAATAACGTAGATTTGTATAAAAATATATATACAAAATACACGTAAAATGAAGTAAATACGTATAAAAAAAATGTATACAAAATACACATAAAATAATGTAAGTTCGTATCAAAATAAATAAACAAAATACCAATAAAAGAATGTGTATTTGTATAAATATAAATATACAAAATACACATAAAATAACGTAAATTTGTATAAAACTATATACAAAAATACACAGAGGTAATTAAATTCGTATGAAAATAGATATACAAAATACAGATAAAATAAGCTAAATTTGAATTGAAATGTATATACAAAATACATAAAATAATGTAAATTTGTATCAAAATATTTATAAAAATACATATAATAATGTAAATTTGTTTAAAAATATATAAACAAAATACACATTAAGTAATGTAAATACGTATAAAAAATATGTACAAAATACACATATAATCATGTAATTCGTATCAAACTAAATAAACAAAATAGCAATAAAATAATGTAAATTTGTATGAGAAAACATATACAAATACATATAAAATAACGCTAATTTCTATAAAAATATATGTCCAAAAATGAACGTAAAATACAAAAACTGTGGATAAAAATATATATACAAAACACACATTAAATAATGTAAATGCGTACATAAAATAACCTAAATTTGTATAAAACTATATACAAAAATACACAAAAATAATTTAAATTTATATGAAAAGAAATATACAAAATACACATAAAATTAGGTTAATTTCTATTGAAATACATATACAAAAAACACATAAAATAATGTAAATTTGAAAGAAAATATATAAACAAATACACATATAATAACGTGAATTTGTATGAAATATATATACAAAATACACATCAAATAATGTAAATATGTATAAAAAAATATATACAAAACACAAATAGAATAATGAAAAATCGTATCAAAATATATACACAAAATATTAATAAAATAATGTAAATTTGTATGAAAATTAAGATGCAAAATACCTATAAAATAACGCATTTTTTTTTAAATTATTGATACCAAAATACACATAAAATATTTGAATTTGTATCAAAATAAATATACAAAATGCACATACTTTAAGGTAAATTTGTATTGAAATAGATATGCAAAATACATATAAAATAATGTAAATTTGTTTCAAAATATATATGCGAATACACATAAAATAACGTAGACTTCTATAAAAATACATATACAAAATACACATAAAATTAAGTAAATACGTATAAAAAAATGTATACAAAATACACATAAAATAATGTAAATTCGTATAAATATAAATCAACAATAGAACAATAAAAGAATGTGTATTTGTATAAATATAAATATACAAAATGCACATAAAATAACGTAAATTTATATAAAACTATATTCATAAAATAACTCAAATTTCTATAAAAATATATGTACAAAAATGAGCATAAAATAAATTTGCATAAAAATATATATACAAAACACACATTAGATAATTTAAATGAGTATAAAAATATGTTTACAAAATACCTATGAAGCAATCTAAATTCGTATCGAATTAAATTAAGAACATACCAATATAATAATGTAATTTTGGATGAAAATATATATACAAAATACACATAAAATAACCTAAATACAAATACAAATATACACATAAAAAAATTTAAAATTGAATGAAATAAATATACAAAATAAACATATAATAAGGTAAATTTGTAATGAAATATATGAAAAAATACACATAAAATAATATAAATTTGTATGAAAATATATATACAAATACACATTAAATAACATGAATTTGTATAAAATTTGTATCAAAATATATACTTATACACACAATAAAATAACGTAATTTTTTTTGAAAATGTATATACAAAATACACATAAAATAATTTAAATACGTAGAAAAATATATATACAAAAAACACATAAAATAATGTAAATATGTATGAAAATATATAAACAAATACACATAAAATAATGTAAATTTGGAAAGAATATATATACAAAATGAACATTAAATAATGTAAATATGTATAAAAAAAATATATATAAAAAACACATAAAATAATGTTAAATCGTATCAAAATAAATAAAGAGAATATCAATAAAATAATGTAAATTTGTATGAAAATAAAGATGCAAAATATCCATATAATAACGCATATTTGCATAAAAATATATATACAAAAATACATATAAAATAATTAAATTTGTATTAAAATAAATATACAAAATGCACGTACAATAAAGTAAATTTGTATTGAAATAGATATGCAAAATACACATTAATAATGTAAATTTGTATCAAAATATATATACGAATACTCATAAAATAGAGTAAATTTCTATGAAAATATACATACAAAATAGATATACAAAATACACATATAACTAGTTAAATTTGTATTTAAATACATGTACAAAAAACACATAAAATAATGTAGATTTGTATGAAATGAAAACAAATACATTTTATATAAAATATATATACAAAATACACATAGAATAAAGTAAAAACATATCAAAATAAATACACAGAATATCAATAAAATAATGTAAATTTGTATGAAAATAAAAAGGCAAAATACCTATAAAATAAAGCATATTTTTATAAAAATACATATACAAAAATACACATAGATTAATCAAATGTGTATTAAAATTAATATTCAAAATGCACATACAATAAGGTAAATTTATATTGAAAAAATATGCAAAATACACATAAAACAATGTAAATTTGTTTCAAAATATATATACGAATACACATAAAATAACGCAGATTTCTATAGAAATATATATACAAAATACACTTGAAATAATGTAAATACGTATAAAAATATATATACAAAATACACATTAAATAATGTTAATTCGTGTCAAAATAAATAAACAAAATATCATGAAAAGAATGTGTATTTGCATGAAAATAGATATACAAAATACACATAAAATAACCAAAATTTGTATAAATCTATATGCAAAAATACACAAAAATAATTTAAACTTGTATGAAAATAAATATACAAAAAACATATAAAAATAGGTAAATTTGTATTGAAATACATATAGAAAAAACACATAAAATAATGTAAATTTGAATGAAAATATATAAACATATAGACTTAAAATAACGTAAATTTGTATAAAAAAAATATATATACAGAACACAAATAGAATAATGTAAAATCGTATCAAAATAAATACACAGAATATTAATAAAATAATGTAAATTTGTATGAAAATAAAGAAGCAAAATACCCATAAAATAACGCTTATTTTTTTAAATATATATACAAAAATACAAAAAAAAAATTTATTTGTGTTAAAATAAATATACAAAATACACATACAATAAGGTAAATCTGTATTGAAATAGATATGCAAAATACATATAAAACAATGTAATTTTTTTCAAAATATATATACGAATACACATAAAATAACGTAGATTTGTATAAAAATATATATACAAAATACACGTAAAATGAAGTAAATACGTATAAGAAAATGTATACAAAATACACATAGAATAATGTAAATTCGTATCAAAGTAAATATACAAAATACAAATAAAAGAATGTGTACTTGTATAAATATAAATATACAAAATACACATAAAATAACGTAAATTTATATAAAACTATTTACAAAAATACACAGAAGTAATTAAATTTGTATGAAAATATATACAAAATACACACAAAATAAGCTAAATTTGAATTGAAATATATATACAAAATACATGAAATAAAGTAAATTTGTATCAAAATATTTATATAAATACACATATAATAACGTAAATTTGTATGAAAATATATAAACAAAATACACATTAAATAATGTAAATGCGTATAAAAAAATGTGTACAAAATACATATATAATCATGTAATTCGTATCAAAATAAATAAACAAAATACCAATAAAATAATATAAATTTGTATGAGTAAACGTGTATAAATATAAATGTACAAAATACACATACAAAATAAGCATAAAATAAGGTAAATTTGTAATGAAATATATGTACAAAATACACATAAAATAATGTAAATTTATATGAAAATATATATACAAATACACATAAAATACCATGAATTTGTATAAAATTATACATTAAAAATAAATATTAAATAATGTAAATGCGTATAAAAATATATATATAAAGTACATATAAAATAATGTAAATTTGTATCAATATAAATCAACAAAATACCAATAAAAAAATATATATATGAATGAAAATAGATTTACAAAATACACATAACATAACTAAAATTTGTATTGAAATATATACAAAAATACATATAAATAATTTGAGTTTGTATGAAAATAGATATTCAAAATACACATAAAACTAGGTAAATTTCTTTTGATATATATATACAAAATACCCATAAAATATTGTAAATTTGTGTCAAAATATATTATCAAATACACATAAAATAACGTAAATTTGTATGAAAAATGTATACAAAATACACATAGAATAATGTCAAATCGTATCAAAATGAAGGAGCAGAATATCAATAAAATAACGTAAATTTGTATTAAAATAAAGATGCAAAATACCCATAAAATAAAGCATATTTTTATAAAAATACATATACAAAAATTTACATTATTTGATATGTATTTTGTATATATATTTTTATACGTATTTACATAATTTTATATGTATTTTGTATATATAATTCAATAGAAATCTACTTTATTTTATGTGTATTCGTATACATATTTTGAAACAAATTTACATTGTTTTATATGTATTTTTGAATATCTCTTTTAATACAAACTTACCTTACTGTATATGCATTTTGTATATTTATTTCAATACAAATTTAAATATTTTATGTGTATTTTGGTATATATATTTTTATAAAAAATGCGATAATTCTTGGGAATTTTGCATCTTTATTTTCATACAAATTTACATTATTTTATTGATATTCTGTGTATTTATTTTGATACGATTTTACATTATTCTATTTGTTTTTTGTATATATATTTCTTATACACATTTACATTATTTAATGTGTATCTTGCATATATATTTTATACAAATTTACGTTATTTTAAGTGTATTTGTTTATATATTTTCATTCAACTTTACATTATTTGATATGTATTTGTATATTTCAATACAAATTTACCTAATTTTATGTGTATTTTGTATATTTCTTTTCAAACAAATTTAAATTATTTTGTGTATTTTTGTATATAGTTTATAAAATTTAGGTTATTTTATGTACGCATTTACATTATTTAGTGTGTGTTTTATATATATATTTTTTTGCAAATTTACTTTATTTTATGTGCATTTTTGTACATATATTTTTATAGAAATTTGCGTTATTTGTATATGTTTTCTCATAAATATTTACATTATTTTATTGCTATTTTGTTTATTTATTTTGATACGAATAACATGATTATATGTGTATTTTGTACATATTTTTTATACGTATTTACATTACTTAATGTGTATTTTGTTTATATTATTTAAAACAAAACTACGTTATTATATGTATTTGTATAAATATTTTGATATAGATTTACATTATTTTATGTATTTATGTACATTTCAATTCAAATTTAGCTTATTTTAGCTGTATTTTGTATATATATTTCATACAAATTTAATTACTTCTGTTTATTTTTGTATATAGTTTTATACAAATTTACGATATTTTATGTGTATTTTGTATATTTATATTTTTACAATTACACATTCTTTTACTGGTATTTTGTTTATTTATTTTGATACGATTTTTATGTTTTTTTTTTTGTATTCATTTTTTTATACGTATTTACTTCATTTTATGTGTATTTTGTATATATTTTTATAGAAATCTACGTTATTTTATGTGTATTCGTATATATATTTTGAAACAAATTTACATTGTTTTATATGTATTTTGCATATCTATTTCAATACAAATTTGCAAATTTACTTTATTTTATGTGCATTTTTGTACATATATTTTTTTAGAAATTTGCGTTATTTTATGTGTATTTGTATATGTTTTCTCATACAAATTTACATTATTTTATTGCTATTTTGTTTATTTATTTTGATACAAATGAAAATAGATATACAAAATATACATAAAATAAACTAAATTTGTATTAAAATATATATACAAAATACATAAAATAATGTAAATTTGTATCAAAATATTTTAACAGATATGCATAAAAAAACGTTAATTTGTTTTAAAATATACAAAATACACATTAAATAATGTAAATATGTATAAAAAAATATATACAAAACACAAATAGAATAATGTAAAATCGTATCAAAATAAATACACAGAATATTAATAAAACAATGTAAATTTGTATGAAAATAAAGATGCAAAATACCCATTAAATAACGCATTTTTTATAAAAATATATATACCAAAATACACATGAAAAAATTATTTTGTATTAAAATAAATATACAAAATACACATAAGATAAGGTAAATCTCTATTGAAATAGATATGCAAAATACATATAAAACAATGTAAATTTGTTTCAAAATATATATACGAATACATATAAAATAACGTAGATTTGTATAAAAATATATATACAAAATACACGTAAAATAAAGTAAATACGTATAAAAAAATGTATACAAAATACACATAAAATAATGTAAATTCGTATCAAAATAAATAAACAAAATACCAATAAGAGAATGGGTATTTGTATAAATATAAATATACAAAATACACATAAAATAACGTAAATTTGTATAAAACTATATACAAAAATACACAGAAGTAATTAAATTCGTATGAAAATAGATATACAAAATACAGATAAAATAAGCTAAATTTGAATTGAAATGTATATACAAAATACATAAAATAAAGTAAATTTGTATCAAAATATTTAAAAAATACATATAATAACGTAAATTTGTTTAAAAATATATAAACAAAATACACATTAAGTAATGTAAATACGTATAAAAAATATGTACAAAATACACATATAATCATGTAATTCGTATCAAACTAAATAAACAAAATAGCAGTAAAATAATGTAAATTTGTTTGAGGAAACATATACAAATACATATAAAATAACGCTAATTTCTATAAAAATATATGTCCAAAAATGAACGTAAAATAAATTAACTTTGGATAAAAATATATATACAAAACACACATTAAATAATGTAAATGCGTACATAAAATAACCTAAATTTTTATAAAACTATATACAAAAATACTCAAAAATAATTTAAATTTGTATGAAAAGAAATATACAAAATACACATAAAATTAGGTTAATTTCTATTGAAATACACATACAAAATACACAAAAAATAATGTAAATTTGAAAGAAAATATATAAACAAATACACATATAATAACGTAAATTTGTATGAAATATATATACAAAATACACATTAAATAATGTAAATATGTATAAAAAAAATATATACAAAACACAAATAGAATAATGTAAAATCGTATCAAAATATATACACAGAATATTAATAAAATAAAGATTATATAATAAAATAAAAATTAAGATGCAAAATACCTATAAAATAACGCATTTTTTATAAAATTATTGATACCAAAATACACTTAAATATTTGACTTGAATCAAAATAAATATACAAAATGCACATACAATAAGGTAAATTTGTATTGAAATAGATATGCAAAATACATATAAAATAATGTAAATTTGTTTCAAAAAATATATGCGAATACACATAAAATAACGTAGATTTCTATAAAAATACATATACAAAATACACATAAAATTAAGTAAATACGTATGAAAAAATGTATACAAAATACACATAAAATAATGTAAATTCGTATAAATATAAATAAACAATATAGCAATAAAAGAATGTGTATTTGTATAAATATAAATATGCAAAATGCACATAAAATAACGTTAATTTATATAAAACTATATACATAAAATAACGCAAATTTCTATAAAAATATATGTACAAAAATGAACATAAAATAAATTTGCATAAAAATATATATACAAACCACACAATAGATAATGTAAATGAGTATAAAAATATGTATACAAAATACCTATGAAATAATCTAAACTCGTATCGAATTAAATTAAGAAAATACCAATATAATAATGTAATTTTGGATGAAAATATATATACAAAATACACATAAAATAACCTAAATACAAATACAAATATACACATAAAATAATTTTAAATTGAATTAAATAAATATACAAATTAAACATAAAATAAGGTAAATTTGTATTGAAATATATGAAAAAATACACATAAAATAATATAAATTTGTATGAAAATATATATACAAAAACACATTAAATAGCATGAATTTGTATAAAATTTGTATCAAAATATATACGAAAACACACAATAAAATAACGTAATTTTTTTTATGAAAATGTATATATAAAATACACATAAAATAATGTACATTTGTATAAAAATATATAAACAAATACACATAAAATAATGTAAATTTGGATAAAATATATATACAAAATAAACCTTAAATAATGTAAATATGTATAAAAAATATATACAAATCACACATAGAATAATGTTAAATCGTATCAAAATAAATAAAGAGAATATCAATAAAATAATGTAAATTTGTATGAAAATAAAGCTGCAAAATATCCATATAATAACGCATATTTGCATAAATATATATATATATACAAAAATACATATTAAATAATTAAATTTGTATTAAAATAAATATACAAAATGCACGTACAATAAAGAAAATTTGTATTGAAATAGATATGCAAAATACACATCAATAATGTAAATTTGTATCAAAATATATATACGAATACTCATAAAATAGAGTAAATTTCTATGAAAATATACATACAAAATATATATACAAAATACACATATAACTAGTTAAATTTGTATTTAAATACATGTACAAAAAACACATAAAATAAAGTAGATTTGTATGAAATGAAAACAAATACATTTTATATAAAATATATATACAAAATTCACATAGAATAATGTAAAATCATACCAAATAAATACACAGAATATCAATAAAATAATGTAAATTTGTATGAAAATAAAGATGCAAAATATCCATAAAATAAAGCATATTTTTATAAAAATACATACACAAAAATACACATAGATTAATCAAATTTGTATTAAAATTAATATACAAAATGCACATACAATAATGTAAATTTGTATTGAAAAAATATGCAAAATACACATAAAACAATGTAAATTTGTTTCAAAATATATAAACGAATACACATAAAATAACGTAGATTTCTCTAGAAATATATATACAAAACACACTTGAAATAATGTAAATACGTATAAAAATATATATACAAAATACACATTAAATAATGTTAATTCGTGTCAAAATAAATAAAAAAAATATCATGAAAAGAATGTGTATTTGTATGAAAATAGATATACAAAATACACATAAAATAACCTAAATTTGTATAAAACTATATACAAAAACACACAAAAATAATTTAAACTTGTATGAAAATAAATATACAAAAAACATATAAAAATAGGTAAATTTGTATTGAAATACATATACAAAATACACATAAAATAATGTAAATTTGAATGAAAATATATAAACATATAGACTTAAAATAACGTAAATTTATATCAAATATATATACAAAAAAAACATTAAATAATGTAAATATGTATAAAAAATATATATACAAAACACAAATAAAATAATGTAAAATCGTATCAAAATAAATACAGAAAATATTAATAAAATAATGTAAATTTGTATGAAAATTAAGATGCAAAATACCCATAAAATAACACATTTTTTATAAAAAATATATATACGAAAAAACATAAAATATTTGATTTTGTATTAAAATAAATAGATATACAAAATACACATAAGATAAGCTAAATTTGAATTGAAATATATATACAAAATACATAAAATAATGTAAATTTGTATCAAAATACCTATACAAATACACATATAATAACCTAAATTTGTATAAAAATATATAAACAAAATACACATTAAATAATGTAAATACGTATAAAAAAATGTAAAAAATACACAAATATCATGTAATTCGTATCAAAATAAATAGACAAAATACCAATAAAATAATGTAAATTTCTATGAGAAAACATATACAAAATACACATAAATAACGCAAATATCAATAAAAATATATATAATATATTTTTATACATATTTAAAATATTTAATGTATGTTTTGTATATATATTTTATCCAAATTTACGTGATTTTATATGTATTTGTTTATATATTTTCATACAAATTTACAATATTTTATGTGAGTTTTGTATATGTATTTAAATACAAATTTGCCTAACTTTATGAGTATTTTGCATATCTATTTTCAAACAAATTTTAACTATTTTTGTGTATTTTTGTATATATTTTTATACAAATTTTAGTTATTTTATTTGTTTTTTGTTTATATATTTTCCTACAAATATACATTCTTTTATTGGAATTTTGTGTATTTAATTTTTTACGAATTTATTTTATTTTATGTGTATTTTGTATATATATATATATATATTTTACGTATTTAAACTATTTTATGTGTATTTTATATATACATTTTCATAAAAATTTACGTTATTTTATTGTGTGTATTCGTATATATTTTGAAACAAATTTTATACAAATTCATGTTACTTTATGTGTATTTGCATATATATTTTCAAAGAAATTTATATTATTTTATGTGTATTCTTACATATATTTTATTACAAATTTACCTTATTTTATGTTTATTTTGTATATTTATTTCATTCAATTTTAAATTATTTAATGTGTATATTTGTATTTGTATTTAGGTTATTTTATGTGTTTTTTCTATATATATATATTTTCATCCAAAATTACATTATTTAATTGTTATTTTCTTAATTTAACTCGATACGAATTTAGATTATTTCATAGGTATTTTGTATACATATTTTTATACTCATTTACATTATCTAATGTGTGTTTTGTATATATTTTTATGCAAACTAATTTTATGTGCATTTTGTACATATATTTTATAGAAACTTAAAACGTTATTTTATGTGGATTTTATATGTTTTCTGATACAAATTTACATTATTTAATTAGCTTTTGTTGATTTATTTTGATACGAATGACTTGATTATTGGTGTATTTTGTAAATATTTTTATACGTAATTACATTACTTAATGTGTATTTTGTTTATACATTTTTTTACAAATTTACGTTATTATGTGTATTTGTTAAAAATATTTTGAAACAATTTACTTTTTTATGTATTTTGTATATATATTTCATTCAAATTCAGCTTATTTTGTGTGTATTTTGTATATCTATTTTCATACAAATTTAATTACTTCTGTGTATTTTTTGTATATAGTTTTATATAAATTTACGTTATTTATGTATTTGTATATTTATACAAATACACATTCTCTTATTGGTATTTTGTTTATTTATATTTATACAATTTACATTATTTATTTGTATTTTGTATACATTTTGATTCGTATTTACTTAATTTTATTTGTATTTTGTATATATATATATTTATAGAAATATACGTTATTTATATATATACGTTATTTATATATATATTTTGAAACAAATTTACATTGTTTTATATTTTTTGCATATCTATTTCAATACAAATTTACCTTATTGTATGTGCATTTGTATATTTATTTTAATACAAATTCAAATATTTTATGTGTATTTTGGTATATAATTTTAAAAAATGCGTTATTTTATAGGTATTTTGCATCTTAGTTTTCATACAAATTTACATTATTTATTAATATTCTGAGTATATATTTTGATACGATTTTATATTATACTATTTGTGTTTTGTATATATTTTTTATACATATTTTCATTATTTAATGAGTATTTTTATATATTTTATACAAATTAACGTCATTTTAAGTGTATTTGTTTATATAATTTCATTCAAATTTACATAATTTTAAGTGTATTTTGTATATGTATTTCAATACAAATTTACCTAATTTTATGTGTATTTTGTATATTTATTTTCATACAAATTTAAATTATTTTTGTGTTTTTTTGTATATACATATAGAGTAAATTTCTATGAAAATATATATTCAAAATACATATAAAATTATGTGAATAAGTGTAAAAATATATATATCAAATACACCTAAAAAAATGAAAATTCGTATAAAAATAAATAAACAAAATTCCGATAAAAGAACGTATATTTGTAGGAAAATAAATATACAAAATAAACATTAAATTACGAAAATTTGAATAAAAATATATACAAAAAAACAAAAAAATAAATTTCAATTTGTATGAAAATAGATATACAAAATACACATATAATTAGTTAAATTTGTATTTAAATACATGTACAAAATACACTTAAAATAATGTAAATTTGCATGAAATGAAAACAAATTCACATAAAATAACGTACATTTGTATAAAACAGATATACAAAATATACATAGAATAATGTAAAATCGTATCAAAATAAATACACAGAATATCAATAAAATAATGTAATTTTGTATGAAAATAAAGATGCAAAATACCAATAAAATAAAGCATATTTTTTTAAAGACATATACAAGAATACACATAGAATAATTGAATTTGTATTAAAATTAATATACAAAATGCACGTACAATAAAGGAAATTTGTATTGAAAAAATATACAAAATGCACATAAAACAATGTATAAAAGTTTCGAAATATATATACGAATACACATAAAATAACGTATATTTCTATAGAAATATATATAAAAAATACACATGAAATGACGTAAATACGTATAAAAATATATATACACAATACACATTAAATAATGTAAATTCGCATCAAAATAAATAAACAAAATATCAATAAAAGAATGTGTATTTGTATGAAAATAGATATACAAAATACACATAAAATATTGTAAATTTGTATAAAACTCTATTAAAAAAATACACAAAAATAATTTAAATTTGTATAAAAATATATATACAAAATACACATAAAACTAGTTAAATTTCTATTGAAATACATATACAAAATACACATAAAATAATGTAAATTTGAATGAAAATATATAAACAAATACACTTAAAATAACGTAAATTTGTATGAAATATATATAGAAAATACACATTAAATAATGTAAATATGTATAAAAAATATATACAAAACACAAATAGAATAATGTAAAATAGTATCAAAATAAATACACAGAATATTAATAAAATAATGTAAATTTGTATGAAAATAATTATGCAAAATACCCATAAAACAACGCATTTTTTATGAAAATTTATATACCAAAATACACATAAAATATTTAAATTTGTATTACAATAAAAATATAAAATGCACATACAATAAGGTAAATTTGTATTGAGATAGATATGCAAAATACACATAACCCAATGTAAATTTGTTTCAAAATATATATACGAATACACATAAAATAACGTAGATTTCTATAAAAATATATATACAAAATACACATAAAATGAAGTAAATACGTATAAGAAAATGTATACAAAATACACATAGAATAATGTAAATTCGTATCAAAGTAAATATACAAAATACAAATAAAAGAATGTGTACTTGTATAAATATAAATATACAAAATACACATAAAATAACGTAAATTTATATAAAACTATATACAAAAATACACAGAAGTAATTAAATTTGTATGAAAATATATACAAAATACACACAAAATAAGCTAAATTTGAATTGAAATATATATACAAAATACATGAAATAAAGTAAATTTGTATCAAAATATTTATATAAATACACATATAATAACGTAAATTTGTATGAAAATATATAAACAAAATACACATTAAATAATGTAAATGCGTATAAAAAAATGTGTACAAAATACATATATAATCATGTAATTCGTATCAAAATAAATAAACAAAATACCAATAAAATAATATAAATTTGTATGAGTAAACGTGTATTAATATAAATGTACAAAATACACACCCAAAATAAACATAAAATAAAATAAATTTGTAGTGAAAAATATGTACAAAATACACATAAAATAATGTAAATTTATATGAAAATATATATACATATATACATAAAATACCATGAATTTGTATAAAAATATATATTCAAAATAAATATTAAATAATGTAAATGCGTATAAAAATATATATATAAAGTACATATAAAATAATGTAAATTTGTATCAATATAAATCAACAAAATACCAATAAAAAAATATATATATGAATGAAAATAGATTTACAAAATACACATAACATAACTAAAATTTGTATTGAAATATATACAAAAATACATATAAATAATTTGAGTTTGTATGAAAATAGATATTCAAAATACACATAAAACTAGGTAAATTTCTTTTGATATATATATACAAAATACCCATAAAATATTGTAAATTTGTGTCAAAATATATTATCAAATACATATAAAATAACGTAAATTTGTATGAAAAATATATACAAAATACACATAGAATAATGTCAAATCGTATCAAAATGAAGGAGCAGAATATCAATAAAATAACGTAAATTTGTATTAAAATAAAGATGCAAAATACCCATAAAATAAAGCATATTTTTATAAAAATACATATACAAAAATTTACATTATTTGATATGTATTTTGTATATATATTTTTATACGTATTTACATAATTTCATATGTATTTTGTATATATAATTCAATAGAAATCTACTTTATTTTATGTGTATTCGTATACATATTTTGAAAAAAATTTACATTGTTTTATATGTATTTTTGAATATCTCTTTTAATACAAACTTACCTTACTGTATATGCATTTTGTATATTTATTTCAATACAAATTTAAATATTTTATGTGTATTTTGGTATATATATTTTTATAAAAATGCGATAATTCTTGAAATTTTGCATCTTTATTTTCATACAAATTTACATTATTTTATTGATATTCTGTGTATTTATTTTGATACGATTTTACATTATTCTATTTGTTTTTGTATATATATTTTATACACATTTACATTATTTAATGTGTATCTTATATATATATTTTATACAAATTTACGTTATTTTAAGTGTATTTGTTTATATATTTTCATTCAACTTACATTATTTGATATGTATTTTGTATATATTTCAATACAAATTTACCTAATTTTATTTTGTATATTTCTTTCAAACAAATTTAAATTATTTTGTGTATTTTTGTATATAGTTTTATACAAATTTAGGTTATTTTATGTACGCATTTACATTATTTAGTGTGTGTTTTATATATATTTTTTGCAAATTTACTTTATTTTATGTGCATTTTGTACATATATTTTATAGAAATTTGCGTTATTTGTATATATGTTTTCTCATAAATATTTACATTATTTTATTGCTATTTTGTTTATTTATTTTGATACGAATAACATGATTATGTGTATTTTGTACATATTTTTATACGTATTTACATTACTTAATGTGTATTTTGTTTATTTATTTTAAACAAATCTACGTTATTATATGTATTTGTATAAATATTTTGATATAGATTTACATTATTTTATGTATTTTGTATGTACATTTCAATTCAAATTTAGCTTATTTAGCTGTATTTTGTATATATATTTCATACAAATTTAATTACTTCTGTGTATTTTGTATATAGTTTTATACAAATTTACGATATTTTATGTATTTCTATATTTATATTTTACAAATACACATTCTTTTACTGGTATTTTGTTTATTTATTTTGATACGATTTTTATGTATTTTTTGTATTCATTTTTTATACGTATTTACTTCATTTTATGTGTATTTTGTATATTTTTATAGAAATCTACGTTATTTTATGTGTATTCGTATATATATTTTGAAACAAATTTATATTGTTTTATATGTATTTTGCATATCTATTTCAATACAAATTTGCAAATTTACTTTATTTTATGTTCATTTTTGTACATATATTTTTTTTTTAGAAATTAGCGTTATTTTATGGGTATTTTGTATATGTCTCATACAAATTTACATTGTTTTATTGATATTGTTTATTTATTTTGATACAAATGAAAATAGATATACAAAATATACATAAAATAAACTAAATTTGTATTAAAATATATATACAAAATACATAAAATAATGTAAATTTGTATCAAAATATTTTAACAGATGTGCATAAAATAACGTAAATTTGTTTTAAAATATACAAAATACACATTAAATAATGTAAATATGTATAAAAAAATATATACAAAACACAAATAGAATAATGTAAAATCGTATCAAAATAAATACACAGAATATTAATAAAACAATGTAAATTTGTATGAAAATAAAGATGCAAAATACCCATTAAATAACGCATTTTTTATAAAAATATATATACCAAAATACACATGAAAAAATTATTTTTTATTAAAATAAATATACAAAATACACATACGATAAGGTAAATCTCTATTGAAATAGATATGCAAAATACATATAAAACAATGTAAATTTGTTTCAAAATATATATACGAATACACATAAAATAACGTAGATTTGTATAAAAATATATATACAAAATACACGTAAAATAAAGTAAATACGTATAAAAAAATGTATACAAAATACACATAAAATAATGTAAATTCGTATCAAAATAAATAAACAAAATACCAATAAGAGAATGGGTATTTGTATAAATATAAATATACAAAATACACATAAAATAACGTAAATTTGTATAAAACTATATACAAAAATACACAGAAGTAATTAAATTCGTATGAAAATAGATATACAAAATACAGATAAAATAAGCTAAATTTGAATTGAAATGTATATACAAAATACATAAAATAAAGTAAATTTGTATCAAAATATTTATAAAAATACATATAATAACGTAAATTTGTTTAAAAATATATAAACAAAATACACATTAAGTAATGTAAATACGTATAAAAAATATGTACAAAATACACATATAATCATGTAATTCGTATCAAACTAAATAAGTAAAATAGCAGTAAAATAATGTAAATTTGTTTGAGAAAACATATACAAATACATATAAAATAACGCTAATTTCTATAAAAATATATGTCCAAAAATGAACGTAAAATAAATTAACTTTGGATAAAAATATATATACAAAACACACATTAAATAATGTAAATGCGTACATAAAATAACCTAAATTTTATAAAACTATATACAAAATACTCAAAAATAATTTAAATTTGTATGAAAAGAAAATACAAAATACACATAAAATTAGGTTAATTTCTATTGAAATACATACAAAATACACAAAAATAATGTAAATTTGAAAGAAAATATATAAACAAATACACATATAATAACGTAAATTTGTATGAAATATATATACAAAATACACATTAAATAATGTAAATATGTATAAAAAAAATATATACAAAACACAAATAGAATAATGTAAAATCGTATCAAAATATATACACAGAATATTAATAAAATAAAGATTATATAATAAAATAAAAATTAAGATGCAAAATACCTATAAAATAACGCATTTTTTTATAAAATTATTGATACCAAAATACACTTAAATATTTGACTTGTATCAAAATAAATATACAAAATGCACATACAATAAGGTAAATTTGTATTGAAATAGATATGCAAAATACATATAAAATAATGTAAATTTGTTTCAAAATATATATGCGAATACACATAAAATAACGTAGATTTCTATAAAAATACATATACAAAATACACATAAAATTAAGTAAATACGTATGAAAAAATGTATACAAAATACACATAAAATAATGTAAATTCGTATAAATATAAATAAACAATATAGCAATAAAAGAATGTGTATTTGTATAAATATAAATATGCAAAATGCACATAAAATAACGTTAATTTATATAAAACTATATACATAAAATAACGCAAATTTCTATAAAAATATATGTACAAAAATGAACATAAAATAAATTTGCATAAAAATATATATACAAACCACACAATAGATAATGTAAATGAGTATAAAAATATGTATACAAAATACCTATGAAATAATCTAAACTCGTATCGAATTAAATTAAGAAAATACCAATATAATAATGTAATTTTGGATGAAAATATATATACAAAATACACATAAAATAACCTAAATACAAATACAAATA
The DNA here is from genome assembly GCF_024679095.1 of Eriocheir sinensis. Classification (NCBI taxonomy): domain Eukaryota; kingdom Metazoa; phylum Arthropoda; class Malacostraca; order Decapoda; family Varunidae; genus Eriocheir; species Eriocheir sinensis. Next base: position 670,635 of record NW_026111587.1, on the reverse strand, counting down.
TACACATAAAATAATTTTAAATTGAATTAAATAAATATACAAATTAAACATAAAATAAGGTAAATTTGTATTGAAATATATGAAAAAATACACATAAAATAATATAAATTTGTATGAAAATATATATACAAAAACACATTAAATAGCATGAATTTGTATAAAATTTGTATCAAAATATATACGAAAACACACAATAAAATAACGTAATTTTTTTATGAAAATGTATATATAAAATACACATAAAATAATGTACATTTGTATAAAAATATATAAACAAATACACATAAAATAATGTAAATTTGGATAAAATATATATACAAAATAAACCTTAAATAATGTAAATATGTATAAAAAATATATACAAATCACACATAGAATAATGTTAAATCGTATCAAAATAAATAAAGAGAATATCAATAAAATAATGTAAATTTGTATGAAAATAAAGCTGCAAAATATCCATATAATAACGCATATTTGCATAAATATATATATACAAAAATACATATTAAATAATTAAATTTGTATTAAAATAAATATACAAAATGCACGTACAATAAAGAAAATTTGTATTGAAATAGATATGCAAAATACACATCAATAATGTAAATTTGTATCAAAATATATATACGAATACTCATAAAATAGAGTAAATTTCTATGAAAATATACATACAAAATATATATACAAAATACACATATAACTAGTTAAATTTGTATTTAAATACATGTACAAAAAACACATAAAATAAAGTAGATTTGTATGAAATGAAAACAACTACATTTTATATAAACTATATATACAAAATTCACATAGAATAATGTAAAATCATACCAAATAAATACACAGAATATCAATAAAATAATGTAAATTTGTATGAAAATAAAGATGCAAAATATCCATAAAATAAAGCATATTTTTATAAAAATACATACACAATAATACACATAGATTAATCAAATTTGTATTAAAATTAATATACAAAATGCACATACAATAATGTAAATTTGTATTGAAAAAATATGCAAAATACACATAAAACAATGTAAATTTGTTTCAAAATATATAAACGAATACACATAAAATAACGTAGATTTCTCTAGAAATATATATACAAAACACACTTGAAATAATGTAAATACGTATAAAAATATATATACAAAATACACATTAAATAATGTTACTTCGTGTCAAAATAAATAAAAAAAATATCATGAAAAGAATGTGTATTTGTATGAAAATAGATATACAAAATACACATAAAATAACCTAAATTTGTATAAAACTATATACAAAAACACACAAAAATAATTTAAACTTGTATGAAAATAAATATACAAAAAACATATAAAAATAGGTAAATTTGTATTGAAATACATATACAAAATACACATAAAATAATGTAAATTTGAATGAAAATATATAAACATATAGACTTAAAATAACGTAAATTTGTATCAAATATATATACAAAAAAAACATTAAATAATGTAAATATGTATAAAAAAATATATACAAAACACAAATAAAATAATGTAAAATCGTATCAAAATAAATACAGAAAATATTAATAAAATAATGTAAATTTGTATGAAAATTAAGATGCAAAATACCCATAAAATAACACATTTTTTATAAAAATATATATACGAAAAAACATAAAATATTTGATTTTGTATTAAAATAAATAGATATACAAAATACACATAAAATAAGCTAAATTTGAATTGAAATATATATACAAAATACATAAAATAATGTAAATTTGTATCAAAATACCTATACAAATACACATATAATAACCTAAATTTGTATAAAAATATATAAACAAAATACACATTAAATAATGTAAATACGTATAAAAAAATGTAAAAAATACACAAATATCATGTAATTCGTATCAAAATAAATAGACAAAATACCAATAAAATAATGTAAATTTCTATGAGAAAACATATACAAAATACACATAAATAACGCAAATATCAATAAAAATATATATAATATAATATATTTTTATACATATTTAAAATATTTAATGTATATTTTGTATATATATATTTATCAAATTTACGTGATTATATGTATTTGTTTATATATTTTCATACAAATTTACAATATTTTATGTGAGTTTTGTATATGTATTTCAATACAAATTTGCCTAACTTTATGAGTATTTTGCATATCTATTTTCAAACAAATTTTAACTATTTTTTTGTATTTTTGTATATATTTTTATACAAATTTAATTATTTTATTTGTTTTTGTATATATATTTTCTACAAATATACATTCTTTTATTGGAATTTGTGTATTTAATTTTTACGAATTTACATTATTTTATGTATTTTGTATATATATTTTCTGTATTTAAACTATTTTATGTGTATTTTATATACATTTTCATAAAATTTACGTTATTTTATTGTGTGTATTCGTATATATTTTGAAACAAATTTTATACAAATTCATGTTATTTTATGTGTATTTGTATATATATTTTCATACAAATTTATATTATTTTATGTGTATTCTTACATATATTTTATTACAAATTTACCTTATTTTATGTTTATTTTGTATATTTATTTCATTCAATTTTAAATTATTTAATGTGTATATTTGTATTTGTATTTAGGTTATTTTATGTGTGTTTTTTATATATATTTTCATCCAAAATTACATTATTTTATTGTTATTTTCTTAATTTAACTCGATACGAATTTAGATTATTTCATAGGTATTTTGTATACATATTTTTATACTCATTTACATTATCTAATGTGTGTTTTGTATATATTTTTTTATGCAAACTAATTTTATATGCATTTTTGTACATATATTTTTATAGAAACTTAAAACGTTATTTTATGTGGATTTTGTATATGTTTTCTGGTACAAATTTACATTATTTAATTAGCTTTTTGTTGATTTATTTTGATACGAATGACTTGATTATTGGTGTATTTTGTAAATATTTTTTTATACGTAATTACATTACTTAATGTGTATTTTGTTTATATATTTTTTTTACAAATTTACGTTATTATATGTGTATTTGTTAAAAATATTTTGAAACGAATTTACTTTATTTTATGTATTTTGTATATATATTTCAATTCAAATTCAGCTTATTTTGTGTGTATTTTGTATATCTATTTTCATGCAAATTTAATTACTTCTGTGTATTTTTGTATATAGTTTTATATAAATTTACGTTATTTTATGTGCATTTTGTATATTTATATTTATACAAATACACATTCTCTTATTGGTATTTTGTTTATTTATATTTATACGAATTTACATTATTTTATGTGTATTTTGTATACATTTTTGATTCGTATTTACTTAATTTTATTTGTATTTTGTATATATATATTTATAGAAATATACGTTATTTATATATATACGTTATTTATATATATATTTTGAAACAAATTTACATTGTTTTATATGTTTTTTGCATATCTATTTCAATACAAATTTACCTTATTGTATGTGCATTTTGTATATTTATTTTAATACAAATTCAAATATTTTATGTGTATTTTGGTATATAATTTTTTTTTAAAAATGCGTTATTTTATAGGTATTTTGCATCTTAGTTTTCATACAAATTTACATTATTTTATTAATATTCTGAGTATATATTTTGATACGATTTTATATTATACTATTTGTGTTTTGTATATATTTTTTTATACATATTTTCATTATTCAATGAGTATTTTTTATATATATTTTATACAAATTAACGTCATTTTAAGTGTATTTGTTTATATAATTTCATTCAAATTTACATTATTTTAATTGTATTTGTATATGATTTCAATAAAATTTACCTAATTTTATGTATGTATTTTGTATATTTATTTTCATACAAATTTAAATTATTTTTGTTTTTTGTATATACATATAGAGTAAATTTTTTCTGAAAATATATATTCAAAATACATATAAAATTATGTGAATAAGTGTAAAAATATATATATCAAATACACCTAAAAAAATGAAAATTCGTATAAAAATAAATAAACAAAATTCCGATAAAAGAACGTATATTTGTAGGAAAATAAATATACAAAATACACATAAAATTACGAAAATTTGAATAAAATATATACAAAAACAAAAAATAATATCAATTTGTATGAAAATAGATATACAAAATACACATATAATTAGTTAAATTTGTATTTAAATACATGTACAAAATACACTTAAAATAATGTAAATTTGCATGAAATGAAAACAAATTCACATAAAATAACGTACATTTGTATAAAACAGATATACAAAATATACATAGAATAATGTAAAATCGTATCAAAATAAATACACAGAATATCAATAAAATAATGTAATTTTGTATGAAAATAAAGATGCAAAATACCAATAAAATAAAGCATATTTTTTTAAATACATATACAAGAATACACATAGAATAATTGAATTTGTATTAAAATTAATATACAAAATGCACGTACAATAAAGGAAATTTGTATTGAAAAAATATACAAAATGCACATAAAACAATGTATAAAAGTTTCAAAATATATATACGAATACACATAAAATAACATATTTCTATAGAAATATATATAAAAAAATACACATGAAATGACGTAAATACGTATAAAAATATATATACACTATACACATTAAATAATGTAAATTCGCATCAAAATAAATAAACAAAATATCAATAAAAGAATGTGTATTTGTATGAAAATAGATATACAAAATACACATAAAATATTGTAAATTTGTATAAAACTCTATTAAAAAATACACAAAAATAATTTAAATTTGTATAAAAATATATATACAAAATACACATAAAACTAGTTAAATTTCTATTAAAATACATATACAAAATACACATAAAATAATGTAAATTTGAATGAAAATATATAAACAAATACACTTAAAATAACGTAAATTTGTATGAAATATATATAGAAAATACACATTAAATAATGTAAATATTTATAAAAAAAATATATACAAAACACAAATAGAATAATGTAAAATAGTATCAAAATAAATACACAGAATATTAATAAAATAATGTAAATTTGTATGAAAATAATTATGCAAAATACCCATAAAACAACGCATTTTTTATGAAAATATATATACCAAAATACACATAAAATATTTAAATTTGTATTACAATAAATATATAAAATGCACATACAATAAGGTAAATTTGTATTGAAATAGATATGCAAAATACATATAAAACAATGTAAATTTTTTTAAAAATATATATACGAATACCCATAAAATAGCGTACATTTCTATAAAAATATATATACAAATTACATATTAAATGAAGTAAATACGTATAAGAAAATGTATACAAAATGCATATAAAATAATGTAAACTCGTATCAAAATAAATAAACTATTTTTTTTTAGTAATTGCCAATAAAAGAATGTTTACTTGTATAAATATAAATATATAAAATACAAAATGCGTATATAATAAGGTAAATTTGTATTGAAAAAATATGCAACATACACGTTTACTCATACAAATATATATTATTTTATTGGTATTTTGTTTATTTATTTAAAGACGAATTACATGATTATATGTGTATTTTGTACATATTTTTTTATACGTATTTACATTATTTAATGTGTATTTTGTTTATATATTTTCATACAAATTTACGTTATTATATGTGTATTTGAATATTTTGATACAAATTTACTTTATTTCATGTATTTTGTATATATATTTTAATTCAAATTTAGCTTATTTTCTGTGTATTTTGTATATATTTTCATACAAATTTAATTACTTCTGTGTATTTTTGTATATAGTTTTATATAAATTTACGTTATTTTGTGTGAATTTTGTATATTTATATTTATACAAATACACATTCTTTTATTGGTATTTTGTTTATTTATTTTGATACGAATTTACATTATTTTATGTGTTTTTTGTATACATTTTTTTATACGTATTTACTTCATTTTATACATATTTTGTGTATATATTTTTATAGAAATCTACGTTATTTTATGTGTATTCGTATATATATTTTGAAACAAATTTACATTGTTTTATATGTATTTTGCATATCTATTTCAATACAAATTTACCTTATTGTATGTGTTTTTTGTATATTTATTTTAATACAAATATAATTTTTTGATGTGTTTTTTGGTATATATATTTTTATAAAAAAATGAGTTATTTTATGGGTATTTTTCTTTTATTTTCATACAAATTTACATTATTTTATTAATATTCTGTGTATTTATTTTGATACGATTTTACATTATTCTATTTGTGTTTTGTACATATTTTTTTATACAAATTTACGTTATTTTAAGTGTATTTGTTTATGTATTTTCATTCAAATTTACATTATTTTATGTGTATTTTTTGTATGTATTTCAATACAAATTTACCTAATTTTATGTGTATTTTGTACATTTATTTTCATACAAATTTAAAATATTTTTGTGTGTTTTTGTATATAGTTTGATACAAATTTAGGCTATTTTATGTGTATTTTGTATATCTATTTTCATACAAATAAACATTCTTTTATTGATATTTTGTTTATTTATTTTGACGCGAATTTTATGTGAATTTGTTTTTATTTCATACAAATTTACATTATTTTATGTGTATTTGGTACATGTATTTAAATACAAATTTAACTAATTATATGTGTATTTTGTATATCTATTTTCATACAAATTGAAATTTATTTTTTTGTTTTTTTGTATATATTTTTATTCAAGTTTTCGTAATCTTATAAAAATATATACCAAAATACACATAAAATATTTAAATTTGCATTGAAATAAATATACAAAATGCACATACAATAAGGTAAATTTGTATTGAAAGAGATATGCAAAAATACATATAAAACAATGTAAATTTGTTTCAAAAAATATATACGAATACAAATAAAAAAACGTAGATTTCTATAAATATATATATACAAAATACACATAAAATTAAGTAAATACGTATAAAAAAATGTATACAAAATACACATAAAATAATGTAAATTCAATTTAAAATAAATAAACAAAATACCAATAAAAGAATGTGTATTTGGATAAATTCAAATACACATACAAAATAAACATAAAATAAGGTTGATTTGTAAAAAAATATATGTACAAAATACACATAAAATAATGTAAATTTATATAAAAATATATACAAATACACATAAATACCATGAATTTGTATAAAAATATATATTAAAAAAAAATTAAATAATGTAAAAGCGTATAAAAATATATATACAAAGTACATATAAAATAATGTAAATTCGTATCAATATAAATCAACAAAACACCAATAAAATAATATATATTTGAATGAAAATAAATTTACAAAAAATACATAACATAACTAAAATTTGTATTAAAATATATACAAAAATACATAGAAATAATTTGAGATTGTATGAAAATAGATATACAAAATACACATAAAACTAGGTAAATTTCTTTTGAAATGTATATACAAAATACCCATGAAATATTGTAAATTTGTGTCAAAATATTTAAGCAAATACACATAAAATAACGTAAATTTGTATGAAAAATATATACAAAATACACATAGAATAATGTTAATTCGTATCAAAATGAATGAGCAGAATATCAATAAAATAATGTAAATTTGTATGAAAATAAATAAGCAAAATACCCAAAAAATAAAGCATATGTTTATAAAAATACAGATACAAAAATACACATCGAATAATTAAATTTGTATTAAAATTAATATACAAAATGCGTATATAATAAGGTAAATTTGTATTGAAAAAATATGCAACATACACGTTTACTCATACAAATTTATATTATTTTATTGGTATTTTGTTTATTTATTTTGATACGAATTACATGATTATATGTGTATTTTGTACATATTTTTTATACGTATTTACATTATTTAATGTGTATTTTGTTTATATATTTTCATACAAATTTACGTTATTACATGTGTATTTGTATAAATATTTTGATACAAATTTACTTTATTTCATGTATTTTGTATATATATTTCAATTCAAATTTAGCTTATTTTGTGTGTATTTTGTATACATTTTCATATAAATTTAACTACTTCTGTGTATTTTTGTATATAGTTTTATATAAATTTACGTTATTTTATGTGTATTTTGTATATTTATATTTATACAAATACACATTCTTTTATTGGTATTTTGTTTATTTATCTTTAACGAATTTACATTATTTTATATGTTTTTTGTATACATTTTATTATACGTATTTACTTCATTTTATGTGTATTTTGTATATATATTTTTATAGAAATCTACGTTATTTTATGTGTATTCGTATATATATTTTGAAACAAATTTACATTGTTTTATATGTATTTTGCATATCTATTTCAATACAAATTTACCTTATTGTATGTGTTTTTTGTATATTTATTTTAATACAAATATAATTTTTTGATGTGTTTTTTGGTATATATATTTTTATAAATAAAAAAATGCGTTATTTTATGGGTATGTTGCTTCTTTATTTTCATACAAATTTACATTATTTTATTAATATTCTGTGTATTTATTTTGATACGATTTTACATTATTCTATTTGTGTTTTGTGCATATTTTTTATACAAATTAACGTTATTTTAAGTGTATTTGTTTATGTATTTTCATTCAAATTTACATTATTTTATGTGTATTTTGTGTATGTATTTCAATACAAATTTACCTAATTTTATGTGTATTTTGTATATTTATTTTCATACAAATTTAAAATATTTTTGTGTATTTTTGTATATAGTTTGATACAAATTTAGGGTATTTTATGTGTATTTTGTATATCTATTTTCATACAAATACACATTCTTTTATTGATATTATGTTTATTTATTTTGACGCGAATTTAAAGTATTTAATGTGCATTTTGTATATATATTTTTATACGTATTAACATCATTTCATGTGTATTTTGTATATATATTCCTATAGAAATCATCGTTATTTTATGTGTATTCGTATATATATTTTGAAACAAATTTACCATAGAATAATTAAATTTGTATTATTTTATATGTACGTAATGTAAAAATTTATAAAATTAAAGATGCAATATACCCATAAAATAACTCATATTTAAAAAAAAATATATACAAAAATACACATAAAATAATTAAATTTGTATTAAAATAAATATACAAAATACACATACAATAAGGTAGATTTTTATTGAAATAGATATGCAAAAAACACATAAAATAAAGTAAATTTGTATCAAAATATATACGAATACACACAATAAAATAACGTAAATTTTTTAGGAAATAAATATACAAAAAACACATTAAATAATGTAAATACATAGAAAAATATATATACAAAATACACATAAAATAATGTAAATTCGTATCAAAATAAATAAACAAAATTTCCTCTAAAAGAATGTATATTTGTAGGAAAATATATATACAAAATACAAATAAAATAACAAAAATTTGTATAAAAATATATACAAAAATACACAAAAATAATTTAAATTTGTTTGAAAATAGATATGCAAAATACACATGAAATTAGGCAAATTTTTATTGAAATACATATACAAAATACACATAAAATAATGTAAATTTGTATGAAAATATATAAACAAATACACATAAGATAACGTAAATTTCCATAAAATATATGTACAAAATATACATTAAATGATGTAAATATGTCTAAAAATATGTATACAAAATACACAGAATAACGTAAAATCGTATGAAAATAAATAAACAGACTATCAATAAAATAATGTAAATTTGTATGAAAATAAAGACGCAAAATACCCATATAATAACGCATTTTTTATAAAAATATATATACCAAAATACACATGAAAAAATTAATTTGTATTAAAATAAATATACAAAATACACATACAATAAGGTAAATCTATATTGAAATAGATATGCAAAATACATATAAAACAATGTAAATTTGTTTCAAAATATTTATACGAATACACATAAAATAACGTAGATTTGTATAAAAATACATATACAAAATACAAATAAAATGAAGTAAATACGTATAAGAAAATGTATACTAAATACACATAAAATAATGTAAATTCGTATCAAAATAAATAAACAAAATACCAATAAAAGAATGTGTATATAAATATAAATATACAAAATACACATAAAATAACGTAAATTTGTATAAAACTACACAAAATACAGAAGTAATTAGATTCGTATGAAAATAGATATACAAAATACAGATAAAATAAGCTAAATTTGAGTTGAAATGTTTATACAAAATACAATATTTTTTGTGTATATTTGTATTTTGTATTTAGGTCATTTTATGTGTATTTTGTATATATATTTTCATCCAAAATTACGTTATTTTATTGGTATTTTCTTAATTTAATTCGATACGAATTTAGATTATTTCATAGGTATTTTCTATACATATTTTTATACTCATTTACATTATCTAATGTGTGTTTTGTATATATATTTTTATGCAAATTTATTTTATGTTCATTTTTGTACATATATTTTTATAGAAATTTGCGTTATTTTATGTATATAGTTTTATATAAATTTGCGTTATTTTATGTGCATTTTGTAGATTTATATTTATCCAAATTCATATTCTTTTATTGGTATATTGTTTAATTACATTTATACGAATTTACATTATTTTATGTGTATTTTGTATACATTTTTTTATACGTATTTACTTAATTTTATATGTATTTTGTATATGTATTTTTATAGAAATCTACGTTATTTTATGTGTATTCGTATATATATTTTGAAACAAATTTACATTATTTTATATGTATTTTGCATATCTATTTCAATACAAATTTACCTTATTGTATGTGCATTTTCTATATTTATTTTAATACAAATTGAAATATTTTATGTGTATTTTGGTATCAATAATTTTATAAAAAAAACGTAAATTTGTATAAAAAAATATGTACAAAACACAAATAGAATAATGTAAAATCGTATCAAAATAAATACACAGAATATTAATAAAATAATGTAAATTTGTATGAAAATAAAGAAGCAAAATACCCATAAAATAACGCTTTTTTTTATTTATAGAAATATATCTACCAAAATACACATCAAAAAATTAAATTTGTATTAAAATAAATATACAAAAAACACATACAATAAGTTAATTTGTATTGAAATAGATATGCAAAATACATATAAAACAATGTAAATTTGTTTCAAAATATATATACGAATACACATAAAATAACGTAGATTTCTATAAAAATATATATACAAAATACACATAAAATGAAGTAAATACGTATAAAAAAATGTATACAAAATACACATAAAATAATGTAAACTCGTATCAAAATAAATAAACAAAATACCAATAAAAGAATGTGTATTTGTATAAATATAAATATACAAAATATACATAAAATAACGTAAATTTATATAAAAATATATACAAAAATACACAGAAGTAATTAAATTTGTATGAAAATATATACAAAATACACACAAAATAAGCTAAATTTGAATTGAAATATATATACAAAATACACATATTTTGCATATCTATTTTCAAACAAATTTAAATTATTTTTGTGTATTTTTCTATATTTATTTTTGTTATACATAGAATAATGTAAAATCGTATCAAAAGAAGTACACAGAATATCAATAAAATAATTTAAATTTGTATGAAAATAAAGATGCAAAATACCCAAAATATAAAGCATATTTTTTTTAAAAATACATATACAAAAATACACATAGAATAATTAAATCTGTATTAAAATTAATATACATAATGCACACATACAAAAAGGTAAATTTGTATTGAAAAAAACGCAAAATACAAATAAAACAGTGTAAATTTGTTTCAAAAAATATACGAATACATAAAATAACATGTATATTGTATATCTATTTTCAAACAAATACACATTCTTTATTGACATTTTGTTTATTTATTTTGACGAATTTACATTATTTAATGTGTATTTATATATATATATATATATATATATATATATATATATATATATATATATATATATATATATATATATATATATATATATATATATATATATATATATATATATATATATATATATATATATATATATATATATATATATATATATATATATATATATATATATATATATCATTTGATGTGTATTTTGTATATATATTTCTATAGAAATCTACGTTGATTTATGAGTATTCGTATATAGATTTTGAAATAAATTTACACTGTTTTTTGTGTATTTGCATATTTTTTCAATACAAATTTACCTTATTGTATATGCATTTTGTATATTAATTTTAATACAAATTTAATTATGCTATGTGTATTTTGTATATGTATTTTTATAAAAATATGCTTTATTTTATGGGTATTTTGCATTTTTATTTTCATACAAATTTACATTATTTTATTTATATTCTGTTTTTTTTTTTTTGAAACAATTTTACATTATTCTGTGTATTTTGTATATCTAATCTTATACGTATTTACTTAATTTTATGTGTATTTTGTATATATATTTTTATAGAAATCTACGTTATTTTATGTGTATTCGTATATATATTTTGAAACAAATTTACATTGTTTTATATGTATTTTTGCATATCTCTTTCAATACAAGTTTACTTTATTGTATGTGCATTTTGTATATTTATTTCAATACAAATTTAAATATTTTATGTGTATTTTGGTATATATATTTTTATAAGAAATGCGCTATTTGATGGGAATTTTGCATCTTTATTTTCATACAAATTTACATTATTTTATTAATATTCGGTGTATTTATTTAGTTACGATTTCACATTATTCTATTTGTTTTTTGTATATATATTTTTTTTACATATTTACATTATTTAATGTGAATCTTGCATATGTATTTCATACAAATTTATTATCTATTATTTATTTTCATGCAAATACACATTCTTTTCATGATATTTTGTTTATTTATTTTGACACGAATTTACCTAGATATGTATTTTGTATATATATTTTTATACGTATTTACATAATTTCATGTGTATTTTGTATATATATTTCTATAGAAATCTACGTTATTTTATGTGTATTCGTATATATATTTTGAAACAAATTAACTTTGTTTTATATGTATTTTTGAATATCTCTTTCAATAAATATTTACCTTACTGTATATGCATTTTGTATATTTATTTCAATACAAATTTAAATATTTTATGTGTATTTTGGTATATATATTTTTATAAAAAATGCGCTATTTTATGGCAATTTTGCATCTTTCTTTTCATACAAATTTACATTATTTTATTGATATTCTGTGTATTTATATTGATAGGATTTTACAATATTCTATTTCTTTTTTGTATATATTTTTTTATACACTTTTACATTATTTAATGTGTATCTTGCATATATATTTTATTCAAATTTACGTTATTTTAAGTGTATTTGTTATATATTTTCATTCAAATTTACATTATTTTATGTGTATTTTGTATTTCTATTTCAATACAAATTTACCTAATTTTATATGTATTTTGTATATTTCTTTTTATACAAATTTTAAAATTTTTTGTGTATTTTTGTATATAGTTTTACACAAATTTATGTTATTTTATGTACGCATTTACATTATTTAATGTGTGTTTTGTAAATATATTTTTATTCAAATTTACTTTATTTTATGTGCATTTTTGTACATATATTTTTTTAGAAATTTGCGTTATTTTATGTGTATTTGTATATGTTTTCTCATACAAATTTACATAATTTTATTGCTATTTTGTTTATTTATTTTGATACGAATGAAAAAAGATATACAAAATATACATAAAATAAACTAAATTTGTATTAAAATATATATACAAAATACATAAAATAATGTAAATTTGTATCAAAATATTTTAACAGATGCGCATAAAATAACGTAAATTTGTTTTAAAATATATAAAATACACATTAAATAATGTAAATATGTATAAAAAAATATATACAAAACACAAATAGAATAATGTAAAATCGTATCAAAATAAATACACTGAATATTAATAAAACAATGTAAATTTGAATGATAATAAAGATGCAAAATACCCATTAAATAACGCATTTTTTTTTAAATATATATACCAAAATACACATGAAAAAATTAATTTGTATTAAAATAAATATACAAAATACACATACAATAAGGTAAATCTGTATTGAAATATATATGCAAAATACATATAAAACAATGTAAATTTGTTTCAAAATATATATACGAATACACATAAAATAACGTAGATTTGTATAAAAATATATATACAAAATACACATAAAATGAAGTAAATACGTATAAGAAAATGTATAAAAAATACACATAAAATAATGTAAATTCGTATCAAAATAAATAAACAAAATACCAATAAAAGAATGTGTATTTGTATAAATATAAATATACAAAACACACATAAAATAACGTAAATTTGTATAAAACTATATACAAAAATACACAGAAGTTATTAAATTCGTATGAAAATAGATATACAAAATACAGATTAAATAAGCTAAATTTGAATTGAAATGTATCTATAAAATACATAAAATAATGTAAATTTGTATCAAAATATTTATAAAAATACATATAATAACGTAATTTTGTTTTAAAATATATAAACAAAATACACATTAAGTAATGTAAATACGTTTAAAAAATATGTACAAAATACACATATAATCATGTAATTCGTATCAAACTAAATAAACAAAATATCAATAAAATAATGTAAATTTGTATGAGAAAACATATACAAATACATATAAAATAACGCTAATTTCCATAAAAATATATGTCCAAAAATGAACGTAAAATAAAGTAACTTTGGATAAAAATATATATACAAAACACACATTAAAAAATGTAAATGCGTACATAAAATAACCTAAATTTGTATAAAACTATATACAAAAATACACAAAAATAATTTAAATTTGTATGAAAAGAAATAAACAAAATACACATAAAATTAGATTAATTTGTATTGAAATACATATACAAAATACATATAAAATAATGTAAATTTGAATGAAAATATATAAACAAATACACATATAATAACGTAAATTTGTATGAAATATATAATCAAAATACACATTAAATAATGTAAATATGTATAAAAAATATATATAAAACACAAATAGAATAATGTAAAATCGTATCAAAATATATACACAGAATATTAATAAAATAATGTAAATTTGTATGAAAATTAAGATGCAAAATACCTATAAAATAACGCATTTTTTTTTAAAATATTGATACCAAAATACACATAAAATATTTGAATTTGTATTAAAATAAATATACAAAATGCACATACAATAAGGTAAATTTGTATTGAAATAGATATGATAAATACATATAAAATAATGTAAATGTGTTTCAATATATATAAACGAATACACATAAAATAACGTAGATTTCTATAAAAATACATATACAAAATACACATAATATTAAGTAAATACGTATAAAAAAATGTATACAAAATACACATAAAATAATGTAAATTCGTATAAATGTAAATAAACAATATACCAATAAAAGAATGTGTATTTGTATAAATATAAATATACAAAATGCACATAAAATAACGTAAATTTATATAAAACTATATACATAAAATAACGCAAATTTCTATAAAATATATGTACAAAAATTTGTATTGAAAAAATATGCAAAATACACATAAAATAATGTAAATTTGTTTCAAAATATATATACGAATACACATAAAATAACGCAGATTTCTATAGAAATATATATACAAAATACACTTGAAATAATGTAAATACGTATAAAAATATATATACAAAATACACATTAAATAATGTTAATTCGTGTCAAAATAAATAAACAAAATATGAAAAGAATGTGTATTTGTATGAAAATAAATATACAAAAACATATAAAAATAGGTAAATTTGTATTGAAATACATATACAAAATACACATAAAATAATGTAAATTTGAATGAAAATATATAAACATATAGACTTAAAATAACGTAAATTAGTATCAAATATATATACAAAAAAAACATTAAATAATGTAAATATGTATAAAAAAAAATATATACAAAACACAAATAAAATAATGTAAAATCGTATCAAAATAAATACAGAAAATATTAATAAAATAATGTAAATGTGTATAAAAATTAAGATGCAAAATAACCATAAAATAACGCATTTTTATAAAAATATAAATACGAAAAAACATAAAATATTTGATTTTGTATTAAAATGAATAGAAATACAAAATAAACATAAAATAAGCTAAATTTGAATTGAAATATATATACAAAATACATAAAATAATGTAAATTTGTATCAAAATACCTATTCAAATACACATAAAATAACGTAAATTTGTATAAAAATATATAAACAAAATACACATTAAATAATGTAAATACGTATAAAATGTAAAATACACAAATAATCATGTAATTCGTATCAAAATAAATAGACAAAATACCAATAAAATAATGTAAATTTCTATGAGAAAACATATACAAAATACATATAAATAACGTAAATATCAAAAATATATATAATATAATATATTGTTATACATATTTAAAATATTTAATGTATATTTTGTATATATATATTTTATCCAAATTTACGTGATTTTATATGTCTTATTTATATATTTTCATACAAATTTACATTATTTTATGTGAGTTTTGTATATGTATTTCAATACAAATTTGCCTAACTTTATGTGTATTTTGCATATCTATTTTCAAACAAATTTAAACTATTTTTGTGTATATTTGTATATATTTTTATACAAATTTTAGTTATTTTATTTGTTTTTTGTATATATATTTTCCTAAATATACATTCTTTATTGGAATTTTATGTATTTAATTTTAACGAATTTACATTATTTTATGTATTTTGTATATATATTTTCTACGTATTTAAACTATTTTATGTGTATTTTATATATACATTTTCATAAAAATTTACGTTATTTTATTGTGTGTATTCGTATATATTTTGAAACATTTTATACAAATTCATGTTATTTTATGTGTATTTGTATATATATTTTCATACAAATTTATATTATTTTATGTGTATTCTTACATATATTTTATTACAAATTTACCTTATTTTATGTTTATTTTGTATATTTATTTCATTCAATTTTAAATTATTTAATGTGTATATTTGTATTTGTATTTAGGTTATTTTATGTGTGTTTTCTATATATATTTTCATCCAAAATTACATTATTTTATTGTTATTTTCTTAATTTAACTCGATACGAATTTAGATTATATCATAGGTATTTTGTATACATATTTTTATACTCATTTACATTATCTAATGTGTGTTTTGTATATATTTTTTTATGCAAACTAATTTTATGTGCATTTTTGTACATATATTTTTATAGAAACTTAAAACGTTATTTCATGTGTATTTTGTATATGTTTTCTCATACAAATTTACATTATTTAATTAGTTTTTTGTTTATTTATTTTGATACGAATGACTTGATTATTCGTGTAATTTGTAAATATTTTTTTATACGTATTTACATTACTTAATGTGGGTTTTTTTTTTGTTTTTTTTTTTACAAATTTACGTTATTATATGTGTATTTGTTAAAAATATTTTGAAACGAATTTACTTTATTTTATGTATTTTGTATATATATTTCAATTCAAATTTAGCTTATTTTGTGTGTATTTTGTATATCTATTTTCATACAAATTTAATTACTTTTTTGTATATAGTTTTATACAAATTTACGTTATTTTATGTGCATTTTGTATATATATATTTATACAAATACACATTCTCTTATTGGTATTTTGTTTATTTATATTTATACGAATTTACATTATTTTATGTGTATTTTGTATACATTTCTGATTCGTATTTACTTAATTTTATTTGTATTTTGGATATATATATTTATAGAAATCTACGTTATTTTATGTGTATTCGTATATATATTTCGAAACAAATTTACATTGTTTTATATGTTTTTTGCATATCTATTTCAATACAAATTTACCTTATTGTATGTGCATTTTGTATATTTATTTTAATACAAATTCAAATATTTTATGTGTTTTGGTATATATAATTTTATAAAAAATGCGTTATTTTATAGGTATTTTGCATCTTAGTTTTCATACCAATGTACATTATTTTATTAATATTCTGTGTATATATTTTGATACGATTTTATATTATACTATTTGTGTTTTGTATATATTTTTTTATACATATTTTCATTATTTAATGTGTATTTTTTATATATATTTTATACAAATTAACGTCATTTTAACTGTATTTGTTTATATAATTTCATTCAAATTTACATTATTTTAAGTGTATTTTGTATATGTATTTCAATACAAATTTACCTAATTTCATGTGTATTTTGTATATTTATTTTTATACAAATTTAATTTTTTTTGTGTTTTTTTTTGTATATACATATAGAGTAAATTTCTATGAAAATATATATTCAAAATACATATAAAATTATGTAAATAAGTATAAAAATATATATATATCAAATACACCTAATAAAATGAAAATTCGTATCAAAATAAATAAACAAAATTCCGATAAAAGAACGTATATTTGTAGGAAAATAAATATACAAAATACACATAAAATTACGAAAATTTGAATAAAAGTATATACAAAAAAAAAAAAAAAATTTCAATTTGTATGAAAATTGATATACAAAATACACATATAATTAATTAAATTTGTATTTAAATACATGTACAAAATACACATAAAATAATGTAAATTTGTATGAAATGAAAACAAATTCACATAAAATAACGTACATTTGTATAATATAGATATACAAAATATACATAGAATAATGTAAAATCGAATCAAATAAATACACAGAATATCAATAAAATAATGTAATTTTTTTATGAAAATAAAGATGCGTTATTTTATGTGTATTTTGTATATTTATATTTATACAAATACACATTCTTTTATTGGTATTTTATTTATTTATTTTGATATGAATTTACATAATTTTATGAGTATTTTGTATACATTTTTTTATACGTATTTACTTCATTTTATGTGTATTTTGTATATATATTTTTATAGAAATCTACGTTATTTTATGTGTATTCGTATATATATTTTAAAACAAATTTACGTTGTTTTATATGTATTTTGCATATCTATTTCAATACAAATTTACCTTATTGTATGTGTTTTTTGTATATATATTTTAATACAAATTTAATTTTTTGATGTGTATTTTGGTATATATATTTTTATATATAAAAAAATGCGTTATTTTATGGGTATTTTGCTTCTTTATTTTCATACAAATTTACATTATTTTATTAATATTCTGTGTATTTATTTTGATACGATTTTACATTATTCTATTTGTGTTTTGTAAATATTTTTTTATACAAATTTACGTTATTTTAAGTGTATTTGTTTATGTATTTTCATTCAAATTTACATTATTTTACGTGTATTTTGTGTATGTATTTCAATACAAATTTACCTAATTTTATGTGTATTTTGTATATTTATTTTCATACAAATTTAAAATATTTTTGTGTATTTTTGTATATAGTTTGATAAATTTAGGTTATTTTATGTGTATTTTGTATATCTATTTTCATACAAATACATATACTTTTATTGATATTTTGTTTATTTATTTTGACGCGAATTTACATTATTTAATGTGTATTTTGTATATATATTTTTTATACGTATTTACATCATTTCATCTGTATTTTGTGTAGTTTTAAACAAATTTATATTATATAATGTGTATTTTGTATATATATATTTATACAAATATACATTCTTTTATTGGTATTTTGTTTATTTATTTTGATACTAATTTACATTATTTTATGTGTTTTTTGTATTCATTTTTTGTACGTATTTACTTAATTTTATGTGTATTTTGTATATATATTTTTATAGAAATCTACCTTATTTCATGTGTATTCGTATATATATTTTGAAACAAATTTACATTGTTTATATGTATTTTGCATATCTATTTTTGTGTATTCTGTATTTATTTTTGTTATACATAGAATAATGTAAAATCGTATCAAAATAGGTACATAGAATATCAATAAAATAATTTAAATTTGTATGAAAATAAAGATGCAAAATACCCATAAGATAAAGCATATTTTTTTTAAATACATATACAAAAATACACATAGAATAATTAAATTTGTATTAAAATTAATATACAAAATACAATAAGGTAAATTTGTATTAAAAAACCCCAAAATACAAATAAAACAGTCTAAAATTGTTTCAAAATATATATACGAATACACATAAAATAACGTAGATTTCTATTGAAATATATATACAAAATACATATGAAATTATGTACATATATATAAAAAATATATATATATATATATATATATATATATATATATATATATATATATATATATATATATATATATATATATATATATATATATATATATATATATATATATATATATATATATATATATATATATATATATATATATATATATATATATATATATATAGTAAATGTAAATTTAAAATAAATAAACAAAATATCATTAAAAGAATGTGTATTTGTATGAAAATAAATAATAGATAATAAATTTGTATGTAATATATATGCAAGATACACATTAAATAATGTAAATATGTATAAAAAAAAATTTATACAAAAAACAAATAGAATAATGTAAATCGTATCAAAATAAATACCAATATTAATAAAATAATGTAAATTTGTATGAAAATAAAGATGCAAAATTCCCATCAAATAGCGCATTTCTTATAAAAATATATATACCAAAATACACATAAAATAATTCAATTTGTATTGAAATAAATATACAAAATGCACATACAATAAGGTAAACTTCTGTTGAAAGAGATATGCAAAAATACATTTAAAAAATTGTAAATTTGTTTCAAAATATATATACGAATACACATAAAATAACGTAGATTTCTATAAAAATATATATACAAAATACACATAAAATTAGGTAAATTCGTATAAAAAAATGTAAACAAAATACACATAAAATAATATAAATTCGAAAAATAATAAATAAACAATATACCAATAAAAGAATGTGTATTTGTTCTGTGTATTTTTGTATATAATTTTATACAAATTTACGATATTTTATGTGTATTTTGTATATTTATATTTATACAAATACACATTCTTTTACTGGTATTTTGTTTATTTATTTTGATACGATTTTTATGTGTATTTTGTATTCATTTTTTTATACGTATTTACTTCATTTTATGTGTATTTTGTATATATTTTTATAGAAATCAACGTTATTTTATGTGTATTCGTATATATATTTTGAAACAAATCTACATTGTTTTATATGTATTTTGCATATCTATTTCAATATAAATTTACCTTACAGTATGTGCATTTTTTATATTTATTTTAATACAAATTTTAATATTTTATGTGTATTTTGGTATATATATTTTTTTTTTAAAATGCGTTATTTTATGGCTATTTTGCATCTTTATTTTCATACAAATTTACATTATTTTATTAATATTCTGTGTATTTATTTTGATACGATTTTTCATTATTCTATTTTTGTTTTGTATATATTTTTTTATACATATTTACATTATTTAATGTGTATTTTGTATATATATTTGATAGAAATTTACGTTATTTTAAGTGTATATGTTTATATATTTTCATTCAAATTTCCATTATTTTATGTGTATTTTGTATATGTATTTCAATACAAATTTACCTAATTTTATGTGTATTTTGTATATTTATTTTCATACAAATTTAAATTATTTTTGTGTATTTTTGTATATAGTTTTATACAATCTTTGGTTATTTTATGAGTATTGTGTATATCTATTTTCATACAAATACACATTCTTTTATTGCTATTTTGTTTATTTATTTTGACGAGAGTTTAAATTATTTAATCTGTCTTTTGTATATATATATATATATATATATATATATATATATATATATATATATATATATATATATATATATATATATATATATATATATATATATATATATATATATATATATATATATATATATATATATATATATATATATATATATATATATATATATATATATATATATATATATATATATATATATATATAAATATATATATATATATATATTTTTTTTATACGTATTTACATCATTTCATGTGTATTTTGTATATATATTTCTATAGAAATCTACGTTATTTAATGTGTATGCGTTTATTGATTTTTAAACAAATTTACGCTTTAATGTGAATTTTGTAAATTTTTTCAACACAAATTTACCTTATTGTACGTGCATTTTGTATATTAATTTTAATACAAATTTAATTATTCTATGTGTATATTTGTATATGTATTTTTAAAAAAATATGCTTTATTTTATGGGTATTTTGCTTCTTTATTTTCATACAAAATTACATTATTTTATTGATATTCTGTGTATTTATTTTGATACGATTTTACATTATTCTATGTGTATTTTGTATATATTTTTCATTTAATTTAGCTTATTTTATGTGTATTTTGTATATCTATTTATTTTAATACATTATAAAAAATGCGTTATTTTATAGGTATTTTGCATCTTAATTTTCATACAAATTTACATTATTTTATTAATATTTTCTGTATTTATTTTGATGCGATTTTATATTCTTTTATTTGTGTTTTGTATATATATTTTTATACATATTTACATTATTTAATGTGTTTTTTGTATATATATTTGATACAAATTTACGTTATTTTAAGTCTATATGTTCATATATTTTCATTCAAATTTACATTATTTTATGTGTATTTTGTATATGTATTTCAATACAAATTTACCTAATTTTATATGTTTTTTGTATAATTATTTTCATACAAGTTTAAATTATTTTTGTGTATTTTTGTTTATAGTTTTATACAAATTTAGGTTATTTTATGAGTATTTTGTATATCTATTTTCATACAAATACATATTCTTTGTTTATTTATTTTGACACGAATTAACATTATTTAATGTGTATTTTGTATATATATTTTTATACGTATTTACATTATTTCAAGTGTATTTTGTATATATATTTCTATAGAAATCTGCGTTATTATATGTGTATTCGTATATATATTTTGAAGCAAATTTACATATTTTTATGTGTATTTTGCATATTTTTTCAATACAAATTTACCTTATTGTATGTGCATTTTGTATATTAATTTTAATACAAATTTGATTAATCTATATGTATTTTTGTATATGTATTTTTATAAAAATATGCTTTATTTTATGGGTATTTTGCATCTTTATTTTCATACAAATTGACATTATTTTATTGAGATTCTGTGTATTTATTTTAATATGATTTTACATTATTCTATGTGTATTTTGTATATATATTTTATATAAAATGTATTTGTTTTCATTTCATACAAATCTACATTATTTTATGTATTTTTTGTACATGTATACACATAAAATATTTAGATTTGTATTGAAATAAATATACAAAATGCACATACAATAAGGTAAACTTCTATTGAAAGAGATATGCAAAAATGCATATAAAACAATGTAAATTTGTTTCAAAATATATATACGAATACACATAAAATAACGTAGATTTCTATAAAAATATATATACAAAATACACATAAAATTAAGTAAATACGTCTAAACAAATGTAAACAAAATACACATAAAATAATGTAAATTCGAAACAAAAAAAAAACAAAAAATACCAATAAAAGAATGTGTATTTGTATAAATATAAATGTACAAAATACACATACAAAATAAACATAAAATAAGGTAAATTTGTAATGAAATATATGTACAAAATACACATAAAATAATGTAAATCTATATGAAAATATATATACAAATACACATAAAATACCATGAATTTGTATAAAATTATATTTTCAAAATAAATATTAAATAATGTAAATGCGTATAAAAATATATATACAAAGTACATATAAAATAATGTAAATTCGTATCAATATAAATCAAGAAAATACCAATAAAATAATATATATTTGAATAAAAATTGATTTACAAAATACACATAACATAACTAAAATTTGTATTGAATTATATACAAAAATACATAAAAATAATTTGAGTTTGTATGAAAATAGATATTCAAAATACATATAAAACTAGGTAAATTTCTTTTGAAATATATATACAAAATACCCATAACATATTGTAAATTTGTGTCAAAATATATAAACAAATACACATAAAATAACTTAAAATAACGTAAATATGCATCAAATATATATACAAAAAACACATTAAATAATGTAAATATGCATAAAAAAATATATACAAAACATAAATAAAATAATGTAAAATCGTATCAAAATAAATACAGAAAATATTAATAAAATAATGTAAATTTGTATGAAAATTAAGATGCAAAATACCCATAAAATAACGCATTTTTTATAAAAATATATATACGAAAAAACATAAAATATTTGATTTTGTATTAAAATAAATAGATATACATTCTTTTATTGGTATTTTGTTTATTTATTTTGTTTCGAATTTACATTATTTTATGTGTATTTTGTTTACATTTTTTATACGTATTTACTTAATTTTATATGTATTTTGTATATATATTTTTTATAGAAACCTACGTTATTTTATGTGTATTCGTATATATATTTTGAAACAAATTTACATAGTTTTATATGTATTTTTGCATATCTCTTTCAATAGAAGTTTACCTTATTGTATGTGCATTTTGTATATTTATTTCAAAACAAATTTAAATATTTTATGTGTATTTTGGTATATATATTTTTATAAGAAATGCGCTATTTGATGGGAATTTTGCATCTTTATTTTCATACAAGTTTACATTATTTTATTAATATTCGGTGTATTTATTTTGATACGATTTTACATTATTCTATTTTTTTTTTGTAAATATATTTTTTTTATACATATTTACATTATTTAAATGTATCTTGCATATATATTACATACAAATTTATTATCTATTATTTATTTTCATACAAATACACATTCTTTTCATGATATTTTGTTTATTTTTTTTGTCACAAATTACATTACTTAATATGTATTTTATATATATATTTTTATACGTATTTACATAATTTCATGTGTATTTTGTATATATATTTCTATAGAAATCTACGTTATTTTATGTGTATTCGTATATATATTTTGAAACAAATTTACTCTGTTTTATTTGTATTTTGCGTTTTTTTTTCAATACAAATTTTCCTTATTGTATGTGTGCATTTTGTATATTGATTTTAATACAAATTTAATTATTCTATGTGGATTTTTGTGTATGTATTTTTAAAAAAAAATATGCTTTATCTTATGGGTATTTTGCATCTTTATTTTCATACAAAATTTAAATAATTTTATTGATATTCTGTGTACTTATTCTGATACGATTTTACATTATTCTATGTATAACAAAAATAAATACAGAATACACAAAAATAGATATGCAAAATACATTTAAACAATGTAAATTTGTTTCAAAATATATATACGAATAAACATGAAATAAGGTAGATTTCTATAAAAACATATACAAAATACACATAAAATTAAGTAAATACGTATAAAAAATGTATACAAAATAAACATAAAATAATGTAAATTAGTATAAAAATAAATAAAAAAAATAAAAATAAAATAATTTTTATTTTTATAAATATATATATAAAAAATAAAAATTAAATAATATAAATTTGTTTAAAACTATACAAAATACACATGAAATGATGTAAATACGTATAAAAATATATATACAAAATACACATTAAATAATGTAAATTCGCGTCAAAATAAATAAACAAAATATCAATAAAAGAATGTGAATTTGTATGAAAATAGATATACAAAATACACATAAAATAACCTAAATTTGTATCAAACTATATACAAAAATACACAAAAATATTTTAAATTTGTATGAAAATAAATATACAAAATACACATAAAATTAGGTAAATTTGTATTGAAATATTTACACAAAATACACATAAAATAATGTAAATTTGAATGAAAATACATAAACAAATACACTTAAAATAACGTAAATTTGTATAAAAAAATATGAACAAAACACAAATAGAATAATGTAAAATCGTATCAAAATAAATACACAGAATATTAATAAAATAATGTAAATTTGTATGAAAATAAAGATGCAAAATACCCATAAAATAACGCATTTTTTTTATTTATAAAAATATATATACCAAAATACACATAAAAAAATTAAATTTCTATTAAAATAAATACACAAAAAACACATACAATAAGGTAAATTTGTATTGAAATAGGAATGCAAAATACATATAAAACAATGTAAATTTGTTTCAAAATATATATACGAATACACGTAGAATAACGTAGATTTCTATAAAAATATATAAACAAAACACACATAAAATGAAGGAAATACGTATAAAAAATGAATACAAAATATACATAAAATAATGCAAATTCGTATCAAAATAAATAAACAAAATACCAATAAAAGAATGTGTATTTGTATGAATATAAATATACAAAATACACATAAAATAACGTAAATTTATATAAAACTATATACAAAAATACACAGAAGTAATTAAATTTGTAAGAAAATATATACAAAATACACACGAAATAAGCTAAATTTGAATTGAAATATATATACAAAATACATGAAATAAAGTAAATTTGTATCAAAATATTTATACAAATACACATATAATAACGTAAATTTGTAGGAAAATACATAAACAAAATACACATTAAATAATGTAAATACGTATAAAAAAATATGTACAAAATACACATATAATCATGTAATTCGTATCAAAATAAATAAACAAAATACCAATAAAATAATATAAATTTGTATGAGTAAACGTGTATGTTGCATATTTTTTCAATACAAATTTACCTTATTATATAGGAATTTTGTATATTAATTTTAATACAAATTTAATTATTCGATGTGTATTTTTGTATCTGTATTTTTATAAACATATGCTTTATTTTTTGGGGATTTTGCATCTTTTTTTTCATACAAATTTACATTATTTTATTGATATTCTGCTCATTCATTTTGATACGAATTGACATTATTCTATGTGTATTTTGTATATATTTTTCATACAAATTTACGTTATTTTATGTTTAAAAATATGTACAAAATACACATATAATAATGTAATTCGTATCAAAATAAATAAACAAAATACCAATAAAATAATATAAATTTGTATGAGTAAACGTGTATGTTGCATATTTTTTCAATACAAATTTACCTTATTATATACGCATTTTGTAAATTAGTTTTACGACAAATTTAATTATTCGATGTGTTTTTTTGTATCTGTATATTTATAAACATATGCTTTATTTTTTGGGTATTTCGCATCTTTATTTTCATACAAATTTACATTATTTTATTGATATTCTGCTCATTCATTTTGATACGAATTGACATTATTCTATATGTATTTTGTATATATTTTTCATACAAATTTACGTTATTTTATGTGTATTTGTTTATATATTTTGTCACAAATTTACAATATTTTATGGGTATTTTGTATATACATTTCAAAAGAAATTTACCTAGTTTTATGTGTATTTTGTATATCTATTTTCATACAAACACAAATTATTTCTATGTATTTTTGTATATATTTTAATACAAATTTTAGTTATGTTATGTGTATTTTGTAAATTTATTTTCATTCAAATATATATTATTTTATTGGTGTTTTGTTGATTTATATTGATACGAATGTACATTATTTTATATGTACTTTGTATATATATTTTTATACGCTTTTACATTATTTAATATTTATTTTGAATATAACAAATTCATGGTATTTTATGTGTATTTGTATATATATTTTTATATAAATTTACATTATTTTATGTGTATTTTGTACATATATTTTTTTATAAATCTACCTTATTTTATGTTTATTTTGTATGTGTATTTTGTATATTTATATTTATCCATATACACATTCTTTTATTGGTATTTTGTTTATTTATTTTAATTCGAATTTACATTATTTTATGTGTATTTTGTATACATTTTTTTATACGTATTTACTTAATTTTAAGTGTATTTTGTATATATATTTTTATAGAAATCTACGTTTTTTTATTTGTATTCATATATATATTTTGAAACAAATTTACATTGTTTTATATGTATTTTTGCATATCTCTTTCAATACAAATTTACCTTATTGTATGTGCATTTTTTTTATTTATTTCAATGCAAATTTTAATATTTTATATGTATCTTGGTATATATATTTTTATAAGATTACGAAAATTTGAATAAAAATATATACAAAAAAACAAAAAAATAAATTTCAATTTGTATGAAAATAGATATACAAAATACACATATAATTAGTTAAATTTGTATTTAAATACATGTACAAAATACACATAAAATAATGTAAATTTGTATGAAATGAAAACAAATTCACATAAAACTCGCGTCAAAATAAATAAACAAAATATCAATAAAAGAATGTGTATTTGTATGAAAATAGATATACAAAATACACATAAAATAACCTAAATTTGTATCAAACTATATACAAAAATACACAAAAATATTTTAAATTTGTATGAAAATAAATACCCAAAATACACATAAAATTAGGTAAATTTGTATTGAAATACATACACAAAATACACATAAAATAATGTAAATTTGAATGAAAATACATAAACAAATACACTTAAAATAACGTAAATTTGTATAAAAAAATATGTACAAAACACAAATAGAATAATGTAAAATCGTATCAAAATAAATACACAGAATATTAATAAAATAATGTAAATTTGTATGAAAATAAAGAAGCAAAATACCCATAAAATAACGCATTTTTTTTATTTATAAAAATATATATACCAAAATACACATCAAAAAATTAAATTTGTATTAAAATAAATATACAAAAAACACATGCAATAAGGTAAATCTTTATTTAAATAGATATGCAAAATACATATAAAATAATGTAAATTTCTTTCAAAATATATATACGAATACACATAAAATAACGTAGATTTCTATAAAAATACATATACAAAATACACATAAAATGAAGTAAATACGTATAAAAAAATGTATACAAAATACTCATAAAATAATGTAAATTCGTATCAAAATAAATAAATAAAATACCAATAAAAGAATGTGTATTTGAATAAATATAAATATATAAAATACACATAAAATAACGCAACTTTATTTTCATACAAAATTACATTATTTTATTGATATTCTGTGTATTTATTTTGATTCGATTTTACATTATTCTATGTATATTTTGTATATCTATGTTATACAAATGTACGTTATTTTATGTGAATTTGTTTTCATTTCATACAAATTTACATTATTTTATGTGTATTTTGTACATGTATTTAAATACAAATTTAATTAATTATATGTGTATTTTGTATATCTATTTTCATACAAATTGATTTTTTTTTGTATATACTTTTATTCAAATTTTCGTAATTTTATGTGTATTTTGTATATTTATTTTCCTACAAATATACGTTCTTTTATCGGAATTTTGTTTATTTATTTTGATACGAATATTCATTTTATTAGGTGTATTTGATATATATATTTTTATACTTATTTACATAATTTTATATGTATTTTGAATATATATTTTCATAGAAATTTACTCTATATGTATATACAAAAAACACACAAAAAAAAAATTTGTATGAAAATAAATATACAAAATACACATAAAATTAGGTAAATTTGTATTGAAATACATATACAAAATACACTTAAAATAATGTAAATTTGAATGAAATTATATAAACAAATACACTTAAAATGACGTTAATTTGTATAAAATATATATAAAAAATACACATTAAATAATGAAAATATGTATAAAAAAATATATACAAAACACAAATAGTATAATATAAAATCGTATCAAAATATATACACAGAATATTAATAAAATAATGTACATTGGTATGAAAACTAAGATGCAAAATACCTATAAAATAACGCTTTTTTTATAAAATTATATATACCAAAATACACATAAAATATTTGAATTTGTATTAAAATAAATATACAAAATGCACATACAATAAGGTAAATTTGTATTGAAATAGATATGCAAAAAACATATAAAACAATGTAAATTTGTTTCGAAATATATATACGAATACACATAAAATAACGTAGATTTCTATATATATATATATATATATATATATATATATATATATATATATATATATATATATATATATATATATATATATATATATATATATATATATATATATATATATATATATATATATATATATATATATATACAAAATACAAATAAAATTAAGTAAATACGAATCAAAAATATATACAAAATACACATAAAATAATGTAAATTCGTATAAATATAAATAAACATATTACCAATAAGAGAATGTGTATTTGTATAAATATAAATATACAAAATGCACATAAAATAACGTAAATTTGTATAAAACTATATACAAAAATACACAAAAGTAATTAAATTTGTATGAAAATAGATATACAAAATACACACAAAATAAGCTAAATTTGAATTGAAATATATATACAAAATACATAAAATAATGCAAATTCGTTTCAAAATATTTTTAACAAATACACATATAATAACGTAAATTTGTAAAAAAAAAAAAAAAAAAAACACATTAAGTAATGTAAATACGTATAAAAAAATATTTACAAAATACACGAATAAAGTCATTCGTATCAAAATAAATAAACCAAAAACTAATTAAATAATGTAAATTTGTATGAGAAAACATATACAAAATACACATGAAATAATGTTTTAAGTTTCTATAAAAATATATGTACAAAAATGCACATAAAATTATTTTGCATAAAAAAATATATACAAAACACACATTAGATAATGTAAATGAGTATAAAAATATGTATACAAAATACCTATGAAATAATCTAAATTCGTATCGAGTTAAATTAAGAAAATAACAATAAAATAATGTAATTTTGGATGAAAATATATATAAAAAACACACATAAAATAACCTAAATACAAATACAAATATACACATTAAATAATTTAAAATTGAATGAAATAAATATACAAAATAAACATAAAATAAGGTAAATTTGTAATAAAATATATGTAAGAATACACATAAAATAATATAAATTTGTATGAAAATATATACACAAATACACATAAAATAACATGAATTTGTATAAAATGTTTCAAAATATATACGAATACACACAATAAAATAACGTAAATTTTTATGAAAATGTATATATAAAATACATATAAAATAGTTTAAATACGTAGAAAAATATATATACAAAATACACATAAAATAATGTAAATTCGTAAAAAATTAAATACACAAAATTCCAATAAAATAATGTATATTTGTAGGAAAATATATATACAAAAAACAAATAAAATAACTAAAATTTGTATAAAAATATATACAAATATACACAAAAATAATGTAAATTTGTATGAAAATATATAAACAAATACATATAAAATCACGTAAATTTGGATAAAATATATATATACAAAATATACATTAAATATTTTAAATATGTATAAATATATATTATATTATATATATTTTTATTGATATTTGCGTTATTTATGTGTATTTTGTATATGTTTTCTCATAGAAATTTACATTATTTTATTGGTATTTTGTCTATTTATTTTGATACGAATTACATGATTATTTATGTATTTTTTACATTTTTTTATACGTATTTACATTATTTAATGTGTATTTTGTTTATATATTTTTATACAAATTTACGTTATTATATGTGTATTTGAATAGGTATTTTGATACAAATTTACATTATTTTATGTATTTTGTATATATATTTCAATTCAAATTTAGCCTATTTTATGTGTATTTTGTATATCTATTTATTTTAATACAAAATCAAATATTTTATGTTTTTTCGTATTTATATTTTTATAAAAATGCGTTATTTTTTGGGTATTTTGCATCTTAATTTTTATACACATTTACATTATTTTATTAATATTTTCTGTATTTATTTTGATACGATTTTACATTATTTTATTTGTGTTTTGTATTATCAATAGTTTTAAAAAAAATGCGTTATTTTATAGGTATTTTGCATCTTAATTTTCATTTTATATGTACTTTGTATATATCTTTTTATACGCTTTTACATTATTTAATATTTATTTTGAATATATATTTTTATACAAATTCATGATATTATATGTGTATTTGTATATATATTTTCATATAAATTTACATTATTTTATGTGTATTTTGTACATATATTTTATTACAAATCTGCCTTATTTTATGTTTATTTTGTATGTGTATTTTGTATATTTATATTTATCCAAATACACATTCTTTTATTGGTATTTTGTTTATTTATTTTAATTCGAATTTACATTATTTTATGTGTATTTTGTATATATTTTTTTTATACGTATTTACTTAATTTTATGTGTATTTTGTATATATATTTTTATAGAAATCTACGTTTTTTTATTTGTATTCGTATATATATTTTGAAACAAATTTACATTGTTTTATATGTATTTTTGCATATCTCTTTCAATACAAATTTTCCTTATTGTATGTGCATTTTGTATATTTATTTCAATGCAAATTTAAATATTTTATGTGTATTTTGGTATATATATTTTTATAAGAAATGCGCTATTTTATGGGAATTTTGCATCTTTATTTTCATACAAATTTACATTATTTTATTAATATTCGGTGTATTTATTTTGATATGATGTTACATTATTCTATTTGCTTTTTGTATATACTTTTTTATACATATTTACATTATTTAATGTGTATCTTGCAAATATATTTTATACAAATTTATTATCTATTATCTATTTTCATAAAAATACACATTCTTTTTATGATATTTTGTTTATTTATTTTGACACGAATCTACATTATTTGATATGTATTTTGTATATATATTTTTATACGTATTTACATAATTTCATATGTATTTTGTATATATATTTCTATAGAAATCTACTTTATTTTATGTGTATTCGTATATATATTTTGAAACAAATTTACATTGTTTTATATGTATTTTTGAATATCTCTTTCAATACAAATTTACCTTACTGTATATGTATTTTGTATATTTATTTCAATACAAATTTAAATATTTTATGTGTATTTTGGTAAATATATTTTTATAAAAAATGCGATAATTTTTGGGAATTTTGCATCTTTATTTTCATACAAATTTACATAATTTTATTGATATTCTGTGTATTTATTTGGATACGATTTTACATTATTCTATTTGTTTTTTGTATATATTTTTTTAAACACATTTACATTATTTAATGTGTATCTTGCATATATATTTCATACAAATTTACGTTATTTTAAGTGTATTTGTTTATATATTTTCATTCAAATTTACATTATTTGATGTGTATTTTGTATATGTATTTCAAAACAAATTTACCTAATTTTATGTGTATTTTGTATATTTCTTTTCAAACAAATTTAAATTATTTTTGTGTATGTTTGTATATAGTTTTATACAAACTTAGGTTATTTTATGTACGCATTTACATTATTTAGTGTGTGTTTTGTATATATATTTTTATGCAAATTTACTTTATTTTATGTGCATTTTTGTACATATATTTTTAAAGAAATTTGCGTTATTTGTGTATGTTTTCTCATACAAATTTACATTATTTTATTGCTATTTTGTTTATTTATTTTGATACGAATTACATGATTATATGTGTATTTTGTACATATTTTTTATACGTATTTACATTACTTAATGTGTATTTTGTTTATATATTTTTAAACAAATCTACGTTATTATATGTATTTGTTTAAATATTTTGATACAGATTTACATTATTTTATGTATTTTGTATGTACATTTCAATTCAAATTTAGCTTATTTTAGCTGTATTTTGTATATATATTTTCATACAAGTTTAATTACTTCTGTGTATTCTTGTATATAGTTTTATACAAATCTACATTATATGATGTGTTTTTTGTACTTGTATTTAAATACAAATTTAACTAGTTATATGTGTATTTTGTATATCTATTTTGTATGTATATTTTCATAGAAATTTACTCTATTTTATGAGTATTCGTATATATATTTTGATACAAATTTACATTATTAATGTGTATTTTGCATATCTATTTCAATATAAATTTACTTTATTGTACGTGCATTTTGTATATTTATTTTAATACAAATTTAATTATTTTATATGTATTTTTGTATATATATTTTTATGCAAATATGCGTTATTATATGGATATTTTGCATCTTTATTTTCATACAAATTTACATTATTTTTTTGATATTCTCTTTATTTATTTTGATACGATTTAACATTATTCTATGTGTTTTTTGTATATATTTTTTTTTATATATATATTTACATTATTTAATGTTAATTTTGTATATATTTTTTATCAAAATTTACATTATTTGATGTGTATTTGTTTATATATTTTCATACATATTTACACTATTTTATGTGTTTTTTGTATATATATTTTTCTACGTATTTAAATTATTTTATGTGTATTTTGTATATACATTTTCATAAAAAAATTACGTTATTTTATTGTGTGTATACAAATATTGTGTGATACAAATTCTATACAAATTCATGTTATTTAATGTGTATTTGTATATATTTTTTCATACAAATTTATATTATTTTATGTGTATTTTTTCATATATTTCATTACAAATTTACCTTATTTTATGTTTATTTTGTATATTTATTTCATTCAATTTTAAATTATTTTATGTGTATATTTGTATTTGTATTTAGGTTATTTTATGTGTATTTTGTATATATATTTTCATCCAAAATTATATTATTTTATTGGTGTTTCTTAATTTAATTCGATACGAATTTAGATTATTTCATAGGTATTTTGTATACATATTTTTATACTCATTTACATTATCTAATGTGTGTTTTGTATATATATATTTTTATGCAAATTTATCTAATGTTCATTTTTGTACATATATTTGTATAGAAATTTGCGTTATTTTATGTATATAGTTTTATATAAATTACCGTTATTTTATGTGCATTTTGTATATTTATATTTATACAAATACACATTCTTTTATTGGTATATTGTTTATTTACATTTAAACGAATTCACACTATTTTATGTGTATTTTGTAAACAATTTTTTATACGTATTTACTTAATTTTGTGTATTTTGTATATGTATTTTTATAGAAATCTACGTTATTTTAAGTGTATTCGTATATATATTTTGAAAAAAAATTATATTATTTTATATGTATTTTACATATCTATTTCAATACAAATTTACCTTATTGTATGTGCATTTTGTATATTTATTTTAATACAAGTTCAAATATTTGATGTGTATTTTGGTATCAATAATTTTTTAAAAAAATGCGTTATTTTATAGATATTTTGCATCTTAATTTTCATTTTATATGTACTTTGTATATATATTTTTATACGCTCTTACATTATTTAACATATATTTTGAATATATATTTTTATACAAATTCATGGTATTTTATGTGTATTTGTATATATATTTTCATAAAAATTTACATTATTGTATGTGTATTTTGTACATATATTTTATTACATATCTACCATTATTTTATGTTTATTTTGTATGTGTATTTCGTATATTTATATTTATCCAAATACACATTCTTTTATTGGTATTTTGTTTATTTATTTTAATTCGAATTTACATTATTTTATGTGTATTTTGAATACATTTTTTTTATACGTATTTACTTAATTTTATGTGTATTTTGTATATATATTTTTATAGAAATCTACGTTTTTTTATTTGTATTCGTATATATATTTCAAACAAATTTACATTGTTTTATATGTATTTTTGCATATCTCTTTCAATACAAATTTAACTTATTGTATATGCATTTTGTAAATTTATTTCAATTCAAATTTAAAAATTTTATGTGTATTTTGGTATATATATTTTTATAAGAAATGCGCTATTTTATGGGAATTTTGCATCTTTATTTTCATATAAATTTACATTATTTTATTAATATTCGGTGTATTTATTTTGATACGATTTTACATTATTCTATTTGTTTTTTGTATATACTTTTTTATACATATTTACATTATTTAATGTGTATCTTGCATATATATTTTATACAAATTTATTATCTATTATCTATTTTCATACAAATACACATTCTTTTCATGATATTTTGTTTATTTATTTTGACACGAATTTACATTATTTGATATGTATTTTGTATATATATTTTTATACGTATTTACATAATTTCATATGTATTTTGTATATATATTTAATAGATATTCAAAATACACATAAAATAACCTAAATTTGTATCAAACTATATACAAAAATACACAAAAATATTTTAAATTTGTATGAAAATAAATATACAAAATACACATAAAATTAGGTAAATTTGTATGGAAATACATATACAAAATACACATAAAATAATGTAAATTTGAATGAAAATACATAAACAAATACACTTAAAATAACGTAAATTTGTATAAAAACATATATTCAAAACTCAAATAGAATAATGTAAAATCGTATCAAAATAAATACATAGAATATTAATAAAATAATGTAAATTTGTATGAAAATAAGGAGGCAAAATACCCATAAAATAACGTTTTTTTTTATAAAAATATATATACCAAAATACACAAAAAAATTAGATTTGTATTAAAATAAATATATAAAAAACACATACAATAAGGTAAATTTGTATTAAAATAGATACGCAAAATACATATAAAGGAATGTAAATTTGTTTCAAAATATGTATACGAATACACATAAAATAACGTAGATTTCTATAAATATATATATACAAAATACACATAAAATGAAGTAAATACGTATAAAAAAATGTATAAAAAATACACATAAAATAATGTAAATCCGTATTAAAATAAATAAAAAAAATACCAATAAAAGAATGTGTATTTGTATAAATATAAATATACAAAATACACATAAAATAACGTAAATTTATATAAAACTATATACATAAATACACAGAAGTAATTAAATTTGTATGAAAATATATACAAAATACACACAAAATAAGCTAAATTTGAATTGAAATATATATACAAAATACATGAAATAAAGTAAATTTGTATCAAAATATTTATACAAATACACATATAATAACGTAAATTTGTATGAAAATATATAAACAAAATACACATTAAATAATGTAAATACGTATAAAAAAATGTGTACAAAATACACTTATAATCATGTAATTCGTATCAAAATAAATAAACAAAATACCAATAAAATAATATAAATTTGTATGAGTAAACGTGTATAAATATAAATGTACAAAATACACATACAAAATAAACATAAAATAAGGTAAATTTGTAATGAAATATATGAACAAAATACACATAGAATAATGTAAATTTACATGAAAATATATATAGAAATACACATAAAATACCATGAATTTGTTTAAAATTATATATTCAAAATAAATATTAAATAATGTAAATGCGTATAAAAATATATATAAAAAGTACATATAAAATAATGTAAATTCGTATCAATATAAATCAACAAAATACCAATAAAATGATATATATTTGAATGAAAATAGATTTACAAAATACACATAACATAACTAAAATTTGTATTGAAATATATTCAAAAATACATAAAAACAATTTGAGTTTGTATGAAAATAGATATTCAAAATACACATCAAACTAGGTAAATTTCTTTTGAAATATATATACAAAATACCCATAAAATATTGTAAATTTGTGTCAAAATGTATAAACAAATACACATAAAATAACGTAAATTTGTATGAAAAATATTTACAAAATACACATAGAATAATGTCAAATCGTATCAAAATGAATGAGCAGAATATCAATGAAATAAGGTAAATTTGTATGAAAATAAAGATGCAAAATACCCATAAAATAAAGCATATTTTTATAAAAATACATATGCAAAAATACACATAGAATAATTATATTTGTATTAAAATTAATATACAAAATGCATATACAATAAGATAAATTTGTATTGAAAAAATATGCAAAATACACATAAAAGTGTAAATTTGTTTAAAAATCTATATACGAATACACATAATATAACGTAGATTTCTATAGAAATATATATACAAAATACACATGAAATTATGTAAATACGTATAAAAATATATATACAAAATACACATTAAATAATTTAAATTCTCGTCAAAATAAATAAACAAAATATCAATAAAAGAATGTGTATTTGTATGAAAATAGATATACAAAATACTCATAAAATAACCTAAGTTTGTATAAAACTATACACAAAAATACACAAAAATAATTCAAATTTGTATGAAAATAAATATACAAAATACACATAAAATTAGGTAAATTTGTACTGAAATACATATACTAAATACACATAAAATAATGAAAGTTTGAATGAAAATATATAAACATATACACTTAAAATAACGTAAATTTGTATAAAATATATATACAAAATACTAATTAAATAATGTAAATATGTATAAAAAAATAAATACAAAACACAAATAGAATAATGTAAAATCGTATCAAAATAAATACACAGAATATTAATAAAATAATGTAAATTTGTATGAAAATAAAGATGCAAAATAGCCATAAAATAACGCATTTTTTATAAAAATATATATACCAAAATACACATAAAATATCAAAATTTGTATTAAAATAAATATAAAAAATGCACATACTGTAAGGTAAATTTGTATTGAAATAGATATGCAAAATACATATAAAACAGTGTAAATTTGTTTCAAAATATATATACGAATACACATAAAATAACGTTGATTTCTATAAAAATATATTCAAAATACACATAAAATGAAGTAAATACGTATAAAAAAATGAATACAAAATACACATAAAAATCGTATCAAAATAAATAAACAAAATACCAGTAATAGAAAGTGTATTTCATAAATATAAATATACAAAATACACACAAAATATCGTAAATTTGTATAAAACTATATACAAAAATACACAGAAGTTATTAAATTTGTATGAAAATATATATACAAAATACAGCTAAAATAAGCTAAATTTGAATTGAAATGTACATACAAAATACATAAAATAATGTAAATCTGTATCAAAATATTTATACAAATACATATAATAACGTAGATTTGTTTAAAAATATATAAACAAAATACTCATTAATAATGTGAATACGTATAAAAAATATGTACAAAATACACATATAATCATGTAATTCGTATCAAAATAAATAAACAAAATAGCAATAAAATAATGTAAATTTGTATGAGAAAACATATACAAATAACGCAAATTTCTATAAAAATATATGTACAAAAATGCACATAAAATAAAGTAAATTAGCATAAAAATATATATTCAAAACACACTCTAAATAATGTAAATGCGTACATAAAATAACCTAAATTTGAATAAAACTATATACAAAAATACACAAAAATAATTTAAATTTGTTTGAAAAGAAATATACAAAATACACATAAAATTAGGTAAATTTGTATGGAAATACATATACAAAATACACATCAAATAATGTAAATTTGAATGAAAATATATAAACAAATACACTTAAAATAACGTAAATTTGTATAAAATATATATGCAAGATACACATTAAATAATGTAAATGTGTATAAAAAAATATATACAAAAAACTAATTGAATAATGTAAAATCGTATCAAAATAAATACACAAAATATCAATAAAATAATGTAAATTTGTATGAAAATAAAGATGCAAAATTCCAAAAAATTATCGCATTTTTTATAAAAATATATATACCAAAATACACATAAAATATTTAAATTTGTATTGAAATAAATATACAAAATGCATATACAGTAAGGTAAATTTGTATTGA
This sequence comes from Eriocheir sinensis, assembly GCF_024679095.1. Lineage (NCBI taxonomy): Eukaryota > Metazoa > Arthropoda > Malacostraca > Decapoda > Varunidae > Eriocheir > Eriocheir sinensis. Next base: position 630,404 of record NW_026111587.1, on the reverse strand, counting down.
AAGAGATATTAAAAAATACATGTAAAACAATGTAAATTTGTTTCAAAATATATATTCGAATACACATAAAATAAAGTAGATTTCTATAGAAATATATATACAAAATACATATGAAATTATGTAAATACGTATAAAAATATATATACAAAATACATATCAAATAATGTAAATTCGTGTCAAAATAAATAAACAAAATATCATGAAAAGAATGTGTATTTGTATGAAAATAGATAATAGATAATAAATTTGTATAAAATATATATGCAAGATACACATTAAATAATGTAAATATGTATAAAAAAGTATATACAAAAAACAAATAGAATAATGTAAAATCGTATCAAAATAAATACACCGAATATTAATAAAATAATGTAAATTTGTATGAAAATAAAGATGCAAAATTCCCATAAAATAGCGCATTTCTTATAAAAATATATATACCAAAATACACAAAATATTTAAATTTGTATTGAAATAAATATACAAAATGCACATACAATAAAGTAAATTTGTATTGAAAGAGATATGCAAAAATACATATAAAACAATGTAAATTTGTTTCAAAATATATATACGAATACAAATAAAAAAACGTAGATTTCTATAAAAATATATAAACAAAATACACATAAAATTAAGGAAATACGTATAAAAAAATGTATACAAAATACACATAAAATAATGTAAATTCGAATTAAAATAAATAAACAAAATACCAATAAAAGAATGTGTATTTGGATAAATATAAATATACTAAATACACATACAAAATAAACATAAAATAAGGAAGATTTGTAATAAAATATATGTACAAAATACACATAAAATAATGTAAATTTATATGAAGATATATATACAAATACACATAAAATACCATGAATCTGTATAAAAATATATATTCAAAATATATATTAAATAATGTAAAAGCGTATAAAAATATATATACAAAGCTCATATAAAATAAAAATTAAGATGCAAAATACCTATAAAATAACGCATTTTTTATAAAATTATCGATACCAAAATACACATAAAATATTTGATCTTGTATTAAAATAAATATACAAAATGCACATTCATTACGGGAAATTTGTATTGAAATAGATATGCAAAATACATATAAAATAATGTAAATTTGTTTCAAAATATATATACGAATACACATAAAATAACGTAGATTTCCACAAAAATATATATACAAAATACTCATAAAATTAAGTAAATACGTATAAAAAAAATGTATACAAAATACACATAAAATAATGTAAATTCGTATAAATGTAAATAAACAATATACCAATAAAAGAATGTGTATTTGTATAAATATTAATATACAAAATGCATATACAATAAGATAAATTTGTATTGAAAAAATATGCAAAATACATATAAAAGTGTAAATTTGTTTAAAAATCTATATACGAATACATATAATATAACGTAGATTTCTATAGAAATATATATACAAAATACACATGAAATGATGTAAATACGTATAAATATATATATACAAAATACACATTAAATAATTTAAATTCTCGTCAAAATAAATAAACAAAATATCAATAAAAGAGTGTGTATTTGTATGAAAATAGATATACAAAATACTCATAAAATAACCTAAGTTTGTATAAAACTATATACAAAAATACACAAAAATAATTCAAATTTGTATGAAAATAAATATACAAAATACACATAAAATTAGGTAAATTTGTACTGAAATACATATACTAAATACACATAAAATAATGGAAGTTTGAATGAAAATATATAAACATATACACTTAAAATAACGTAAATTTGTATAAAATATATATACAAAATACTAATTAAATAATGTAAATATGTATAAAAAAATATATACAAAACACAAATAGAATAATGTAAAATCGTATCAAAATAAATACACAGAATATTAATAAAATAATGTAAATTTGTATGAAAATAAAGATGCAAAATAGCCATAAAATAACGCATTTTTTATAAAAATATATATACCAAAATACACATAAAATATCAAAATTTGTATTAAAATAAGTATAAAATATGCACATACTGTAAGGTAAATTTGTATTGAAATAGATATGCAAAATACATATAAAACAGTGTAAATTTGTTTCAAAATATATATACGAATACACATAAAATAACGTTGATTTCTATAAAAATATATTCAAAATACACATAAAATGAAGTAAATACGTATAAAAAAATGAATACAAAATACACATAAAAATCGTATCAAAATAAATAAACAAAATACCAGTAATAGAAAGTGTATTTCATAAATATAAATATACAAAATACACACAAAATATCGTAAATTTGTATAAAACTATATACAAAAATACACAGAAGTTATTAAATTTGTATGAAAATATATATACAAAATACAGCTAAAATAAGCTAAATTTGAATTGAAATGTACATACAAAATACATAAAATAATGTAAATCTGTATCAAAATATTTATACAAATACATATAATAACGTAGATTTGTTTAAAAATATATAAACAAAATACTCATTAATAATGTAAATACGTATAAAAAATATGTACAAAATACACATATAATCATGTAATTCGTATCAAAATAAATAAACAAAATAGCAATAAAATAATGTAAATTTGTATGAGAAAACATATACAAATAACGCAAATTTCTATAAAAATATATGTACAAAAATGCACATAAAATAAAGTAAATTAGCATAAAAATATATATACAAAACACACTCTAAATAATGTAAATGCGTACATAAAATAACCTAAATTTGAATAAAACTATATACAAAAATACACAAAAATAATTTAAATTTGTTTGAAAAGAAATATACAAAATACACATAAAATTAGGTAAATTTGTATGGAAATACATATACAAAATACACATCAAATAATGTAAATTTGAATGAAAATATATAAACAAATACACTTAAAATAACGTAAATTTGTATAAAATATATATGCAAGATACACATTAAATAATGTAAATGTGTATAAAAAAATATATACAAAAAACTAATTGAATAATGTAAAATCGTATCAAAATAAATACACAAAATATCAATAAAATAATGTAAATTTGTATGAAAATAAAGATGCAAAATTCCAAAAAATTATCGCATTTTTTATAAAAATATATATACCAAAATACACATAAAATATTTAAATTTATATTGAAATAAATATACAAAATGCATATACAGTAAGGTAAACTTGTATTGAAAGAGATATTAAAAAATACATATAAAACAATGTAAATTTGTTTCAAAATATATATACGAATACACATAAAATAAAGTAGATTTCTATAGAAATATATATACAAAATACATATGAAATTATGTAAATACGTATAAAAATATATATACAAAATACATATCAAATAATGTAAATTCGTGTCAAAATAAATAAACAAAATATCATGAAAAGAATGTGTATTTGTATGAAAATAGATAATAGATAATAAATTTGTATGAAATATATATGCAAGATACACATTAAATAATGTAAATATGTATAAAAAAGTATATACAAAAAACAAATAGAATAATGTAAAATCGTATCAAAATAAATACACCGAATATTAATAAAATAATGTAAATTTGTATGAAAATAAAGATGCAAAATTCCCATAAAATAGCGCATATATTTCTATAGAAATCTACGTTATTTTATGTGTATTCGGATATATATTTTGAAACAAATCTACAATGTTTTATTTGTATTTTGCGTTTTTTTTTAATACAAATTTACCTTATTGTGTGTGTGCATTTTGTATTAATTTTAATACAAATTTAATTATTCTATGTGTATTTTTGTATATGTATTTTAAAAAAAAAATGCTTTATCTTATGGGTATTTTGCATGTTTTTTTTCATACAAATTTAAATTATTTTATTGATATTCTGTGTACTTATTTTGATACGATTTTACATTATTCTATGTATAACAAAAATAAATACAGAATACACAAAAATAGATATGCAAAATACATATAAACAATGTAAATTTGTTTCAAAATATATATACGAATACACATGACATGGGTATTTTGAATCTTAATTTTCATACAAATTTACATTATTTTATTAATATTTTCTGTATTTATTTTGATACGATTTTACATTATTTTATTTGTGTTTTGTATATATTTTTTTATGCATATTTACATTATTTAATGTGTTTTTTGTATATATATTTGATACAAATTTACGTTATTTTAAGTCTTTATGTTTATATATTTTCATTCAAATTTATTTATATGTGTATTTTATATATTTCAATACAAATTTACCTAATTTTATGTTTTTTGTATATTTATTTTCATACAAGTTTAAATTATTTTTGTTGAATTTTGTTTTATACAAATTTAGGTTATTTTATGTGTATTTTGTATATCTATTTTCATACAAATACACATTCTTTTTATGATATTTTTTTATTTTATTTTGACACGAATTAACATTATTTAATGAGTATTTTGTATATATATTTTTATACGTATTTACATTATTTCAAGTGTATTTTGTATATATATTTCTATAGAAATCTACGTTATTTTATGTGTATTCGTATATATATTTTGAAACAAATTTACATTGTTTTATGTGTATTTTGCATATTTTTTCAATACAAATTTACATTATTGTATGTGCATTTTGTATATTAATTTTAATACAAATTTGATTAATCTATGTGTATTTTTGTGTATTTATTTTTATAAAAATATGCTTTATTTTATGGGTATTTTGCATCTTTATTTTCATACAAATTTACATTATTTTATTGATATTCTGTGTATTATTTAGTATGATTTTACATTATTCTATGTGTATTTTGTATATATATTTTATATAAAATGTATTTGTTTTCATTTCATACAAATCTACATTATTTTATGTGTTTTTTGTACATGTATTTAAATACAAATTTAACAAGTTATATGTGTATTTTGTATATCTATTTTGTATGTATATTTTCATAGAAATTTACTCTATTTTATGAGTATTCGTATATATATTTTGATACAATTTTACATTATTGATGTGTATTTTGCATATCTATTTCAATACAAATTTTCTTTATTGTACGTTCATTTTGTATATTTATTTTAATACAAATTCGTATCAATATAAATCAACAAAATACCAATAAAATAATATATATTTGAATGAAAATAGATTTACAAAATACACATAACCTAACTAAAATTTGTATTGAAATATATAAAAAAAAACATAAAAATAATTTGAGTTTGAATGAAAATAGATATTCAAAATACACATAAAACTAGGTAAATTTCTTTTGAAATATATATACAAAATACCCATAAAATATTGTAAATTTGTGTCAAAATATATAAACAAATACACATAAAATAACGTAAATTTGTATGAAAAATATATACAAAATACACATAGAATAATGTCAAATCGTAACAAAATGAATGAGCAGAATATCAATAAAATAACGTAAATTTGTATGAAAATAAAGATGCAAAATACCCATAAAATAAAGCACATTTTTATAAAAATACATATAGAAAAAGACACATAGAATAATTAAATTTGTATTAAAATTAATATACAAAATGGCTATACAATAAATTTAAATTTGATTTTATTAAATGAAATAAATATACAAAATAAACATAAGATAAGGTAAATTTGCAATAAAATATATGTAAGAATACACATAAAATAATATAAATTTGTATGAAAATATATATACAAATACACATAAAATAACATGAATTTGTATAAAATTTGTTTCAAAATATATACGAATACTCACAATAAAATAACGTAAATTTTTATGAAAATGTATATATAAAATACACATAAAATAATTTAAATACGTAGAAAAATATATATACAAAATACACATAAAATAATGTAAATTCGTAAAAATTAAATACACAAAATTCCAATAAAAGAATGTATATTTGTAGGAAAATATATATCCAAAAAAAAAAAAAACTAAAATTTGTATAAAAATATATACAAAAATACACAAAAATAATTTAAATTTGTTTGAAAATAGATATGCAAAATACACATAAAGTTAGGCAAATTTGTATTGAAATACATATACAAAACTCAAATAAAATAATGTAAATTTGTATGAAAATATATAAACAAATACATATAAAATAACGTAAATTTAGATAAAATATATATACAAAATATACATTAAATATTTTAAATATTTAAATATATTATATATATTTTTATTGATATTTGCGTTATTTATGAGTATTTTGTATATGTTTTCTCATAGAAATTTACATTATTTTATTGGTATTTTGTCTATTTATTTTGATACGAATTACATGATTATTTGTGTATTTTGTACGTATTTACATTATATAATGTGTATTTTGTTTATATATTTTTATACAAATTTACGTTTTTATATGTGTATTTGTATAAGTATTTTGATACAAATTTACATTATTTTATGTATTTTGTATATATATTTCAATTCAAATTTAGCTTATTTTATGTGTATTTTGTATATCTATTTATTTTAATACAAAATCAAATATTTTGTGTTTTTTCGTATATATATTTTTATAAAAAATGCGTTATTTTATGGGTATTTTGCATCTTAATTTTCATACAATTTTACATTAGTTTATTAATATTTTCTGTATTTATTTTTATACGATTATACATTATTTTATTTGTGTTTTGTATATATTATTTTATACATATTTACATTATTTAATGTGTTTTTTGTATATATATTTGATACAAATTTACGTTATTTTAAGTCTATATGTTTATATATTTTCATTCAAATTTACATTATTTTATGTGTATTTTGTATATGTATTTCAATACAAATTTACCTAGTTTTATATGTTTTTTGTATATTTATTTTCATACAAGTTTAAATTATTTTTGTGTATTTTTGTAAATAGTTTTATACAAATTTAGGTTATTTTATGTGTATTTTGAGTATCTATTTTCATACAAATACACATTCTTTTCATGATATTTTGTTTATTTATTTTGACACGAATTAACATTATTTAATGTGTATTTTGTATATATATTTTTATACGTATTTACATTATTTCAAGTGTATTTTGTATATATATTTCTATAGAAATCTGCGTTATTTTATGTGTATTCGTATATATATTTTGAAAAAATTTACATTGTTTTATGTGTATTTTGCATATTTTTTTAATACAAATTTACCTTATTGTATGTGCATTTTGTATATTAATTTTAATACAAATTTGATTAATCTATGTGTATTTTTGTATATGTATTTTTATAAAAATATGCTTTATTTTATTGGTATTTTGCATCATTATTTTCATACAAATTTATATTATTTTATTGATATTATGTGTATTTAATTTGATATAATTTTATATTATTCTATATGTATTTTGTATATATATTTTATATAAAATGTATTTGTTTTCATTTCATACAAATCTACATTATTTTATGTGTTTTTGGACATGTATTTAAATACAAATTTAACTAGTTATATGTGTATTTTGTATATCTATTTTGTATGTATATTTTCATAGAAATTTACTCTATTTTATGAGTATTCGTATATATATTTTGATACAAATTTACATTATTGATGTGTATTTTGCATATCTATTTCAATACAAATTTACTTTATTGTACGTTCATTTTGTATATTTATTTTAATACAAATTTAATTATTTTATATGTCTTTTTGTATATATATTTTTATGCAAATATGCGTTATTATATGGATATTTTGCATCTTTATTTTCATACAAATTTACATTATTTTATTGATATTCTCTTTATTTATTTTGATACGATTTAACATTATTCTATGTGTTTTTTGTATATATATTTTTTTATATATATATATATATATATATATATATATATATATATATATATATATATATATATATATATATATATATATACAAATATATATATATATATATATATATATATATATATATATATATATATATATATATATATATATATATATATATATATATATATATATATATATATATATATATATATATATATATATATATATTTACATATATAATGTTCATTTGTATATATATTGTTCATTTGTTATATATATTTTATCAAATTTACATTATTTTATGTGTATTATTTTATATATTTCATATATATTTACATTATTTTATAGATTTTTTGTATATTCTACGTATTTAAATTATTTTATGTGTATTTTGTATATACATTTTCATAAAAATTACGTTATTTTATTGTGTGTATAAGTATATATTTTGATACAAATTTTATAAAAATTAATGTTATATAATGTGTATATCTATATATATTTTCCTACAAATTTATATTATATTATGTATTTTTCATATATTTCATTACAAATTTACCTTATTTTATGTTTATTTTGTATATTTATTTCATTCAATTTTAAATTATTTTATGTGTATATTTGTATTTGTATTTAGGTTATTTTATGTGTATTTTGTATATATATTTTCATCCAAAATTACATTATTTTATTGGTATTTCTTAATTTAATTCGATACGAATTTAGATTATTTCATAGGTATTTTGTATACATATTTTTACACTCATTTACATTATCTAATGTGTGTTTTGTATATATATTTTTATGCAACTTTATCTAATGTTCATTTTTGTACATATATTTTTATAGAAATTTGCGTTATTTTATGTATATAGTTTTATATAAATTTACGTTATTTTATGTGCATTTTGTATATTTATATTTATACAAATACACATTCTATTATTGGTATATTGTTTATTTACATTTATACGAATTTACATTATTTTATGTGTATTTTGTATACATTTTTTTATACGTATTTACTTAATTTTATGTGTATTTTGTATATGTATTTTTATAGAAATCTACGTTGTTTTATGTGTATTCGTATATATATTTTGAAACAAATTTACATTATTTTATATGTATTTTGCACATCTATTTCAATACAAATTTACCTTATTGCATGTGCATTTTGTATATTTATTTTAGTACAAGTTCAAATATTTTATGTGTATTTTGGTATCAATAGTTAAAAAAAAATGCGTTATTTTATAGGTATTTTGCATCTTAATTTTCATTTTATATGTTCTTTGTATATATATTTTTATACGCTCTTACATTATTTAATATTTATTTTTATTTATTTATATTTTTATACAAATTCATGGTATTTTATGTGTATTTGTATATATATTTTCATATAAATTTACATCATTGTACGTGTGTTTTGTACATATATTTTATTACAAATCTACCTTATTTTATGTTTATTTTGTATGTGTATTTTGTATATTTATATTTATCCAAATACACATTCTTTTATTGGAATTTTTTATACGTATTTACTTAATTTTATCTGTATTTTGTATATATAATTTTATAGAAATCTACGTTTTTTTATTTGTATTCGTATATATATTTTGAAAAAAAATTACATTGTTTTATATGTATTTTTTCATATATCTTTCAATACAAATTTACCTTATTGTATGTGCATTTTGTATATTTATTTCAATACAAATTTAAAAAAATTATGTGTATTTTGGTATATATATTTTTAAAAGAAATGCGCTATTTTATGGGAATTTTGCATCTTTATTTTCATACAAATTTACATTATTTTATTGATATTCGGTGTATTTATTTTGATACGATTTTACATTATTCTTTTTGTTTTTATATATATTTTATACATATTTACATTATTTAATGTATATTTTGTATATATATTTTATACAAATTTACGTTATCTATTATATGTATTTCTTTATATATTTTCATACAAATTTACATTATTTGATATGTATTTTGTATATATATATTTATACGTATTTACATATTTCATATGTATTTTGTATATTATCTATTTTCAAATAAATTTAAAATATTTTTGTGTATTTTGTATATATTTTATACAAATTTTTATTTTATTTGTATTTTGTATATATATTTTCCTACATATACATTCTTTTAGAATTTTGTTTATTTATTTTTTACAATTTTTTACATTATTTTATGTGTATTTTGTATATATATTTTCTACGTATTTACTTTATTTTATGTGTATTTTATATATATTTTCATAAAAATTTACGTTATTTTATTGTGTGTATTCGTATATATTTTGAACATTTTATAAAATTTTCATTATTTTATGTGTATTTGTATATATATTTTCATACAAATTTATATTATTTTTGTGTATTTTGTATATATTTTATTACAAATTTAATTATTTTATGTGTATTTTGTATATATTATTTTTAATTATTTTACATTTAATTTAATTTTTATTTTATGTGTATTTTGTATCTTTTATACGTATTTACGTTATTTTATGTATTTTGTTTATATATTTTCATACAAATTTACATTATTTGTGTATTTATATATATTTTGATACAATTTACATTATTTTATATGTATTTTGTATACATATTTATTTCAATTACATTATCTAATGTGTGTTTTGTATATTTATTTTAATACAAATTTAATTTTTTGATGTGCATTTTGGTATATATATTTTTAAAATAAAAAAAATGTTATTTTATGGGTATTTTGTATATTTATTTTCATACAAATTTACATTATTTTATTAATATTTTGTGTATTTATTTTGATACTATTTTACATTATTCTATTTGTGTTTTGTATATATTTTTTATACATATTTACATTTAATGTGTATTATCTATATATATTTCATAACAAATTTTCGTTATTTTATGTATTTGTTTATATATTTTGATTCAAATTTACATATTTTATTTTATGTATTTTGTATATGTATTTCAATAGAAATTTACCTAATTTCATGTGTATTTTGTATATATTTTATACAAATTAAAATTATTTTTTGTGTATTTTTGTATAGAGTTTTATACAAATTTACAATATTTTTTGTGTATTTTGTATATCTATTTTCATACAAATACACATTCTTTTATTGATATTTTGTTTATTTATTTTGATGCGAATTTACATTATTTAATATGTATTGTGTATATATATTTTTATACGTATTTACGTCATTTCATGTGTATTTTGTATATATATTTCTATAGAAATATACGTTATTTTATGTGTATTCGTATATATATTTTGAAACAAATATACATTGTTTTATATGCATTTTGTATATTTTTTCAATTCATTTTTAGCTTTTTGTAAGTGCATTTTGTATATTAATTTTAATACAAATTTAGCTATTCTATGTGTATTTTTGTATATGTATTTTTATAAAAATATGCTTTATTTTATGGGTATTTTGCTTCTTTATTTTCATACAAAATTACATTATTTTATTGATATTCTGTGTATTTATTTTGATACGATTTTACATTACTCTATGTATATTTTGTATATCTATTTTATACCAATGTACGTTATTTTATGTGTATTTGTTTATATATTTTCATACAAATTTACATTATTTGATGTTTATTTTGTTGATTTATTTAAATACAAATTTAAATAATTATATGTGTATTTTGTATATCTATTTTCATAAAAATTTAAATTATTTTTTTGTTTTTTTGTATATATTTTTATTCAAATTTTCGTAATTTTATGTGTATTTTGTATATTTATTTTCCTACAAATATACGTTCTTTTATCGGAATTTTGTTTATTTATTTTGATTCGAATTTTCATTTTTTTTCAGGTGTATTTTATATATATATTGTTATACTTATTTACATAATTTTATATGTATTTTGAATATATATTTTCATAGAAATTTACTCTATATGTATATGTATAGAAAATACACATGAAATAATCTAAATTCGTATCGAAATAAATGAACAAAATACCGATAAAATAATGTAATTTTGAATGAAAATATATATAGAAAATACACATAAAATAACGTAAATACAAATAAATATATACACATAAAATGATTTGAATTTGAATGAAAATAGATATAAAAATAAACTTAAAATAATGCAAATTTATAATGAAATATATATACAAAATACACATAAAATAATGTAGATTTGTTTCAAAATATATATACGAATAGATATAAAATAACGTAGATTTCTATAGAAATATATATACAAAATACACATGAAATGTTGTAAATACGTATAAAAATATATATACAAAGTACACATTAAATAATGTAAATTCGTGTCAAAATAAATAATTAAAATATCAATAAAAGAATGTGTATTTGTATGAAAATACATATACAAAATATACATAAAATAACGTAAATTTGTATAAAACTATATATAAAAATACACAAAAATAAGTTAAATTTGTATGAAAATAAATATACAAAATACACATAAAATTAGGTAAATTTGTAAAGAAATACATATACAAAATACATATAAAATAATGTAAATTTGAATGAAAATATATAAACAAATACACTTAAATTAACATAAATTTGTATAAAATATATATAAAAAATACTCATTAAATAATGTATATATGTATAAAAAATATATATACAAAACACAAATAGAATAATGTAAAATCGTATTAAAATAAATACACAGAATGTAAATAAAATAATGTAAATTTGTATGAAAATAAAGATGCAAAATACCCATAAAATAACGCATTTTTTATAAATATACAAAATACACATGAAAAGATGTAAATACGTATAAAAATATATATACAAAATACACATTAAATAATGTAAATTCGCGTCAAAATAAATAAACAAAATGTCAATAAAAGAATGTGTATTTTTATGAAAATAAATATACAAAATACACATAAGATAACATAAATTTGATTAAAACTATATACAAAAATACACAAAAATAATTTAAGTTTGTATGAAAATAAATATACAAAATACACATAAAATTAGGTAAATTTGTATTGAAATACATATACAAAATACATATAAAATACTGTAAATTTGAATGAAAATACATAAACAAATACACTTAAAATAACGTAAATTTGTATAAAAAAATATATACAAAACACAAATAGAATAATGTAAAATCGTATCAAAATAAATACACAGAATATTAATAAAATAATGTAAATTTGTATGAAAATAAAGAAGCAAAATACCCATAAAATAACGCTTTTTTTTTAATATTTATACAAAAATACACATAAAAAAATTTATTTGTATTAAAATAAATATACAAAATACACATACAATAAGGTAAATCTGTATTGAAATAGATATGCAAAATACATATAAAACAATGTAAATTTGTTTCAAAATATATATACGAATACACATAAAATAACGTAGATTTGTATAAAAATATATATACAAAATACACGTAAAATGAAGTAAATACGTATAAAAAATGTATACAAAATACACATAAAATAATGTAAATTCGTATCAAAATAAATAAACAAAATACCAAAAAAAGAATGTGTATTTGTATAAATATAAATATACAAAATACACATAAAATAACGTAAATTTGTATAAAACTATATACAAAAATACACAGAAGTAATTAAATTCGTATGAAAATAGATATACAAAATACAGATAAAATAAGCTAAATTTGAATTGAAATGTATATACAAAATACATCAAATAATGTAAATTTGTATCAAAATATTTATAAAAATACATATAATAACGTAAGTTTGTTTAAAATATATAAACAAAAAACACATTAAGTAATGTAAATACGTATAAAAAATATGTACAAAATACACATATAATCATGTAATTCGTATCAAACTAAAAAAACAAAATAGCAATAAAATAATGTAAATTTGTATGAGAAAACATATACAAATACATATAAAATAACGCTAATTTCTATAAAATATATGTCCAAAATGAAAGTAAAATAAATTAACTTTGGATAAAAATATATACAAAACACACATTAAATAATGTAAATGCGTACATAAAATAACCTAAATTTGTATAAAACTATATACAAAAATACACAAAAATAATTTAAATTTGTATGAAAAGAAATATAAAAAATACACATAAAATTAGGTTAATTTCTATTGAAATACATATACAAAATACACATAAAATAATGTAAATTTGAAAGAAAATATATAAACAAATACACATATAATAACGTAAATTTGTATGAAATATATATACAAAATACACATTAAATAATGTAAATATGTATAAAAAAATATATACAAAACACAAATAGAATAATGTAAAATCGTATCAAAATATATACACAGAATATTAATAAAATAATGTAAATTTGTGTGAAAATTAAGATGCAAAATACCTATAAAATAACGCATTTTTTATAAAATTATTGATACCAAAATACACATAAAATATTTGAATTTGTATCAGTATAAATATACAAAATGCACATACAATAAGGTAAATTTGTATTGAAATAGATTTGCAAAATATATATAAAATAATGTAAATTTGTTTCAAAATATACATGCGAATACACATAAAATAACGTAGATTTCTATAAAAATACATATACAAAATACACATAAAATTAAGTAAATACGTATAAAAAAATGTATACAAAATACACATAAAATAATGTAAATTCGTATAAATATAAATAAACAATATAGCAATAAAAGAATGTGTATTTGTATAAATATAAATATACAAAATGCACATAAAATAACGTAAATTTATATAAAACTATATACATAAAATAACGCAAATTTCTATAAAAATATATGTACAAAAATGAACATAAAATAAATATGCAAAAAAATATATATAGAAAACATACATTAGATAATGTAAATGAGTATAAAAATATGTATACAAAATACCTATGGAATAATCTAAATTCGTATCGAATTAAATTAAGAAAATACCAATATAATAATGTAATTTTGGATGAAAAAATATATACAAAATACACATAAAATAACCTAAATACAAATACAAATATACACATAAAATAATTTAAAATTGAATGAAATAAATATACAAAATAAACATAAAATAAGGTAAATTTGTAATGAAATATTTGAAAAAATACACATAAAATAATATAAATTTGTATGAAAATATATATACAAATACACATTAAATAAAATGAATTTGTATAAAATTTGTATCAAAATATATACGAATACACACAATAAAATAACGTAATTTTTTTATGAAAATGTATATACAAAATACACATAAAATAATGTAAATTGGTATAAAAATATATAAACAAATACACATAAAATAACGTAAATTTGGATAAAATATATATACAAAATAAACCTTAAATAATGTAAATATGTATAAAAAATATATACAAAATACACATAGAATAATGTTAAATCGTATCAAAATAAATAAAGAGAATATCAATAAAATAATGTATATTTATATGAAAATAAAGCTGCAAAATATCCATATAATAACGCATATTTGCATAAAAATATATATACAAAAATACATATAAAATAATTAAATTTGTATTAAAATAAATATACAAAATGCACGTACCATAAAGAAAATTTGTATTGAAATACATATGCAAAATACACATCAATAATGTAAAATTGTATCAAAATATATATACGAATACTCATAAAATAGAGTAAATTTCTATGAAAATATACATACAAAATAGATATACAAAATACACATATAACTTGTTAAATTTGTATTTAAATACATGTACAAAAAACACATAAAATAATGTAGATTTGTATGAAATGAAAACAAATATATTTTATATAAAATATATATACAAAATACACATAGAATAATGTAAAATCATACTAAATAAATACACAGAATATCAATAAAATAATGTAAATTTGTATGAAAATAAAGATGCAAAATACCCATAAAATAAAGCATATTTTTATAAAAATGCATACACAAAAATACACATAGATTAATCAAATTTGTATTAAAATTAATATACAAAATGCACATACAATAATATAAATTTGTATTGAAAAAATATGCAAATTACACATAAAACAATGTAAATTTGTTTCAAAATATATATACGAATACACATAAAATAACGTAGATTTCTATAGAAATATATATACAAAATACACTTGAAATAATGTAAATACGTATAAAAATATATATACAAAATACTCATTAAATAATGTTAATTCGTGTCAAAATAAATAAAAAAAATATCATGAAAAGAATGTGTATTTGTATGAAAATAGATATACAAAATACACATAAAATAACCTAAATTTGTATAAAACTATATACAAAAATCAACAAAAATAATTTAAACTTGTATGAAAATAAATATACAAAAAACATATAAAAATAGGTAAATTTGTATTGAAATACATATACAAAATACACATAAAATAATGTAAATTTGAATGAAAATATATAAACATATAGACTTAAAATAACGTAAATTTGTATCAAATATATATACAAAAAACACATTAAATAATGTAAATATGCATAAAAAAATATATACAAAACACAAATAAAATAATGTAAAATCGTATCAAAATAAATACAGAAAATATTAATAAAATAATGTAAATTTGTATGAAAATTAAGATTCAAAATACCCATGTCATGTGTATTCGTATATATATTTTGAAACAAATTTACATTGTTTATATGTATTTTGCATATCTATTTTTGTGTATTCTGTATTTATTTTTGTTATACATAGAATAATGTAAAATCGTATCAAAATAAGTACACAGAATATCAATAAAATAATTTAAATTTGTATGAAAACAAAGATGCAAAATACCCATAAGATAAAGCATATTTTTTTTAAAAATACATATACAAAAATACACATAGAATAATTAAATTTGTATTAAAATTAATACAAACTGCACACATACAATAAGGTAAATTTGTATTGAAAAAAAAACGCAAAATACAAATAAAACATTGTAAATTTGTTTCAAAATATATATCCGAATACACATAAAATAACTTAGATTTCTATATAAATATATATACAAAATACACATGAAATTATGTAAATACGTATAAAAATATATATAAAAAATACATATTAAGTAATGTAAATTCGTGTGAAAATACATAAACAAAATATCATGAAAAGAATGTGTATTTGTATAAAAATAAATAATAGATAATAAATTTGTATGAAATATATATGCAAGATATACATTAAATAATGTAAATATGTATAAAAAAATATATATACAAAAAACAAATAGAATAATGTAAGATCGTATCAAAATAAATACACCGAATATTAATAAATTAATGTAAATTTGTATGAAAATAAAGATGCAAAATTCCCATCAAATAGCGCATTTCTTATAAAAATATATATACCAAAATACACATAAAATATTTAAATTTGTATTGAAATAAATATACAAAATGCACATACAATAAGGTAAACTTCTATTGAAAGAGATATGCAAAAATACATATAAAACAAAAAAAAATTTGTTTCAAAATATATATACGAATACACATAAAATAACGTAGATTTCTATAAAAATATATATACAAAATACACATAAAATTAGGTAAATACGTATAAAAAAATGTAAACAAAATACACATAAAATAATATAAATTCGAAACAAAATAAATAAACAAAATACCAATAAAAGAATGTGTATTTGTGTAAATATAAATGTACAAAATACACATACAAAATAAACATAAAATAAGGTAGATTTGTAATGAAATATATGTACAAAATACACATAAAATAATGTAAATTTATATGAAAATATATATACAAATACACATAAAATACCATGAATTTGTATAAAATTATATATTCAAAATAAATATTAAATAACGTAAATGCGCATAAAAATATATATAAAAAGTACATATAAAATAATGTAAATTCGTATCAATATAAATCAACAAAATACCAATAAAATAATATATATTTGAATGAAAATAGATTTACAAAATACACATAACATAACTAAAATTTGTATTGAAATATATACAAAAATACATAAAAATAATTTGAGTTTGTATGAAAATAGATATTCAAAATACACATAAAACTAGGTAAATTTCTTTTGAAATATATATACAAAATACCCATAAAATATTGTAAATTTGTGTCAGAATATATAAACAAATACACATAAAATAACGTAAATTTGTTTGAAAAATATGTACAAAATACACATAGAATAATGTCAAATCGTATCAAAATGAATGATCAGAATATCAATAAAATAACATAAATTTGTATGAAAATAAAGATGCACAACTCCCATATTTTTATAAAAATACATATACAAAAATACACATAGAATAATTAAATTTGTATTAAAATTAATATACAAAATGCATATATAGAATAAGGTAAATTTGTATTGAAAAAATATGCAAAATACACATAAACGTGTAAATTTGTTTAAAAATCTATATACGAATACACATAATATAACGTAGATTTCTATATAAATATATATACAAAATACACATGAAATGATGTAAATACGTATAAAAATATATATACAAAATACACATTAAATAATTTAAACTCTCGTCAAAATAAATAAACAAAATATCAATAAAAGAATGTGTATTTGTATGAAAATAGATATACAAAATACTCATAAAATAACCTAAGTTTGTATAAAACTATATACAAAAATACACAAAAATAAATTAAATTTGTATGAAAATAAATATACAAAATACACATAAAATTATTTTGTATATCTATTTTATACAAATGTACGTTATTTTATGTGAATTTGTTTTCATTTTATACAAATTTACATTAGTTTATGTGTATTTTGTACATGTATTTAAATACAAATTTAAGTAATTACATATTTTTATAAAAATACATATACAAAAATACACATAGATTAATCAAATTTGTATTAAAATTATTATACAAAATGCACATACAATAAGGTAAATTTGTATTGAAAAAATATGCAAAATACACATAAAACAATGTAAATTTGTTTCAAAATATATATTCGAATACACATAAAATAACGCAGATTTCTATAGAAATATATATACAAAATACACTTGAAATAATGTAAATACGTATAAAAATATATATACAAAATACACATTAAATAATGTTAATTCGTGTCAAAATAAATAAACAAAATATCATGAAAAGAATGTCTATTTGTATGAAAATAGATATACAAAATACACATAAAATAACCTAAATTTGTATAAAACTATATACAAAAAAACACAAAAATAATTTAAACTTGTATGAAAATAAATATACAAAAAACATATAAAAATAGGTAAATTTGTATTGAAATACATATACAAAATACACATAAAATAATGTAAATTTGAATGAAAATATATAAACATATATACTTAAAATAACGTAAATTTGTATCAAATATATATACAAAAAAACATTAAATAATGTAAATATGTATAAAAAAATATATACAAAACACAAATAAAATAATGTAAAATCGTATCAAAATAAATACAGAAAATATTAATAAAATAATGTAAATTTGTATGAAAATTAAGATGCAAAATACCCATAAAATAACGCATTTTTTATAAAAATATATATACGAAAAAACATATAATAGTTGATTTTGTATTAAAATAAATAGATATACAAAATACACATAAAATAAGCTAAATTTGAATTGAAATATATATACAAAATACATAAAATAATGTAAATTTGTATCAAAATATATACAAAATAACAAATACACATATAATAACGTAAATTTGTATAAAAATATATAAACAAAATACACATTAAATAATGTAAATACGTATAAAAAAATGTAAAAAATACACAAATAATCATTTAATTCGTATCAAAATAAATAGACAAAATACCAATAAAATAATGTAAATTTCTATGAGAAAACATATACAAAATACAGATAAATAACGCAAATATCAATAAAAATATATTTTTATACATATTTAAAATATTTAATGTATATTTTGTATATATATATATATTTTATCCAAATTTACGTGATTTTAAATGTATATGTTTATATATTTTCATACAAATTTACATTATTTTATGTGAGTTTTGTATATGTATTTCAATACAAATTTGCCTAACTTTATGTGTATTTTGCATATCTATTTTCAAACAAATTAAAATTCTATTATTGTATTATTGTATATATTTTATACAAATAATAGTTATTTTATTTGTTTTTGTATATATATTTTCACAAATATACATTCTTTTATTGGAATTTGTGTATTTCATTTTTACAATTTACATTATTTTATGTGTATTTTGTATATATATTTTTACGTATTTAAACTATTTTATGTGTATTTTATATATACATTTTCATAAAAATTTACGTTATTTTATTGTGTGTATTCGTATATATTTTTAAACATTTTATACAAATTCATGTTATTTTATGTGTATTTGTATATATATTTTCATACAAATTTATATTATTTTATGTGTATTCTTACATATATTTTATTACAAATTTACCTTATTTTATGTTTATTTCGTATATTTATTTCATTCAATTTTAAATTATTTAATGTGTATATTTGTATTTGTATTTAGGTTATTTCATGTGTGTTTTCTATCTATATTTTCATCCAAAATTACATTATTTTATTGTTATTTTCTTAATTTAACTCGATACGAATTTAGATTATTTCATAGGTATTTTGTATACATATTTTTATACTCATTTACATTATCTAATGTGTGTTTTGTATATATTTTTTTATGCAAACTAATTTTATGTGCATTTTTGTACATATATTTTTATAGAAACTTAAAACGTTATTTTATGTGTATTTTGTATATGTTTTCTCATACAAATTTACATTATTTAATTAGTTTTTTGTTTATTTATTTTGATACGAATGATTTGATTATTTGTGTATTTTGTAAATATTTTTCTTATACGTATTTACATTACTTAATGTGTATTTTTTTTATATTTTTTTTTCAAATTTACGTTATTATATGTGTATTTGTTAAAAATATTTTGAAACGAATTTACTTTATTTTATGTATTTTGTATATATATTTCAATTCAAATTTAGCTTATTTTGTGTGTATTTTGTATATCTATTTTCATGCAAATTTAATTACTTCTGTGTATTTTTGTATATAGTTTTATACAAATTTACGTTATTTTATGTGCATTTTGTATATTTATATTTGTACAAATACACATTCTCTTATTGGTATTTTGTTTATTTATATTTATACGAATTTACATTATTTTATGTGTATTTTGTATACATTTTTGATTCGTATTTACTTAATTTTATTTGTATTTTGTATATATATATTTATAGAAATCTACGATATTTTACGTGTATTCGTATATATTTTGAAACAAATTTACATTGTTTTATATGTTTTTTGCATATCTATTTCAATACAAATTTACCTTATTGTATGTGCATTTTGTATATTTATTTTAATACAATTCAAATATTTTATGTGTATTTTGGTATATATAATTTTATAAAAAATGCCTTATTTTATTGGTATTTTGCATCTTAGTTTTCATACAAATGTACATTATTTTATTAATATTCTGTGTATATATTTTGTTACGATTTTATATTATACTATTTGTGTTTTGAATATATTTTTTTATACATATTTTCATTATTTAATGTGTATTTTTTATATATATTTTATACAAATTAACGTCATTTTAAGTGTATTTGTTTATATAAATTCATTCAAATTTACATTATTTTAAGTGTATTTTGTATATGTATTTCAATACAAATTTACCTAATTTTATGTGTATTTTGTATATTTATTTTCATACAAATTTAAATTATTTTTGTGTTTTTTTGTATATACATATAGAGCAAATTTCTATGAAAATATATATTCAAAATACATATAAAATTATGTAAATAAGTATAAAAATATATATATCAAATACACCTAAAAAAATGAAAATTCGTATCAAAATAAATAAACAAAATTCCGATAAAAGAACGTATATTTGTAGGAAAATAAATATAAAAAATACACATAAAATTACGAAAATTTGAATAAAAATATATACAAAAAAACTAAAAAATAAATTTCAATTTGTATGAAAATAGATATACAAAATACACATATAATTAGTTAAATTTGTATTTAAATACATGTACAAAATACACATAAAATAATGTAAATTTGTATGAAATGAAAACAAAATCACATAAAATAACGTACATTTGTATAAAATAGATATACAAAATATACATAGAATAATGTAAAATCGTATCAAAATAAATACACAGAATATCAATAAAATAATGTAATTTTGTATGAAAATAAAGATGCAAAATACCCATAAAATAAAGCATTTTTTTTTTTAAATACATATACAAGAATACACATAGAATAATTAAATTTGTATTAAAATTAATATACAAAATCCACGTACAATAAGGGAAATTTGTATTAAAAAATATACAAAATGCATATAAAACAATGTATATTTGTTTCAAAATATATATACGAATACACATAAAATAACGTATATTTCTTTAGAAATATATATGAAAAATACACATGAAATGACGTAAATACGTATAAAAATATATATACACAATGCACATTAAATAATGTAAATTCGCATCAAAATAAATAAACAAAATATCAATAAAAGAATGTGTATTTGTATGAAAATAGATATACAAAATACACATAAAATATTGTAAATTTGTATAAAACTCTATTAAAAAAATACGCAAAAATAATTTAAATTTGTATAAAAATATATGCAAAATACACATAAAATTAGTTAAATTTCTATTGAAACACATATACAAAATACACATAAAATAATGTAAATTTGAATGAAAATATATAAACAAATACACTTAAAATAACGTAAATTTGTATGAAATATATATAGAAAATACACATTAAATAATGTAAATATGTATAAAAAAATATATACAAAACACAAATAGAATAATGTAAAATAGTATCAAAATAAATACAGAGAATATTAATAAAGTAATGTAAATTTGTATGAAAATAAAGATGCAAAATACCCATAAAACAACGCATTTTTTATGAAAATATAATTACCAAAATACACATAAAATATTTAAATTTGTATTACAATAAATATACAAAATGCACATACAATAAGGTAAATTTTTATTGAAATAGATATGCAAAATACACAGAAAACAATGTAAATTTGTTTCAAAATATATATACGAATACTCATAAAATAACGTAGATTTCTATAAAAATATATATACAAAATACACATAAAATGAAGTAAATACGTATAAGAAAATGTATTCAAAATACACATAAAATAATTTAAATTCGTATCAAAATAAATAAACTAAATGCCAATAAAAGAATGTTTACTTGTATAAATATAAATATACAAAATACACATAAAATAACGTAAAATTGTATAAAACAATATACAAAAATAAACAAAAATAATTAAATTTGTATGAAAATAGATATACAAAAGACACATAAAATAAGCTAAATTTGAATTGAAATAAATATAGAAAATATATAAAATAATGTAAATTTGTATCAAAATATATATTCAAATACACATATATTAAAATTAATATACAAAATGCGTATATAATAAGGTATATTTGTATTGAAAAAATATGCAATATACACGTTTACTCATACAAATTTATATTATTTTATTTGTATTTTGTTTATTTATTTTGATACGAATTACATGATTATATGTGTATTTTGTACATAATTTTTTATACGTATTTACATTATTTAATGTGTATTTTGTTTATATTTTTTCATACAAATTTACGTTATTATATGTGTATTTGTATAAATATTTTGATACAAATTTACTTTATTTCATGTATTTTGTATATATATTTCAATTCAAATTTAGCTTATTTTTTGTGTATTTTGTATATATTTTCATACAAATTTAATTACTTCTGTGTATTTTTGTATATAGTTTTATATAAATTTACGTTATTTTATGTGTTTTTTATATATATTTATAAAATACACATTCTTTTATTGCTATTTTGTTTATTTATTTTGATACAATTTACATTATTTTATGTGTATTTTGTATACATTTTTTATACGTATTTACTTCATTTTATGTGTATTTTGTATATATATTTTTATAGAAATCTACGTTATTATATGTGTATTCGTATATATATTTTGAAACAAATTTACATTGTTTTATATGTATTTTGCATATCTATTTCAATTCAAATTTACCTTATTGTATGTGTTTTTTGTATATTTATTTTAATACAAATTTAATTTTTTGATGTGTATTTTGGTATATATATTTTTATAAAAAAATGCGTTATTTTATGGGTATTTTGCTTCTTTATTTTCATACAAATTTACATTATTTTATTAATATTCTGTGTATTTATTTTGATACGATTTTACATTATTCTATTTGTGTTTTGTACATATTTTTTTTATACAAATTTACGTTATTTTAAGTGTATTTGTTTATGTATTTTCTTTCAAATTTACATTATTTTATGTGTATTTTGTGTATGTATTTCAATACAAATTTACCTAATTTTATGTGTATTTTGTATATTTATTTTCATACAAATTTAAAATAATTTTGTGTGTTTTTGTATATAGTTTGATACAAATTTAGGTTATTTTATGTGTATTTTGTATATCTATTTTCATACAAATACACATTCTTTTATTGATATTTTGTTTATTTATTTTGACGCGAATTTTATGTGAATTTGTTTTCATTTCATACAAATTTACATTGTTTTATGTGTATTTTGTACATGTATTTAAATACAAATTTAACTAATTATATGTATTTTGTATATCTATTTTCATACAAATTGAAATTTATTTTTTGTTTTTTGTATATATTTTATTCAAATTTTCGTAATCTTATAAAAATATATATACCAAAACACATAAAATATTTAAATTTGCATTGAAATAAATATACAAAATGCACATACAATAAAGGTAAATTTGTATTGAAAGATATGCAAAAATACATATAAAAAAATTTAAATTTGTTTCAAAAAATATATACGAATACAAATAAAAAACGTAGATTTCTATAAAAATATATATACAAAATACACATAAAATTAAGTAAATACGTATAAAAAAATGTATACAAAATACACATAAAATAATGTAAATTCGAATTAAAATAAATAAACAAAATACCAATAAAAGAATGTGTATTTGGATAAATATAAATATACAAAATACACATACAAAATAAACATAAAATAAGGTAGATTTATAAAAAAATATATGTATAAAATACACATAAAATAATGTAAATTTATATAAAAATATATATACAAATACACATAAAATTCCATGAATTTGTATAAAAATATATATTATAAATAAATATTAAATAATGTAAAAGCGTATAAAAATATATATACAAATACAGATACAAAAATACACATCGAATAATTAAATTTGTATTAAAATTAATATACAAAATGCGTATATAATAAGGTAAATTTGTATTGAAAAAATATGCAATATACACGTTTACTCATACAAATTTATATTATTTTATTGGTATTTTGTTTATTTATTTTGATAAGAATTACATGATTATATGTGTATTTTGTACATATTTTTTTATACGTATTTACATTATTTAATGTGTATTTTGTTTATATATTTTCATACAAATTTACGTTATTATATGTGTATTTGTATAAATATTTTGATACAAATTTACTTTATTTCATGTATTTTGTATATATATTTCAATTCAAATTTATCTTATTTCGTGTGTATTTTGTATATATTTTCATACAAATTTAATTACTTCTGTGTATTTTTGTATATAATTTTATATAAATTTACGTTTTTTTTATGTGTATTTTGTATATTTATATTCATACAAATACACATTCTTTTATTGGTATTTTGTTTATTTATTTTGATACGAATTTACATTATTTTATGTGTATTTTGTATACATTTTTTTATAGAAATCTACGTTATTTTATGTGTATTCGTATATATATTTTGAAACAAATTTACATTGTTTTATATATATTTTGCATATCTATTTCAATACAAATTTACCTTATTGTATGTGTTTTTTGTATATTTATTTTAATACAAATTGAATTTTTTGATGTGTATTTTGGTATATATATATTTTTATAAATAAAAAAAATGCGTTATTTTATGGGTATTTTGCTTCTTTATTTTCATACAAATTTACATTATTTTATTAATATTCTGTGTATTTATTTTGATACGATTTTACATTATTCTATTTGTGTTTTGTAACTATTTTTTTATACAAATTTACGTTATTTTAAGTGTATTTGTTTATATATTTTCATTCAAATTTACATTATTTTATGTGTATTTTGTGTATGTATTTCAATACAAATTTACCTAATTTTATGTGTATTTTGTATATTTATTTTCATAAAAATTTAAAATATTTTTGTGTATTTTTGTATATAGTTTGATACAAATTTAGGTTATTGTATGTGTATTTTGTATATCTATTTTCATACAAATACACATTCTTTTATTGATATTTTGTTTATTTATTTTGACGCGAATTTACATTATTTTATGTGTATTTTGTATATATATTTTTATACGTATTTACATCATTTCATGTGTATTTTGTATAGTTTTAAACAAATTTATATTATTTAATGTGTATTTTGTATATATATATTTATACAAATACACATTCTTTTATTGGTATTTTGTTTATTTATTTTGATACTAATTTACATTATTTTATGTTTATTTTGTATACATTTTTTATACGTGTTTACTTAATTTTATGTGTATTTTGTATATATATTTTTATAGAAATCTACCTTATTTCATGTGTATTCGTATATATATTTTGAAACAAATTTACATTGTTTATATGTATTTTGCATATCTATTTTTGTGTATTCTGTATTTATTTTTGTTATACATAGAATAATGTAAAATCGTATCAAAATAAGTACACAGAATATCAATAAAATAATTTAAATTTGTATGAAAATAAAGATACAAAATACCCATACTATAAAGTTTTTTTTTTTTAAATACATATACAAAAATACACATAGAATAATTAAATTTGTATTAAAATTAATATACAAAATGCACACATACAATAAGGTAAATTTGTATTGAAAAAAAAACGCAAAACACAAATAAAACAGTGTAAATTTGTTTCAAAATATATATACGAATACACATAAAATAACGTAGATTTCTATAGAAATATATATACAAAATACACATGAAATTATGTAAATACGTATAAAAATATATATATATATAAAATACATATTAAGTAATGTAAATTCGTGACAAAATAAATAAACAAAATATCATGAAAAGAATGTGTATTTGTATGAAAATAAATAATAGATAATAAATTTGTATGTAATATATATGCAAGATACATTTAAATAATGTAAATATGTATAAAAAAAATATACAAAAACAAATAGAATAATGTAAATCCTATCAAAATAAATACACCGAATATTAATAAAATAATGTAAATTTGTATGAAAATAAAGATGCAAAATTCCCATCGCATTTTGTATATAGCGCATTTTATACAAATTTACATAAAATATTAAAATTTGTATATTTATAAATATACAAATACACATACTTTTACAAGGTATTTTGTTTATTGAAAGATATGCAAAATACATATAAAACAATGTAAATTTGTTTCAATATATATACGAATACTTCAAATAACGTGTATTTTCTATAAATATATATAGAAATACACATTAAATTAAGTATTCGTATATAAATGTAAAACAAATTTACATTAAAATAATGTAAATTGCATATCTAAATAAATACAAAATACCAATAAAGAATGTATATCTATTTATTTTAATACAAAATCAAATATTTTATGTTTTTTCGTATATATATTTTATAAAAAAATGCGTTATTGTAGGGTATTTTGCATCTTAATTTTCCTAAAAATTACATTATTTTATTAATATTTTCTGTATTTATTTTGATACGATTTTACATTATTTTATTTATGTTTTGTACATATTTTTTTATACATATTTACATTATTTTAAGTGTATTTGTTTATATATTTTGATACATATTTACGTTATTTTATGTGT
The DNA here is from genome assembly GCF_024679095.1 of Eriocheir sinensis. Lineage (NCBI taxonomy): Eukaryota > Metazoa > Arthropoda > Malacostraca > Decapoda > Varunidae > Eriocheir > Eriocheir sinensis. The sequence goes on along the minus strand of NW_026111587.1, from coordinate 602,358 downwards.
ATTTTGTATATATATTTCAATACAAATTTACAATACAGTATGTGAATTTTTATATATATTTTAATAGAAATTTAATATTTTATATGTATTTTGAATATCTATTTTTATACAAATGCAAATTATTTTTATGTATTTTATGTATATTTTCATACAAATTTACATTATTTAATTAATATTTTGTATCTATTTTCATTCAAATATATATTATTTTATTTGTGTTTTGTTGATTTATTTGATACGAATTTACATTATTTAATTAGTACTTTGTATATATATTTTATACAAATTTACGTTATTTTAATATATATGTTTATATAATTTCATTCAAATTTCCATTATTTTATGTGTATTTTGTATATATATTTCAATATAAATTTACATTATTTTATGTATTTTGTATATATATTTTCATACAAATTTAAATTATTTTTGTATATAGTTTTATACAAACTTATTTTATGTGTATTTTGTACATTTATAATTATACAAATACACATTCTTTTATTGATATTTTGTTTATTTATTTTGACGAGAATTTAAATTATTTTATGTGAATTTTGTATATATATTTTTTATACGTATTTACATCATTTCAAGTGTATTTTGTATATATATTTGTATAGAAATCTACGTTATTTTATGTGTATTCGTTTATATATTTTAAACAAATTTACATTGCTTTATATGTATTTTGCATATCTCTTTCAATACAAATTTACCTTATTGTACGTGCATTTTGTATATTAATTTTAACACAAATTTAATTATTCTATGTGTTTTTTTGTATATGTTTTTTTTTAAAAAATATGCTTTATTTTATGGGTATTTTGCTTCTTTATTTTCATACAAAATTACTTTATTTTATTGATATTCTGTGTATTTATTTTGATACGATTTTACATTATTCTATGTGTATTTTGTATAAATTTTTTTTATTTAATTTAGCTTATTTTATGTGTATTTTGTATATCTATTTATTTTAATACAAAATCAAATATTTTATGTTTTTTCGAATATATATTTTTATAAAAAATGCGTTATTTTATGGGTATTTTGCATCTTTATTTTCATTAAAATTTACATTATTTTATTAATGTTTTCTGTATTTATTTTGATACGATTTTACATTATTTTATTTGTGTTTTGTATATATTTTTTTATACATATTTACATTATTTAATGTGTTTTTTGTATATATATTTGATACAAATTTACGTTATTTTAAGTCTATATGTTTATATATTTTCATTCAAATTTACATTATTTTATGTGTATTTTGTATATGTATTTTAATACAAATTTACCTAATTTTATATGTTTTTTGTATATTTATTTTCATACAAGTTTAAATTATTTTTGTGTATTTTTGTTTATAGTTTTATACAAATTTAAGTTATTTTATGTGTATTTTGTATATCTATATTCATACAAATACACATTCTTTTCATGATATTTTGTTTATTTATTTTGACACGAATTAACATTATTTAATGTGTATTTTGTATATATATTTTTATACGTATTTACATTATTTCAAGTGTATTTTGTATATAAATTTCTTTTGAAATCTGCGTTATTTTATATGTATTCGTATATATATTTTGAAACAGATTTACATTGTTTTATGTGTCTTTTGCGTATTTTTTCAATACAAATTTACCTTGTATGTCATTTTGTATTTGATTAATCTATGTGTATTTTTGTATATGTATTTTTATAAAAATATCCTTTATTTTATGGGTATTTTGCATCTTTATTTTCATACTAATTTACATTATTTTATTGATATTCTGTGTATTTATTTTAATATGATTTTACATTATTCTATGTGTATTTTGTATATATATTTTATATAAAATGTATTTGTTTTCATTTCATACAAATCTACATTATTTTATGTATTTTTTGTACATGTAACCACATAAAATATTTAAATTTGTATTGAAATAAATATACAAAAAGCACATACAATAAGGTAAACTTCTATTGAAAGAGATATGCAAAAATACATATAAAACAATGTAAATTACATCAAAATATATATACGAATACACATAAAATAACGTAGATTTCTATAAAAATATATATACAAAATACACATAAAATTAAGTAAATACGTATAAAAAAATGTAAACAAAATACACATAAAATAATGTAAACTCGAAACAAAATAAATAAACAAAATACCAATAAAAGAATGTGTATTTGTATAAATATAAATGTACAAAATACACATACAAAATAAACATAAAATAAGGTAAATTTGTATTGAAATATATGTACAAAATACACATAAAATAATGTAAATTTATATGAAAATATATATACAAATACACATAAAATACCATGAATTTGTATAAAATTATATATTCAAAATAAATATTAAATAATGTAAATGCGTATAAAAATATATATACAAAGTACATATAAAATAATGTAAATTCGTATCAATATAAATCAACAAAATACCAATAAAATAATATATATTTGAATGAAAATAGATTTACAAAATACACATAACATAACTAAAATTTGTATTGAAATATATACAAAAATACATAAAAATAATTTGAGTTTGTATGAAAATAGATATTCAAAATACATATAAAACTAGGTAAATTTCTTTTGAAATATATATACAAAATACCCATAAGATATTGTAAATTTGTGTCAAAATATATAAACAAATAGACATAAAATAATTTAAAATAATGTAAATATGTATCAAATATATATACAAAAAACACATTAAATAATGTAAATATGTATTAAAAAATATATACAAAACATAAATAAAATAATGTAAAATCGTATCAAAATAAATACAGAAAATATTAATAAAATAATGTAAATTTGTATGAAAATCAAGAAGCAAAATACCCATAAAATAACACATTTTTTATAAAAATATATATACGAAAAAACATAAAATATTTGATTTTGTATTAAAATAAATAGATATACATTCTTTTATTTGTATTTTGTTTATTTATTTTGTTTCGAATTTACATTATTTTATGTGTATTTTGTTTACATTTTTTTATACGTATTTACTTAATTTTATGTGTATTTTGTATATATATTTTTATAGAAATCTACGTTATTTTATGTGTATTCGTATATATATTTTGAAACAAATTTACATTGTTTTATATGTATTTTTGCATATCTCTTTATATAGAAGTTTAACTTATTGTATGTGCATTTTGTATATTTATTTCAATATAAATTTAAATATTTTATGTGTATTTTGGTATATATATTTTTATAAGAAATGCGCTATTTGATGGGAATTTTGCATCTTTATTTTCATACAAATTTACATTATTTTATTAATATTCTGTGTATTTATTTTGATACTATTTTACATTATTCTATTTGTGTTTTGTATATATTTTTTTTATACATATTTACATTATTTAAATGTCTCTTGCATATATATTACATACAAATTTAACATCTATTATTTATTTTCATACAAATACACATTCTTTTCATGATATTTTGTTTATTTATTTTGTCACGAATTTACATTACTTAACATGTATTTTATATATATATTTTTATACGTATTTACATAATTTCATGTGTATTTTGTATATATATTTCTATAGAAATCTACGTTATTTTATGTGTATTCGTATATATATTTTGAAACAAATTTACACTGTTTTATTTGTGTTTTGCGTTTTTTTTCAATACAAATTTACCTTATTGTATGTGTGCATATTGTATATTAATTTTAATACAAATCTAATTATTTTATGTGTAAATTTGTATATGTATTTTTTAAAAAAAATATGATTTATCTTATGGGTATTTTGCATCCTTATTTCCATACAAATTTAAATTATTTTATTGATATTCTGTGTACTTATTTTGATACGATTTTACATTATTCTATGTATAACAAAAATAAATACAGAATACACAAAAATAGATATGCAAAATACATATAAACAATGTAAATTTGTTTCAAAATAAATATACGAATACACATGAAATAAGGTAGATTTCTATTAAAATATATATACAAAATACATATAAAATTAAGTAAATACGTATAGAAAATGTATACAAAATACACATAAAATAATGTAAATTAGTATCAAAATAAATAAACAATAAAAGAATGTGTATTTGTATAAATATATATACAAAATACACATTAAATAATATAAATTTGTTTAAAACTATACAAAATACACATGAAATGATGTAAATACGTATAAAAATATATATACAAAATACACATTAAATAATGTAAATTCGCGTCAAAATAAATAAACAAAATATCAATAAAAGAATGTGTATTTGTATGAAAATAGATATACAAAATACACATAAAATAACCTAAATTTGTATCAAACTATATACAAAAATACACAAAAAATATTTTAAATTTGTATGAAAATAAATATACAAAATACACATAAAATTAGGTAAATTTGTATTGAAATACATACACAAAATACACATAAAATAATGTAAATTTGAATGCAAATACATAAACAAATACACTTAAAATAACGTAAATTTGTTTAAAAAAATATGTACAAAACACAAATAGAATAATGTAAAATCGTATCAAAATACACAAAAAATACACAATACACAAAAAATATTTTAAATTTTTATTAAAATAAATATACAAAATACACATAAAATTAGGTAAATTTGTATTGAAATACATACACAAAATACACATAAAATAATGTAAATTTGAATGCAAATACATAAACAAATACACTTAAAATAACGTAAATTTATATAAAAAAATATGTACAAAACACAAATAGAATAATGTAAAATCGTATCAAAATAAATACACAGAATATTAATAAAATCATGTAAATTTGTATGAAAATAAAGAAGCAAAATACCCATAAAATAACGCATTTTTTTATTTATAAAAATATATATACCAAAATACACATCAAAAAATTTAATTTGTATTAAAATAAATATACAAAAAACACATACAATAAGGTAAATTCGTATTGAAATAGATATGCAAAATACATATAAAACAATGTAAATTTCTTTGAAAATATATATACGAATACACATAAAATAACGTAGATTTCTATAAAAATATATATACAAAATACACATAAAATGAAGTAAATACGTATAAAAAAATGTATACAAAATACACATAAAATAATGTAAATTCGTATCAAAATAAATAAACAAAATACCAATAAAAGAATGTGTATTTGTATGAATATAAATATACAAAATACACATAAAATAACGTAAATTTATATAAAACTATATACAAAAAATACACAGAAGTAATTAAATTTGTATGAAAATATATACAAAATACACACAAAATAAGCTAAATTTGAATTGAAATATATATACAAAATACATGAAATAAAGTAAATTTGTATCAAAATATTTATACAAATACACATATAATAACGTAAATTTGTATGAAAATATATAAACAAAATACACATTAAATAATGTAAATACGTATAAAAAATATGTACAAAATACACATATAATCATGTAATTCGTATGAAAATAAATAAACAAAATACCAATAAAATAACATAAATTTGTATGAGTAAACGTGTATGTTGCATATTTTTTCAATACAAATTTACCTTATTATATACGCATTTTGTATATTAATTTTAATACAAATTTAATTATTCGATGTGTATTTTTGTATCTGTATTTGTATATATATTTTTATACGCTTTTACATTATTTAATATTTATTTTGAATATATATTTTTATACAAATTCATGGTATTTTGTGTATTTGTATATATATTTTTATATAAATTTACATTATTTTATGTGTATTTTGTACATATATTTTTTTACAAATCTACCTTATTTTATGTTTATTTTGTATGTGTATTTTGTATATTTATATTTATCCAAATACACATTCTTTTATTGGTATTTTGTTTATTTATTTTAATTCGAATTTACATTATTTTATGTGTATTTTGTATACATTTTTTTATACGTATTTACTTAATTTTATGTGTATTTTGTATATATATTTTTATAGAAATCTACGTTTTTTTATTTGTATTCGTATATATATTTTGAAACAAATTTACATTGTTTTATATGTATTTTTGCATATCTCTTTCAATACAAATTTACCTTATTGTATATGCATTTTGTATATTTATTTCAATGCAAATTTAAATATTTTATGTGTATTTTGGTATATATATTTTTATAAGATTACGAAAATTTGAATAAAAATATATACAAAAAAACAAAAAAAATAATTTCAATTTGTATGAAAATAGATATACAAAATACACATATAATTAATTAAATTTGTTTTTAAATACATGTACAAAATACACATAAAATAATGTAAATTTGTATGAAATGAAAACAAATTCACATAAAATTCGCGTCAATATAAATAAACAAAATATCAATAAAAGAATGTGTATTTGTATGAAAATAGATATACAAAATACACATAAAATAACCTAAATTTGTATCAAACTATATACAAAAATACACAAAAATATTTTAAAATTGTATGAAAATAAATATACAAAACACACATAAAATTAGGTAAATTTGTTTTGAAATACATACACAAAATACACATAAAATAATGTAAATTTGAATGAAAATACATAAACAAATACACTTAAAATAACGTAAATTTGTATAAAAAAATATGTACAAAACACAAATAGAATAATGTAAAATCGTATCAAAATAAATACACAGAATAATAATAAAACAATGTAAATTTGTATGAAAATAAAGAAGCAAAATACCCATAAAATAACGCATTTTTTTATTTATAAAAATATATATACCAAAATACACATCAAAAAATTTAATTTGTATTAAAATAAATATACAAAAAACACATACAATAAGGTAAATTTGTATGGAAATAGATATGCAAAATACATATAAAACAATGTAAATTTGTTTCAAAATATATATACGAATACACATATAATAACGTAGATTTCTATAAAAATATATATACAAAATACACATAAAATGAGGTAAATACGTATAAAAAAATGTATACAAAATACACATAAAATAATGTAAATTCGTATCAAAATAAATAAACAAAATAGTAATAAAAGAATGTGTATTTGTATAAATATAAATATACAAAATACACATAAAATAACGTAAATTTATATAAAACTATATACAAAAATACACAGAAGTAATTAAACTTGTATGATGAAAATATATACAAAATACACACAAAATAAGCTAAATTTGAATTGAAATATATATACAAAATACATGAAATAAAGCAAATTTGTATCAAAATATTTATACAAATACTCATATAATAAGGTAAATTTGTATGAAAATATATAAACAAAATACACATTAAATAATGTAAATACGTATAAAAAAAATATGTACAAAATACACATATACTCATGTAATTCGTATCAAAATAAATAAACAAAATACTAATAAAATCATATAAATTTGTATGAGTAAACGTGTATATTGAATATTTTTTCAATACAAATTTACCTTATTATATACGCATTTTGTATATTAATTTTAATATATGTGTATTTGAATATATATTTTGATACAAATTTACATTATTTTATGTATTTTCTATATTTATTTCAATTCAAATTTAGCTTATTTTATGTGTCTTTTGTATATCTATTTTCATACAAAATTAATTATTTTTGTTTATTTTTGTATATAGTTTTATACAATTTTACGTTATTTTATGTGTATTTTGTATATTTATATTTATACAAGTAAACATTCTTTTATTGGCATTTAGTTTATTTATTTTGATACGAATTTACGTTATTTTATATGTATTTTGTATACATTTTCTTATACGAACTTACTTCATTTTATGTGTATTTTGTATATATATTTTTATAGAAATCTACGTTATTTTATGTGTATTCGTATATATATTTTGAAACAAATTTATATTGTTTTATGTGTATTTTGCATATCTATTTCAATACAAATTTACCTTATTGTATGTGTATTTTGTATATTTATTGTAATACAAATTTAAATATTTTATGTGTATTTTGGTATATATATTTTCATAAAAAATGCGTTGTTTTATGGGTATTTTGCATCTTTATTTTCATACAAATTTACATTATTTTATTAATATTCTGTGTATTTATTTTGATACTATTTTACATTATTCTATTTGTGTTTTGTATATATATTTTTATACATAATTACATTATTTAATGTGTATTTTCTATATATATTTCGTACAAATTTACGTTATTTTAAGTGTATTTGTTTATATATTTTCATTCAAATTTACATTATTTTATGTGTATTTTGTACATGTATTTCAATAGAAATTTAACTAGTTTTATGTGTATTTTGTATATATATTTTTATAGAAATTTAAATTATTTTTGTGTATTTTTTTTAATAGAGTTTTATACAAATTTACAATATTTTATGTGTATTTTCTATATTTATTTTCATACACAAACACACTCTTTTATTGATATTTTGTTTATTTATTTTGATGCGAATTTACATTATTTAATGTGTATTGTGTATATATATTTTTATACGTATTTACGTCATTTCATGTGTATTTTTTATATATATTTCTATAGAAATATACGTTATTTTATGTGTGTTCGTATATATATTTTGAAACAAATATACATTGTTTTATGTGCATTTTGTATATTTTTTCAATACAAATTTCCCTTATTGTACGTGCATTTTGTATATTAATTTTAATACAAATTTAATTATTCCATGTGTATTCTTGTATATGTATTTAAAAAAAATAGGCTTTATTTTATGGGTATTTTGCATCTTTATTTTCATACAAAATTACATTATTTTATTGATATTCTGTGTGTTTATTTTGATACGATTTTACATTATTCTATGTATATTTTGTATATCTATTTTATACAAATTTACGTTATTTTATGTGAATTTGTTTTCATTTCATACAAATTTACATTATTTTATGTGTATTTTGTACATGTATTTAAATACAAATTTAACTAATTATATGTGTATTTTGTATATCTATTTTCATACAAATTGAAATTTATTTTTTTGTTTTTTTGTATATATTTTTATTCAAATTTTCGTAATTTTATGTGTATTTTGTATATTTATTTTCCTACAAATATACATTCTTTTATCGGAATTTTGTTTATTTATTTTGATACGAATTTTCATTTTTTAGGTGTATTTGATATATATATTTTTATACTTATTTACATAATTTTATATGTATTTTGAATATATATTTTCATAGAAATTTACTCAATATGTATATACAAAAAAACACAAAAATAATTTAAATTTGTATGAAAATAAATATACAAAATACACATAAAATTAGGTAAATTTGTATTAAAATACATATACAAAATACACTTAAAATAATGTAAATTTGAATGAAATTATATAAACAAATACACTTAAAATGACGTTAATTTGTATAAAATATATATAAAAAATACACATTAAATAATGAAAATATGTAATAAAAAATATATACAAAACACAAATAGTATAATATAAAATCGTATCAAAATATATACACAGAATATTAATGAAATAATGTACATTTGTATGGAAACTAAGATGCAAAATACCTATAAAATAACGCATTTTTTATAAAATTATATATACCAAAATACACATAAAATATTTGAATTTGTATTAAAATAAATATACAAAATGCACATACAATAAGGTAAATTTGTATTGAAATAGATATGCAAAAAACATATAAAACAATGTAAATTTGTTTCAAAATATATATACGAATACATATAAAATAACGTAGATTTCTTTAAATATATATATACAAAATACAAATAAAATTAAGTAAATACGAATCAAAAATGTATAGAAAATACACATAAAATAATGTAAATTCGCATAAATATAAATAAACAAAATACCAATAAGAGAATGTGTATTTATATAAATATAAATATACAAAATGCACATAAAATAACGTAAATTTGTATGAAACTATATACAAAAATACACAGAAGTAATTAAATTTGCATGAAAATAGATATACAAAATACACACAAAATAAGCTAAATTTGAATTGAAATATATATACAAAATACATAAAAGAAAGTAAATTCGTTTCAAAATATTTTTAACAAATACACATATAATAACGTAAGTTTGTAAAAAAAAATTATAAGCAAAATACACATTAAGTAATGTAAATACGTATAAAAAAAATATTTACAAAATACACCAATAATCAAGTCATTCGTATCAAAATAAATAAACAAAAAACTAATTAAATAATGAAAGTTTGTATGAGAGAACATATACAAAATACACATAAAATAACGTTTTAAGTTTCTATAAAAATATATGTACAAAATTGCACATAAAATTAGTTTGCATAAAAAAATATATACAAAACACACATTAGATAATGTAAATGAGTATAAAAATATGTATACAAAATACCTATGAAATAATCGAAATTCGTATCGAGTTAAATTAAGAAAATAACAATAAAATAATGTAATTTTGGATGAAAATATATATAGAAAACACAAATAAAATAACCTAAATACAAATGCAAATATACACATTAAATAATTTAAAATTGAATGAAATAAATATACAAAATAAACATAAAATAAGGTAAATTTGTAATAAAATATATGAAAGAATACACATAAAATAATTTAAATTTGTATGAAAATATATATACAAATACACATAAAATAACATGAATTTGTATAAAATGTTTCAAAATATATACGAATACACACAATAAAATAACGTAAATTTTTATAAAAATGTATATATAAATTACACATAAAATAGTTTAAATACGTAGAAAAATATATATACAAAATACACATAAAATAATGTAAATTCGTAAAAAATTAAATACACAAAATTCCAATAAAAAAATGAATATTTGTAGGAAAATATATATACAAAAAACAAATAAAATAACTAAAACTTGTAAAAAAATATATACAAAAATACACAAAAATAATTTAAATTTGTTTGAAAATAGATATGCAAAATACACATAAAGTTAGGCAAATTTGTATTGAAATACATATACAAAACTCACATAAAATAATGTAAATTTGTATGAAAATATATAAACAAATACATATAAAATCACGTAAATTTGGATAAAATATATATATACAAAATATACATTAAATATTTTAAATATGTATAAAAATATATTATAATATATATATTTTTATTGATATTTGCGTTATTTATGTGTATTTTGTATATGTTTTCTCATAGAAATTTACATTATTTTATTGGTATTTTGTCTATTTATTTTGATACGTATTACATGATTATTTGTGTACTTTTTACATTTTTTTTTATACGTATTTACGTTATTAAATGTGTATTTTGTTTATATATTTTTATACAAATTTACGTTATTATATGTGTATTTGTATAAGTATTTTGATACAAATTTACATTATTTTATGTATTTTGTATATATATTTCAATTGAAATTTAGCTTATTTTATGTGTATTTTGTATATCTATTTATTTTAATACAAAATCAAATATTTTATGTTTTTTCGTATATATATTTTTATAAAAAATGCGTTATTTTATGGGTATTTTGCATCTTAATTTTCACACAAATTTACATTATTTTATTAATATTTTCTGTATTTATTTTGATACGATTTTACATTATTTTATTTGTGTTTTGTATATATATTTTTATACATATTTACATTATTTAATGTGTTTTTTGTATATATATTTGATACAAATTTACGTTATTTTAAGTCTATATGTTTATATATTTTCATTCAAATTTACATTATTTTATGTGTATTTTGTATATGTATTTCAATAGAAATTTACCTAATTTTATATGTTTTTTGTATATTTATTTTCATACAAGTTTAAATTATTTTTGTGTATTTTTGTATATAGTTTTATACAAATTTAGGTTATTTTATGTGTATTTTGTATATCTATTTTCATACAAATACACATTCTTTTCATGATATTTTGTTTATTTATTTTGACACGAATAAACATTATTTAATGTGTATTTTGTATATATATTTTTATACGTATTTACATTATTTCCAGTGTATTTTGTATATATATTTCTATAGAAATCTGCGTTATTTTATGTGTATTCGTATATTTATTTTGAAACAAATTTACATTGTTTTATGTGTATTTTGCATATTTTTTTTAATACAAATTTACCTTATTGAATGTGCATTTTGTATTTTAAGTTTAATACAAATTTGATTAATCTATGTGTATTTTTGTATATGTATTTTTATAAAAATATGCTTTATTTTATTGGTATTTTGCATCTCTATTTTCATACAAATTTACATTATTTTATTGATATTCTGTGTATTTATTTTGATATGATTTTACATTATTCTATGAGTATTTTGTATATATATTTTATATAAAATGTATTTGTTTTCATTTCATACAAATCTACATTATTTTATGTGTTTTTTGTACATGTATTTAAATACAAATTTAACTAGTTATATGTGTATTTTGTATCTCTATTTTGTATGTATATTTTCATAGAAATTTACTCTATTTTATGAGTATTCGTATATATATTTTGATACAAATTTACATTATTAATGTGTATTTTGCATATCTATTTCAATACAAATTTACTTTATTGTACGTGCATTTTGTATATTTATTTTAATAGAAATTTAATTATTTTATATGTCTTTTTGTATATATTTTTATGCAAATATGCGTTATTATATGGATATTTTGCATCTTTATTTTCATACAAATTTACATTATTTTATTGATATTCTCTATTTATTTTGATACGATTTAACATTATTCTATGTGTTTTTTGTATATATTTTTTTATATATATATTTACATTATTTAATGTTCATTTTGTATATATATTTTATCCAAATTTACATTATTTTATGTGTATTTGTTTATATATTTTCATACATATTTACATTATTTTATGTGTTTTTTGTATATATATTTTTCTACGTATTTAAATTATTTTATGTGTATTTTGTATATACGTTTTCATAAAAAAATTACGTTATTTTATTGTGTGTATAAGTATATATTTTGATTCAAATTTTATACAAATTCATGTTATTTAATGTGTATTTGTATAAATATTTTCATACAAGTTTATACTATTTTATGTGTATTTTTTCATATATTTCATTACAAATTTACCTTATTTTATGTTTATTTTGTATATTTATTTCATTCAATTTTAAATTATTTTATGTGTAGATTTGTATTTGTATTTAGGTTATTTTATGAGTATTTTGTATATATATTTTCATTCAAAATTACATTATTTTATTGGTATTTCTTAATTTAATTCGATACGAATTTAGATTATTTCATAGTTATTTTGTATACATATTTTTATACTCATTTACATTATCTAATATGTGTTTTGTATATATATTTTTATGCAAATTTATCTAATGTTCATTTTTGTACATATATTTTTATAGAAATTTGCGTTATTTTATGTATATAGTTTTATATAAATTTACGTTATTTTATGTGCATTTTGTATATTTATATTTATACAAATACACATTCTTTTATTGGTATATTGTTTATTTACATTTATACGAATTTACATTGTTTTATGTGTATTTTGTATACATTTTTTTATACGTATTTACTTAATTTTATGTGTATTTTGTATATGTATTTTCATAGAAATCTACGTTATTTTATGTGTATCCGTATATATATTTTGAAACAAATTTACAATATTTTATATGTATTTTGCATATCTATTTCAATACAAATTTACCTTATTGTATGTGCATTTTGTATATTTATTTTAATACAAGCTCAAATATTTTAAGTGTATTTTGGTATCAATAATTTTATAAAAAAATGCGTTATTTTATAGGTATTTTGCATCTTAATTTTCATTTTATATGTACTTTGTATATATATTTTTATACGCTCTTACATTATTTAATATTTATTTTGAATATATATTTTTATACAAATTCATGGTATTTTATGTGTATTTGTATATATATTTTCATATAAATTTACATTATTGAATGTGTTTTTTGGACATATATTTTATTACAAATCTACCTTATTTTATGTTTATTTTGTATGTGTATTTTGTATATTTATATATATCCAAATACACATTCTTTTATTGCTATTTTTTTATTTATTTTAATTCGAATTTACATAATTTTATATGTATTTTCAATACATTTTTTTATAAGTATTTACTTAATTTTATGTGTATTTTGTATATATATTTTTATGAGAAATGCGCTTTTTTATGGGAGTTTTGCATCTTTATTTTCATTCAAATTTACATTATTTTATTGATATTCGGTGTATTTATTTTATTTTTCTATTTGTTTTTTGTATATACTTTTTTATACATATTTACATTATTTAATGTGTATCTTGCATATATATTTGATACAAATTTATTATCTATTATCTATTTTCATACAAATGCACATTCTTTTCATGATATTTTATTAATTTATTTTGACACGAATTTACATTATTTGATATGTATTTTGTATATATATTTTTATACGTATTTACATAATTTGATATGTATTTTGTATATATATTTAATAGATATTCAAAATACACATAAAATAACCTAAATTTGTATCAAACTATATACAAAAATACACAAAAATATTTTAAATTTGTATGAAAATAAATATACAAAATACACATAAAATTAGGTATATTTGTATGGAAATACATATACAAAATACACATAAAATAATGTAAATTTGAATGAAAATATATAAACAAATACACTTAAAATAAAGTAAATTTGTGTAAAAAAATATATACAAAACACAAATAGAATAATGTAAAATCGTATCAAAATAAATACACAGAATATTAATAGAATAATGTAAATTTGTATGAAAATAAAGAGGCAAAATACCCATAAAATAACGCATTTTTTTTATTTATAAAAATATATATACCAAAATACACATAAAAATTAGATTTGTATTAAAATAAATATATAAAAAACACATACAATAAGGTAGATTTGTATTGAAATAGATATTCAAAATACATATAAAGCAATGTAAATTTGTTCCAAAATATGTTTACGAATACACATAAAATAACGTAAATTTATATAAATATATAAATACTAAATACACATAAAATGAAGTAAATACGTATAAAAAAATGTATACAAAAATAACATAATAAATAATAATATCAAAATAAATAAACAAAATACCATTAAAATATAATGTATGTGTATTAATATAAATATAACAAAATACACATAAAATAAATATAATTTATAAATGCTAAAAAATACACACAGAAGTACAAAATTATGAAAATTAATACAAAATACACACAAAATAACAAAATTGAATAATTGAAATAAATATACAAAATACATGATATATAGTAAAAAATATTTATATTACAATATTTAATAAAATAATAAATTATGTAAATATATAAAAATATAAAAAAAAATAATGTAAATACGTATAAAAAAAATGTGTACAAAATACACATATAATCATGTAATTCGTATCAAAATAAATAAACAAAATACCAATAAAATAATATAAATTTGTATGAGTAAACGTGTATATTGCATATTTTTTCAATACAAATTTACTTTTTTATACACGCATTTTGTATATTAATTTTAATTCAAATTTAATTATTCGATGTGTATTTTTGTGTCTGTATTTTTATAAACATATGCTTTATTTTTTGGGTATTTTGCATCTTTATTTTCATACAAATTTACATTATTGTATTGATATTCTGATCACTCATTTTGATAGGAATTGACATTATTCTATGTGTATTTTGTATATATTTTTCATACAAATTTACGCTATTTTATGTGTATTTGTTTATATATTTTGACACAAATTTACAATATTTTATGGGTATTTTGAATATACATTTCAAAAGAAATTTACCTAGTTTTATGTGTATTTTGTATATCTATGTTCATACAAATTCAAATTATTTCTAAGTTTTTTGTATATATTTTAATACAAATTTTAGTTATGTTATGTGTATTTTGTAAATTTATTTTCATTCAAATATATATTATTTTATTGTTGTTTTGTTGATTTATATTGATACGAATTTACATTATTTTATATGTACTTTGTATATATTTTTATACGCTTTTACATTATTTAATATTTATTTTGAATATATATTTTTATACAAATTCATGGTATTTTATGTGTATTTGTATATATATTTTTATATAAATTTATGTTTTTTTATGTGTATTTTGTACATATATTTTTTTACAAATCTACCTTATTTTGTGTTTATTTTGTATGTGTATTTTGTATAATTATATTTATCCAAATTTTAATTGAATTTACATTATTTTATGTGTATTTTGTATATATTTTTAAACAAATTTACATTATTTTATATGTATTTTGTATCTCTCTTTTATAGAACAAACTTACCTTATTGTATGTGCACTTTGTATATTTATTTCAATGCAAATTTAAATATTTTATGTGTATTTTGGTATATATATTTTTATAAGAAATGCGCTATTTTATGGGAATTTTGCATCTTTATTTTCATACAAATTTACATTATTTTATTAATATTCGGTGTATTTATTTTGATACGATTTTACATTATTCTATTTGTTTTTTGTATATACTTTTTTATACATATTTACATTATTTAATGTGTATCTTGCATATATATTTCATACAAATTTATTATCTATTATCTATTTTCATACAAATACACATTCTTTTCATGATATTTTGTTTATTTATTTTGACACGAATTTACATTATTTGATATGTATTTTGTATATATATTTTTATACGTATTTACATAATTTCATATGTATTTTGTATATATATTTCTATAGAAATCTACTTTATTTTATGTGTATTCGTATATATATTTTGAAACAAATTTACATTGTTTTATATGTATTTTTGAATATCTCTTTCAATACAAATTTACCTTACTGTATATGCATTTTGTATATTTATTTCAATACAAATTTAAATATTTTATGTGTATTTTGGTATATATTTTTATAAAAAATGCGATAATTTCTGGGAATTTTGCATCTTTATTTTCATACAAATTTACATTATTTTATTGATATTCTGTGTATTTATTTTGATACGATTTTACATTATTCTATTTGTTTTTTGTATATATATTTTTTATACACATCTACATTATTTAATGTGTATCATGCATATATATTTCATATAAATTTACGTTATTTTAAGTGTATTTGTTTATATATTTTCATTCAAATTTACATTATTTGATGTGTATTTTGTATATGTATTTCAATACAAATTTACCTAATTTTATGTGTATTTTGTATATTTCTTTTCAAACAAATTTAAATTATTTTTGAGTATTTTTGTATATAGTTTTATACAAATTTAGGTTATTTTATGTACGCATTTACATTATTACACATTAAATAATTTACATTATAATAATAATAGTGTTTGTTTTGTATATATATTTCTATGCAAATTTACTTTATTTTATGTGTATTTTTGTACATATATTTTTATAGAAATTTGCGTTATTTGTATATGTTTTCTTATACAAAATTACATTATTTTATTGCTATTTTGTTTATTTATTTTGATACGAATTACATGATTATATGTGTATTTTGTACATATTTTTTATACGTATTTACATTACTTAATGTGTATTTTGTTTATATATTTTTAAACAAATCTGCGTTATTATATGTATTTGTATAAATATTTTGATACATATTTACATTATTTTATGTATTTTGTATGTACATATCAATTCAAGTTTAGCTTATTTTAGCTGTATTTTGTATATATATTTTCATACAAATTTAATTACTTCTGTGTATTTTTGTATATAGTTTTATACAAATTTTCGATATTTTTTGTGTATTTTGTATATTTATATTTATACAAATAAACATTCTTTTACAGGTATTTTGTTTATTTATTTTGATACGATTTTTATGTGTATTTTGTATTCATTTTTTTATACGTATTTACTTCATTTTATGTGTATTTTGTATATATTTTTATAGAAATCTACGGTATTTTATGTGTATTCGTATATATATTTTGAAACAAATTTACATTGTTTTATATGTATTTTCGAATATCTCTTTCAATACAAATTTACTTTACCATATATATCAAAATACACATAAAAAATTATATTTGTATTAAAATAAATATATAAAAAACACATGCAATAAGGTAAATTTGTATTGAAATAGATATGCAAAATACATATAAAACAATGTAAATTTGTTTCAAAATATATATACTAATACCCATAAAATAACGTAGATTTCTATAAAAATATATGTATACAAAATACACATAAAATGAAGTAAATACGTATAAAAAAATGTATACAAAATACATATAAAATAATGTAAATTCGCATCAAAATAAATATACAAAATGCCAATAAAAGAATGTGTATTTGTATAAATATAAATATACAAAATACACATAAAATAACGTAAATTTATATAAAACTATATACAAAAATACACAGAAGTATTTTAATTTGTATGAAAATAGATATACAAAATAAGGTAAATTCGTTTCAAATTCAATAAACAAAATTCAGATAAAAGAACGTATATTTGTAGAAAAAATAAATATACAAAAAACACATAAAATAACGAAAATTTGTATGAAAATATATAAAAAAATAAACAAAAATAATTTCAATTTGTATGAAAATAAATAAAATTAGGTTAATTTGTATTGAAATACATATACAAAATAGACATAAAATAATGCAAATTTGAAAGAAAATATATAAACAAATACACATATAATAACGTAGATTTGTATGAAATATATATACAAAATACACACTAAATAATGTAAATATGGATAAAAAAATATATACAAAACACAAATAGAATAATGTAAAATCGTATCAAAATATATACACAGAATATTAATAAAATATTGCAAATTTGTATGAAAATTAAGATGCAAAATACCTATAAAATAACGCATTTTTTATAAAATTATTGATACTAAAATACACATAAAATATTTCAATTTGTATTAAAATAAATATACAAAATGCACATACAATAAGATAAATTTGTATTGAAATAAATATGCAAAATACATATAAAATAATGTAAATTTGTTTCAAAATATATATACGAATACACATAAAATAACGTAGATTTCTATAAAAATATATACAAAATACACATAAAATGAAGTAAATACGTATTAAAAAATGAATACAAAATACACATAAAATAATGTAAATTCGTATAAATGTAAATAGACAATATACCAATAAAAGAATGTGTATTTGTATGAATATAAATATAGAAAATGCACATAAAATAACGTAAATTTATATAAAACTATATACATAAAATAACGCAAATTTCTATAAAAATATATATACAAAAATGAACATGAAATAAATTTGCATAAAAATATATATACAAAACACACATTAGATAATGTAAATGATTATAAAAAATATGTATAGAAAATACCTATGAAATAATCTAAATTCGTATCGAATTAAATTAAGAAAATACCAATAAAATAATGTAATTTTGGATGAAAATATATATACAAAATACACATAAAATAGCCTAAATACAAATACAAATATACACATAAAATATTGTATTTTGTATATACATTTCAATTCAAATTTAGCTTATTTTATCTGTATTTTGTATATCAATTTTCATACGAATTTAATTACTTCTGTGTATTTTTGTATATAGTTTTATACAAATTTACGTTATTTTATGTGTATTTTGTATATTTATATTTATACAAATAAACATTCTTTTATTGGTATTTTGTTTATTTATTTTGATACGAATTTACATTATTTTATGTGTATTTTGTATACATTTTCTTATACGTATTTACTTCATTTTATGTGTATTTTGTATATATATCTTTATACAAATCTACGCTATTTTATGTGTATTCGTATATATATTTTGAAACAAATTTACATTGTTTTATATGTATTTTGCATATCTATTTCAATGCAGATTTACTTTATTGTATGTGTATTTTGTATATTTATTTTAAAACAAATTCATTTTTTCATGTGTATTTTGGTATATATATTTTTATATTTATATTTTTATATTTTCATACAAATTTACATTGTTTTATTAATATTCTGTGTATTTATTTTGATAGGATTTTACATTATTCTATTTATTTTTGTGTATATTTTTTTATACATATTTACATTATTTAATGTGTATTTTGTCTATTTTAAAACAAATTTACGTTCTTTTATGCGCATCTGTTAAAATATTTTGATACAAATTTACATTATCTTATGTATTTTGTATATATATTTCAATACAAATTTAGTTTATTTTATGTATATTTTGTAGATCTATTTTCATTCGTATCAAAATAAATAAACAAAATAGCAATAAAATAATGTAAATTTGTATGAGAAAACATATACAAATACACATTAAATAACGTAAATTTCTAAAAAAAATATATGTACAAAAATGCACATAAAATAAAGTAAATTTGCATAAAAATACAAATACAAAACACACATTAAATAATGTAAATGCGTACATAAAATAACCTAAATTTATATAAAACTATATACAAAAATACACAAAAATATTTAAAATTTGTATGAAAAGAAATATACAAAATACACATAAAACTAGGTAAATTTGTATTGAAATACATATACAAAATACACATAAAAAAATGTAAATTTGAATGAAAAAATATAAACAAATACACTTAAAATAACGTAAATTTGTATAAAATATATATGCAAGATACACATTAAATAATGTAAATGTGTATAAAAAAATATATACAAAAAAGAAATAGAATAATGTAAAATCCTATCAATATAAATACACAGAATATCAATAAAATAATGTAAATTTGTATGAAAATAAAGATGCAAAATTTCCATAAAATAGCGCATTTTTAAAAAAATATATCTAATAAAATACACAAAATATTTAAATTTTTATTGAAATAAATATACAAAATGCATATACAGTAAGGTAAATATGTATTGAAAGAGATATTCAAAAATACATATCAAACAAAGTAAATTTGTTTCAAAATATATATACGAATACACATAAAATAACGTAGATTTCTATAGAAATATATATACAAAATACACATGAAATGATGTAAATACGTATAAAAATATATATACAAAATACACATTAAATAATTTAAATTCTCGTCAAAATAAATAAACAAAATATCAATAAAAGAATGTGTATTTGTATGAAAATAGATATACAAAATACTCATAAAATAACCTAAGTTTGTATAAAACTATATACAAAAATACACATAAATAATTTAAATTTGTATGAAAATAAATATACCAAATACGCATAAAATTAGGTAAATTTGTATTGAAATACATATACAAAATACACATAAAATAATGGAAGTTTGAATGAAAATATATAAACATATACACTTAAAATAATGTAAATTTGTATCAAATATATAAACAAAATACTAATTAAATAATGTAAATATGTATTGAAAAAATAAATACAAAACACAAATAGAATAATGTAAAATCGTATCAAAATAAATACACAGAATATTAATAAAATAATGTAAATTTGTATGAAAATCAAGTTGCAATATAGCCATAAAATAACGCATTTTTTTTATAAAAATATATATACCAAAATACACATGAAATATTAAAATTTGTATTAAAATAAATATAAAAAATGCACATACTGTAACGTAAATTTGTTTTGAAATAGATATGCAAAATACATATAAAACAATGTAAATTTGTTTCAAAATATATATACGAATACACATAAAATAACGTAGATTTCTATAAAAATATATATACAAAATACACATAAAATGAAGTAAATACGTATAAAAAAATGAATACAAAATACACATAAAAATCGTATAAAAATAAATAAACAAAATACCAGTAAAAAAAGGGTATTTGTATAAATATAAATATACAAAATACACATAAAATATCGTAAATTTGTATAGAACTATATACAAAAATACACAGAAGTTATTAAATTTGTATGAAAATATATATACAAAATACAGCTTAAAAAAGCTAAATTTTAATTGAAATGTACATACAAAATACACAAAATAATGTAAATCTGTATCAAAATATTTATGCAAATACATATCATAACGTAGATTTGTTTAAAAATATATAAACAAAATACACATTAAATAATGTAAATACGTATAAAAAAATATGTACAAAATACACATATAATCATGTAATTCGTATCAAAATAAATAAAGAAAATAGCAATAAAATAATGTAAATTTTTATGAGAAAACATATACAAATAACGCAAATTTCTATAAAAATATATGTACAAAAATGCACATAAAATAAAGTAAATTTGCATAAAAATATTTATACAAAACACACACTAAATAATGTAAATGCGTACATAAAATAACCTAAATTTGTATAAAACTATATACAAAAATACAAAAAAATAATTTAAATTTGTTTGAAAAGAAATATACAAAATACACATAAAATTAGGTAAATTTGTTTTGAAATACATATACAAAATGCACATCAAATAATGTAAATTTGAATGAAAACATATAAACAAATACTCTTAAAATAACGTAAATTTGTATAAAATATATGTGCAAGATACACATTAAATAATGTAAATGTGTATGAAAAAATATATACAAAAAACAAATAGAATAATGTAAAATCGTATCAAAATAAATACACAGAATATCAATAAAATAATGTAAATTTGTATGAAAATAAAGATGCAAAATTGCAAAAAATTATCGCATTTTTTATAAAAATATATATACCAAAATACACATAAAATATTTAAATTTGTATTGAAATAAATATACAAAATGCATATACAGTAAGGTAAATTTCTATTGAAAGAGATATTCAAAAATACATATAAAACAATGTAAATTTGTTTCAAAATATATATACGAATACACATAAAATAAAGTAGATTTCTATAGAAATATATATACAAAATACATATGAAATTATGTAAATACGTATAAAAATATATATACAAAATACATATCAAATAATGTAAATTCGTGTCAAAATAAATAAACAAAATATCATGAAAAGAATGTGTATTTGTATGAAAATAGATAATAGATAATAAATTTGTATAAAATATATATGCAAGATACACATTAAATAATGTAAATATGTATAAAAAAAAAATATATATATATATACAAAAAACAAATAGAATAATGTAAAATCGTATCAAAATAAATACACCGAATATTAATAAAATAATATAAATTTGTATGAAAATAAAGATGCAAAATTCCCATAAAATAGCGCATTTCTTATAGAAATATATATACCAAAATACACATAAAATATTTAAATTTGTATTGAAATAAATATACAAAATGCACATACAATAAGGTAAATTTGTATTGAAAGAGATATGCAAAAATACATATAAAACAATGTAAATTTGTTTCAAAATATATATACGAATACAAATAAAAAAACGTAGATTTCTATAAAAAATATATTTACAAAATACACATAAAATTAAGTAAATACGTATAAAAACATGTATACAAAATACACATAAAATAATGTAAATTCGAATTAAAATAGATAAACAAAATACCAATAAAAGAATGTGTATTTGGATATATATAAATATACAAAATACACATACAAAATAAACATAAAATAAGGTAGATTTCTAATAAAATATATGTAAAAAATATACATAAAATAATGTAAATTTATATGAAAATATATATACAAATACACATAAAATACCATGAATTTGTATAAAAATATATATTCAAAATAAATATTAAATAATGTAAAAGCGTATCAAAATATATATACAAAGTACATATAAAATTAAAATTCAGATACAAAATACCTATAAAATAACGCATTTTTTATAAAATTATTGATACCAAAATACACATAAAATATTTGAACTTGTATTAAAATAAATATACAAAATGCACATACAATAAGGTAAATATGTATTGAAATAGATATGCAAAATACATATAAAATAATGTAAATTTGTTTCAAAATATATATACGAATACACATAAAATCACGTAGATTTCTATAAAAATACATATACAAAATACACATAAAATAAAGTAAATACGTAGAAAAAAATGTATACAAAAAACACATAAAAAATGTAAATTCGTATAAATGTAAATAAACAATATACCAATAAAAGAATGTGTATTTGTATAAATATAAATATACAAAATGCACATAAAATAACGTAAATTTATATAAAACTATATACATAAAATAACGCAAATTTCTATAAAAATATATGTACAAAAATGAACATTAAATATATTTGCATAAAAATATATATACAAAACACACATTAGATAATGTAAATGAGTATAAAAATATGTATACAAAATACCTATGAAATAATCTAAATTCGTATCGAATTCAATTAAGAAATACCAATAAAATAATGTAATTTTGGATGAAAATATTTATACAAAATACACATAAAATAACCTAAATACAAATACAAATATACACATAAAATAATTTAAAATTGAATGAAATAAATATACAAAATAAACATAAAATAAGGTAAATTTGTAATGAAATATATGAAAAAATACACATAAAATTATATAAATTTGTATGAAAATATATATACAAATACACATTAAATAACATGAATTTGTATAAAATTTGTATCAAAATATATACTTATACACACAATAAAATAACGTAATTTTTTTATGAAAATGTATTTACAAAATACACATAAAATAATTTAAATACGTAGAAAAATATATATACAAAAAACACATAAAATAATGTAAATATGTATGAAAATATATAAACAAATACACATAAAATAATGTAAATTTGGATAAAATATATATACAAAATGAACATTAAATAATGTAAATATGTATAAAAAAATATATACAAAAAACACAGAATAATGTTAAATCGTATCAAAATAAATAAAGAGAATATCAATAAAATAATGTAAATTTGTATGAAAATAAAGATGCAAAATATCCATATAATAACGCATATTTGCATAAAAATATATATACAAAAATACATATAAAATAATTAAATTTGTATTAAAATAAATATACAAAATGCACGTACAATAAAGTAAATTTGTATTGAAATAGATATGCAAAATACACATTAATATAATAATAATAATGTAAATTTGTATCAAAATATATATACGAATACTCATAAAATAGAGTAAATTTCTATGAAAATATACATACAAAATAGATATACAAAATACACATATAACTAGCTAAATTTGTATTTAAATACATGTACAAAAAACACATAAATTAATGTAGATTTGTGTGAAATGAAAACAAATACATTTAGTATAAAATATATATACAAAACACACATAGAATAATGTAAAATCTTATAAAAATAAATACACAGAATATCAATAAAATAATGTAAATTTGTATGAAAATAAAGATGCAAAATACCCATAAAACAAAGCATATTTTTATAAAAATACATATACATAAATACTCATGGATTAATCAAATTTGTATTAAAATTAATATACAAAATGCACATACAATAAGGTAAATTTGTATTGAAAAAATATGCAAAATACACATAAAACAATGTAAATTTGTTTCAAAATATATATACGAATACACATTAAATAACGCAGATTTTTATGGAAATATATATACAAAATACACTTGAAATAATGTAAATACGTATAAAAATATATATAGAAAATACACATTAAATAATGTTAATTCGTGTCTAAATAAATAAACAAAATATCATGAAAAGAATGTGTATTTGTATGAAAATAGATATACAAAATACACATAAAATAACCTAAATCTGTATAGAACTATAAACAAAAAAACACACAAATAATTTAAACTTGTATGAAAATAGATATACAAAAAACATATAAAATTAGGTAAATTTGTATTGAAATACATATACAAAATACACATAAAATAATGTAAATTTGAATGAAAATATATAAACATATAGACTTAAAATAACGTAAATTTGTATCAAATATATATACAAAAAACACATTAAATAATGTAAATATGTATAAAAAATATATACAAAACACAAATAAAATAATGTAAAATCGTATCAAAATAAATACAGAAAATATTAATAAAATAATGTAAATTTGTATGAAAATTAAGATGCAAAATACCCATAAAATAACGCATTTTTTTATAAAAATATATACGAAAAAAACATTAAATATTTGATTTTGTATTAAAATAAATAGATATACACTTAAAATAACGTAAATTTGTATAAAATATATATAAAAAATACCCATTAAATAATGTAAATATGTATAAAAAAATATATACAAAACACAAATAGAATAATATAAAATCGTATCAAAATAAATACACAGAATATTAATAAAATAATGTAAATTTGTATGAAAATTAAGATGCAAAATACCCATAAAATAAAGCATTTTTTATAAAAATATATATACCAAGACACACATAAAATATTTGAATTTGTATTGAAATGAATATACAAAATGCACATACAATAAGGCAAATTTGTATTGAAATAGATATGCAAAATACATATAAAACCATGTAAATTTTTATCAAAATATATATACGAATACACATAAAATAGCGTAGATTTCTATGAAAATAAATATACAAAATACACATAAAATGAAGTAAATACGTATAAAAAAAGGTATACAAAATACACATAAAATAATGAAAACTCGTATCAAAATAAATAAACAAAATACTAATAAAAGAATATGTATTGTATTAATATAAATATACAAAATACAAATAAAATAACGTAAATTTATATAAAACTATATGCAAAAATACACAAAAGTAATTAAATTTGTGTGAAAATAGATATACAAAATACATGTGTATTTTGTATATTTATTTTCATACAAATTTAAATTATTTTTGTTTATTTTTTTATATATTTTCATACAAATTTTCGTTATTTTATGTGTATTTTGCATATTTATTTTTTCTACAAATATACGTTCTTTTATCTGAATTTTGTTTATTGAATTTGAAACGAATTTACCTTATTTTGTATATCTATTTTCATACAAATTAAAATACTTCTGTGTATTTTTGTATATAGTTTTATATAAACTTAAGTTATTTTATGTGTATTTTGTATATTTATATTTATTCAAATACATATTCTTTTATTGTTATCTTTTTATTTATTTTGATACGAATTTACATTATTTTATGTGTATTTTGTTTATATTTTTTTATACGTTTACTTCATTTTATGGGTATTTTGTATATATATTTTTATAGAAATCTACGTTATTTTATGTGTATTCGTATATATATTTTGAAACAAATTTACATTGTTTTATATGTATTTTGCATATCTATTTCAATACAAATTTACCTTATTGTATGTGTTTTTTATATATTTATTTTAATACAAATTTAATTTTTTTATGTGTATTTTGGTATATATATTTAAAAAAAAAAGCGTTATTTTATGGGTATTTTGCCTCTTTATTTTCATACAAATTTACATTATTTTATTAATATTGTGTATTTATTTTGATACGATTTTACATTATTCTATTTGTGTTTTGTATATATTTTTTTATACAAATTTACGTTATTTTAAGTGTATTTGTTTATGTCTTTTAATTCAAATTTACATTATTTTATGTGTATTTTGTATATGTATTTCAATACAAATTTACCTAATTTTATGCGTATTTTGTATAATTGTTTTCATACAAATTTAAAATATTTTTGTGTATGTTTGTATATAGTTTGATACAAATTTAAGTTATTTTATGTGTATTTTGTATATCTATTTTCATACAAATACACATTCTTTTATTGATATTTTGTTTATTTATTTTGACGCGAATTTATAGTATTTAATGTGTATTTTGTATATATATTTTTATACGTATTTACATAATTTCATGAATATTTTGTATATATCCTTATTGTATGTGCATTTTGTATATTTATTTCAATACAAATTTAAATATTTTATGTGTATTTTGGTATATATATTTTTATAAGAAATGCGCTATTTGATGGGAATTTTGCATCTTTATTTTTATACAAATTTACATTATTTTATTAATATTCGGTGTATTTATTTTGATACGATTTTACATTATTCTATTGGTTTTTTGTATATATATATATATATATATATATATATATATATATATATATATATATATATATATATATATATATATATATATATATATATATATATATATATATATATATATATATGTATATATATATATATATATATATATATATATATATATATATATATATATATATATATATATATATATTTTATACATATTTACATTATTTAATGTGTATCTTGCATATATATTTCATACAAATTTATTATCTCTTATTTATTTTCATACAAATACACATTCTTTTCATGATGTTTTGTTTATTTATTTTGACACGAATTTACATTACTTAATATGTATTTTGTATATATATTTTTATACATATTTACATAATTTCATGTGTATTTTGTATATATATTTCTATAGAAATCTACTTTATTTTATGTGTATTCGTATATATATTTTGAAATAAATTTACACTGTTTTATTTGTATTTTGCGTTTTTTTTTCAATACAAATTTACCTTATTATATGTGTGCATTTTGTATATTAATTTTAATACAAATTTAATCATTCTATGTGTATTTTTGTATATGTATTTAAAAAAAAAACTTTATCATATGGGTATTTTGCATCTTTATTTTCATACAAATTTAAATTATTTTATTGATATTCTGTGTACTTATTTTGATATGATTTTACATTATTCTATGTATAACAAAAATAAATATATACAAAAATACACAAAAATAATTTAGATTTGTTTGAAAATAGATATGCAAAATATATGTATTTTGTATATATATTTCAATTCAAATTTAGCTTATTTTGTGTGTATTTTGTATATATTTTCATACAATTTTATTACTTCTGTGTATTTTTGTATATAGTTTTATATAAATTTACGTTATTTTATGTGTATTTTGTATATTTATATTTATACAAATACACATTCTTTTATTGGTATTTTGTTTATTTATTTTGATACGAATTTACATTATTTTATGTGTATTTTGTATACATCTTTTTATACGTATTTTATACATTTTATGTGTATTTTCTATATATATTTTTATAGAAATCTACGTTATTTTATGTGTATTCGTATATATATTTTGAAACAAATTTACATTGTTTTACATGTATTTTGCATATCTATTTCAATACAAATTTACTTTATTTTATGTGTTTTTTGTATATTTATTTTAATACAAATTTAATTTTTTGATGTGCATTTTGGTATATACATTTTTATAAATAAAAAAAATGCGTTATTTTATGGGTATTTTGCTTCTTTATTTTCATACAAATTTACATTATTTTATTAATATTCTGTGTATTTATTTTGATACGATTTTACATTATTCTATTTGTGTTTTGTACATATTTTTTTATACAAATTTACCTTTTTTATAAAATTATTGATACCAAAATACACAAAAAATATTTCAATTTGTATTAAAATAAATATACAAAATGCACATACAATAAGATTTGTAATGAAATAGATATGCAAAATACATATAAAATAATGTAAATTTGTTTCAAAATATATATACGAATACACATCAAATAACGTAGATTTCTATAAAAATACATATACAAAATACACATAAAATTAAGTAAATACGTATAAAAAAAATGTATACAAAATACTCATAAAATAATGTAAATTCGTATAAATGTAAATAAACAATATACCAATAAAAGAATGTGTATTTGTATGAATATAAATGTACAAAATGCACATAAAATAACGTAAATTTATATAAAACTATATACATAAAATAGCGCAAATTTCTATAAAAATATATGTACAAAAATGAACATAAAATAAATTTGCAAAAAAATATATATACAAAACACACATTAGATGAGTATAAAAATATGTATAGAAAATACCTATGAAATAATCTAAACTCGTATCGAATTTAATTAAGAAAATACCAATAAAATAATGTAATTTTGGATGAAAATATATATACAAAATACACATAAAATACCCTAAATACAAATACAAATATACACATAAAATATTGTATTTTGTATATACATTTCAATTCAAATTTGGCTTATTTTATCTGTATTTTGTATATCTATTTTCATACGAATTTAATTACTTCTGTGTATTTTTGTATAGTTTTATACAAATTTACGTTATTTTATGTGTATTTTGTATATTTATATTTATACAAATACACATTCTTTTATTGGTATTTTGTTTATTTATTTTGATACGAGCTTACATTATTTTATGTATATTTTGTATACATTTTCTTATACGTATTTACTTCATTTTATGTGTATTTTGTATATATATTTTTATACAAATCTACGTTATTTTATGTGTATTCGTATATATATTTTGAAACAAATTTACATTGTTTTATATGTATTTTGCATATCTATTTCAATACAGATCTACCTTATTGTATGTGTATTTTGTATATTTATTTTAATACAAATTAATTTTTTCATGTGTATTTTGGTATATATATTTTTATAGAAAAAGCGTTATTTAATGGGTATTTTGCATCTTTATTTTCATACAAATTTACATTGCTTTATTAATATTCTGTGTATTTATTTTGATACGCTTTTACATTATTCTATTTGTGTTTTGTATATTTTTTTTATACATATTTACATTATTTAATGTGTATTTTGTATATTTTAAAACAAATTTACGTTATTTTATGCGCATCTGTTAAAATATTTTGATACAGATTTACATTATTTTATGTATTTTCTATATATATTTCAATACAAATTTAGTTTATTTTATGTATATTTTGTATATCTATTTTCATTCGTATCAAATAAATAAACGAAATAGCAATAAAATAATGTAAATTTGTATGAGAAAACATATACAAATACATATAAATTAACGCAAATTTCTTAAAAAATATATGTACAAAAAAGCACATAAAATAAAGTAAATTTGCATAAAAATATATATACAAAAAACACATTAAATAATGTAAATGCGTACATAAAATAACCTAAATTTGTATGAAACTATATACAAAAATACGCAAAAATATTTAAAATTTCTATGAAAAGAAATATACAAAATACACATAAAATTAGGTAAATTTGTATTGAAATACATAAACAAAATACACATAGAATAATGTAAATTTGAATGAAAATATATAAACAAATACACTTAAAATAATGTAAATTTGAATAAAATATATATGCAAGATACACATTAAATAATGTAAACGTGTATAAAAAAATATATACAAAAAAGAAATAGAATAATGTAAAATCCTATCAATATAAATACACAGAATATCAATAAAATAATGTAAATTTGTATGAAAAGAAAGATGCAAAATTCCCATAAAATAGCGCATTTTTTTTTAAATATATATATACCAAAATACACATAAAATATTTAAATTTGTATTGAAATAAATATACAAAATGCAAATACAGTAAGGTAAATATGTATTGAAAGAGATATTCAAAAATACATATAAAACAAAGTAAATTTATTTCAAAATATATATACGAATACACATAAAATAACGTAGATTTCTATAGAAATATATATACAAAATACACATGAAATTATGTAAATACGTATAAAAATATATATACAAAATACATATCTAGGTACATTCGTGTCAAAATAAATAAACAAAATATCATGAAAAGAATGTGTATTTGTATGAAAATAAATAATAGATAATAAATTTGTATGAAATATATATGCAAGATACAAATTAAATAATGTAAATATGTATGAAAAATATATATACAAAAAACAAATAGAATAATGTGAAATCGTATCAAAATACACCGAATATTAATAAAATAATGTAAATTTGAATGAATATAAAAATGCAAAATTCCCATCAAATAGCGCATTTCTTATAAAAATATATATACCAAAATACACATAAAATATTTAAATTTGTATTGAAATAAATATAAAAAAATGCACATACAATAAAGTAAACTTGTATTGATATGCAAAAATACATATAAAACAATGTAAATTTGTTCAAAATATATATACGAATACACATAAAATAACGTAGATTTCTATAAAAATATATATACAAAATACACATAAAATTAAGTAAATACGTATAAAAATAGATATACAAAATACACATAAAATAATGTAAATTTGTATGAAAATAAAAATGCAAAATACCCTTAAAATAAAGCATACTTTTATAAAAATACATATACAAAAATACACATAGCATAATTAAATTTGTATTAAAATTAATATACAAAATGCATATACAATAAGGTAAATTTGTGTTGAAAAAATAGCCAAAATACTCATAAATCAGTGTAAATTTATTTCAAAATCTATATACGAATACTCATAAATCAACGGAGATTTCTATAGAAATATATATACAAAATACACATCAAATGATGTAAACACGTATAAAAATATTTATATAAAATACATATTAAATAATGTAAATTCGAGTCAAAATAAATAAACAAAATATCAATAAAAGAATGTGTATATGTATGAAAATAGATATACAATATACACATAAAATCACCTAAATTTGTATAAAACTATATACAAAAATACACAAAAATAATTTTAATATGTATGAAAATAAATATACAAAATACACATAAAATTAGGTAAATTTGTATTGAAATACATTTACAAAATACACATAAAATAATGTAAATTTGAATGAAAATATATAAACAAATACACTTAAAATAACGTAAATTTGAATAAAATATATATAAAAAATACACATAAAATAATGTATATATATATAACAAAATATATACAAAACTCAAATAGAATAATATAAAATCGTATCAAAATAAATACACAGAATATTAATAAAATAATATAAATTTGTATGACAATTAAGATGCAAAATACCCATAAAATAACGCATTTTTTATAAAAATATTTATACCAAGACACACATAAAATATTTGAATTTCTATTAAAATAAATATACAAAATGCACATACAATAAGGTAAATTTGTATTGAAATAGATATGCAAAATACATATAAAACCATATAAAAAAATTTCAAAATATATATACGAATACACATAAAATAACGTAGATTTCTATGAAAATAAATATACATAATACACATAAAATGAAGTAAATACGTATAAAAAAATGTATACAAAATACACATAAAATAATGTAAACTCGTATCAAAATAAATAAACTAAATACAAATAAAATAACGTAAATTTATATAAAACTATATGAAAAAATACACAAAAGTAATTAAATTTGTTTGAAAATAGATATACAAAATACATGTGTATTTTGTATATTTATTTTCATACAAATTGAAATTATTTTTGTTTATTTTTTTATATATTTTCATACAAATTTTCGTTATTTTATGTGTATTTTGTATATTTATTTTTTCTTCAAATATACGTTCTTTTATCTGAATTTTGTTTATTGAATTTGAAACGAATTTACCTTACTTTGTATATCTATTTTCATACAAATTAAAATACTTCTGTGTATTTTTGTATATAGTTTTATATAAATTTACGTTATTTTATGTGTATTTTGTATATTTATATTTATACAAATACACATTCTTTTATTGGTATTTTGTATATTTATTTTGATACTAATTTACATTATTTTATGTATATTTTGTATACATTTTTTAATACGTTTTTACTTCATTTTATGTGTATTTTGTATATATATTTTTATAGAAATCTACGTTATTTTATGTGTATTCGTATATATATTTTGAAACAAATTTACATTGTTTAATATGTATTTTGCAAATCTATTTCAATATAAATTTACCTTATTGTATGTGTTTTTTATATAATTATTTGAATTCAAATTAAAAAATTTTATGTGAATTTTGGTATATATATTTTTAAAAATAAAAAAAAAGCGTTATTTTATGGGTAGCTTGCCTCTTTATTTTCATACAAATTTACATTATTTTATTAATATTCTGTGTATTTATTTTGATACGATTTTACATTATTCTATTTGTGTTTTGTATATATTTTTTTATACAAATTTACGTTATTTTAAGTGTATTTGTTTATGTCTTTTCATTCAAATTTACATTATTTTATGTGTATTTTGTATATGTATTTCAATACAAATTTACCTAATTTTATGTGTATTTTGTATATTTATTTTCATTCAAATTTAAAATATTTTTGTATATTTTTGTATATAGTTTGATAGAAATTTAGGTTATTTTATGTGTATTTTGTATATCTATTTTCATACAAATACACATTCTTTTTTTGATATTTTGTTTATTTATTTTGACGCGAATTTACATTATTTAATGTGTATTTTGTATATATATTTTTATACGTATTTACATCATTTCATGTGTATTTTGTATATATATTCCAATAGAAATCAACGTTATTTTATGTGTATTCGTATATATATTTTTAAATAAATTTACACTGTTTTATGTGTATTTTGCGTTTTTTTTTTCAATACAAACTTACCTTATTGTATATGCATTTTGTATATTAATTTTAATACAAATTTAATTATTCTATGTGTATTTTGCATCTTTGTTTTCATACAAATTTAAATTATTTTATTGATATTCTGTGTACTTATTTTGATACGATTTTACATTATTCTATGTATAACAAAAATAAATACAGAATACACAAAAATAAATATGCAAAATACATATAAACAATGTACATTTGTTTCAAAATATATATACGAATACATATGAAATAAGGTAGATTTCTATAAAAAAATATATATACAAAATACACATTCGCGTCAAAATAAATAAAAAAAAATCAATAAAAGAATGTGTATTTGTATGAAAATAGATATACAAAATACACATAAAATAACCTAAATTTGTATCAAACTTTATAAAAAATACACAAAAATATTTTAAAAATGTATGGAAATAAATATGCAAAACACACAAAAAACTAGGGAAATTTGTATTGAAATACATACACAAAATACACATTAAATAATGTAAATTTGAATGAAAATACATAAACAAATACAATAAAAATAACGTAAATTTGTATAAAAAAAATATGTACAAAACACAAATAGAATAATGTAAAATCGTATCAAAATAAATACACAGAATATTAATAAAATAATGTAAATTTGTATGAAAATAAAGAAGCAAAATACCCATAAAATAACGCATTTTTTTTATTTATAAAGATATATATAACAAAATACACATCAAAAAATTTAATTTGTATTAAAATAAATATACAAAAAACACATACAATAAGGTAAATTTGTATTGAAATAGATATGCAAAATACGTATAAAACAATGTAAATTTGTTTCAAAATATATATACGAATACACATAAAATACCGTAGATTCTATAAAAATATATATATACAAAATACACATCAAATGAAGTAAATACGTATAAAAAAATGTATACAAAATACACATAAAATAAAGTAAATTCGTATCAAAATAAATAAACAAAATACCAATAAACGAATGTGTATTTGTATAAATATAAATATACAAAATACACATAAAATAACTTAAATTTATATAAAACTATATAGGTACAAAAATACACAAGTAATTAAATTCGTATGAAAATAGATATACAAAATACAGATAAAATAAGCTAAATTTGAATTGAAATGTATTTACAAAATACCTAAAATAATGTAAATTTGTATCAAAATATTTATTAAAATACATATAATATCGTAAGTTTGTTTAAAATATATAAACAAAATATACATTAAGTAATGTAAATACGTATAAAAAATATGTACAAAATACACATATAATCATTTAATTCGTATCAAACTAAATAAACAAAATATCAATAAAATAATGTAAATTTGTATGAGAAAACATATACAAATACATATAAAATAACGCTAATTTCTATAAAAATATATGTCCAAAAATGAACGTAAAATAAAGTAACTATGGATAAAAATATATATACAAAACACACATTAAATAATGTAAATGCGTACATAAAATAACCTAAATTTGTATAAAACTATATACAAAAATACACAAAAATTATTTTAATTTGTATGAAAAGAAATATACAAAATACACATAAAATTAGGTTATTTGTATTGAAATACATATACAAAATACACATAAAATAATGTAAATTTGAAAGAAAATATATAAACAAATATACATATAATAACGTAAATTTGTATCAAATATATATACAAAATACACATTAAAAAATGTAAATATGTATAAAAAATATATATACAAAACACAAATAGAATAATGTAAAATCGTATAAAAATTTACATTATTATATGTATTTTCATAAATGTTTTGATACAAATCTACATTATTTTATGTATTTTGTATATTCATTTCAATTCAAATTTAGCTTATTTTATCTGTATTTTGTATATCTATTTTCATACGAATTTAATTACTTCTGTGTATTTTTGTATATAGTTTTATACAAATTTACGTTATTTTATGTGTATTTCGTATATTTATATTTATACAAATACACATTCTTTTATTGGTATTTTGTTTATTTATTTTGATACGAATTTACATTATTTTATGTGTATTTTGTATACGTATTTTATGAGTATTTTGTATATATATTTATATACAAATCTACGTTATTTTATTTGTATTCGTATATCTATTTTGAAACAAATTTACATTGTTTTATATGTATTTTGCATATCTATTTCAATACAGATTTACCTTATTGTATGTGTATTTTGTATATTTATTTTAAAACAAATTAATTTTTTCATGTGTATTTTGGTATATATATTTTTATAAAAAATTCGTTATTTAATGGGTATTTTGCATCTTTATTTTCATACAAATTTACTTTGTTTTATTAATATTCTCTGTATTTATTTTGATACGATTTTACATTATTCTATTTGTGTTTTGTATATATTTTTTTATACATATTTACATGATTTAATGTGTATTTTGTATATTTTAAAACATATTTACGTTATTTTATGCGCATCTGTTAAAATATTTTGATACAAATTTACATTATTTTATGTATTTTGTATATATATTTCAATACAAATTTAGTTTATTTTATGTATATTTTTTATATCTATTTTCATTCGTATCAAAATAAATAAACAAAATAGCAATAAAATAATGTAAATTTGTAAGAGAAAACATATACAAATACACATAGAATAACGCAAATTTCTAAAAAAATATATGTACAAAAATGCACATAAAATAAAGTAAATTTGAATAAAAATATATATACAAAACACATATTAAATAATGTAAATGCGTACATAAAATAACCTAAATTTGTATAAAACTATATACAAAAATACACAAAAATATATACACGAAAAACAAATAGAATAATGTAAAATCGTATCGAAATACACTGAATATTAATAAAATAATGTAAATTTGTATGCAAATAAAGATGCAAAATTCCCATC
Organism: Eriocheir sinensis; assembly: GCF_024679095.1. Classification (NCBI taxonomy): domain Eukaryota; kingdom Metazoa; phylum Arthropoda; class Malacostraca; order Decapoda; family Varunidae; genus Eriocheir; species Eriocheir sinensis. Next base: position 564,700 of record NW_026111587.1, on the reverse strand, counting down.
AAATAGCGCATTTCTTATAAAAATATATATACCAAAATACACATAAAATATTTAAATTTGTATTGAAATAAATATACAAAATGCACATGCAATAAGGTAAACTTCTATTGAAAGAGATATGCAAAAATACATATAAAACAATGTAAATTTGTTTCAAAATATATATACGAATACACATAAAATAACGTAGATTTCTATAAAAATATATATACAAAATACACATAAAATTAAGTAAATACGTATAAAAAAATGTAAACAAAATACATATAAAATAATGTAAATTCGAAACAAAATAAATAAACAAAATACCAATAAAAGAATGTGTATTTGTATAAATATAAATGTACAAAATACACATACAAAATAAACATAAAATAAGGTAAATTTGAAATGAAATATATGTACAAAATACACATAAAATAATGTAAATTTATATGAAAATATATATACAAATACACATAAAATACCATGAATTTGAATAAAATTATATATTCAAAATAAATATTAAATAATGTAAATGCGTATAAAAATATATATACAAAGTACATATAAAATAATGTAAATTTGTATCAATATAAATCAACAAAATACCAATAAAATAATATATATTTGAATGAAAATAGATTTACAAAATACATATAACATAACCAAAATTTGTATTGAAATATATACAAAAATACATAAAAATAATTTGAGTTTGTATGAAAAAAGATATTCAAAATGCACATAAAACTAGGTAAATTTCTTTTGAAATATATATACAAAATACCCATAAAATATTGTAAATTTGTGTCAAAATACATAAACAAATACACATAAAATAACTTAAAATAACGTAAATATGTATTAAATATATATTCAAAAAACACATTAAATAATGTAAATATGTATAAAAAATATATACAAAACACAAATTAAATAATGTAAAATCGTATCAAAATAAATATAGAAAATATTAATAAAATAATGTAAATTTGTATGAAAATTAAGATGCAAAATACCCATAAAATAACGCATTTTTTATAAAAATATATATGCGAAAAAACATAAAATATTTGATTTTGTGTTAAAATAAATAGATATACAAAATACACATAAAATAAGCTAAATTTGAATTGAAATATATATAAAAAATACATAAAATAATGTAAATTTGTATCAAAATACTTATACACTTATACAAATACACATATAATAACGTAAATTTGTATAAAAATATATAAACAAAATACACATTAAATAATGTAAATACGTATAAAAAAATGTACAAAAAACACAAATAATCATGTAATTCGTATCAAAATAAATAGACAAAATACCAATAAAATAATGTAAATTTCTATGAGAAAACATATACAAAATACACATAAATAACGCAAATATAAATAAAAATATATATAATATAATATATTTTTATACATATTTAAAATATTTAATGAATATTTTGTATATATCTTTTATCCAAATTTACGTTATTTTATATGTATTTGTTTATATATTTTCATACAAATTTACATTATTTTATGTGAGTTTTGTATAAGTATTTCAAAAAAAATTTGCCAAACTTTATGTGTATTTTGCATATCTATTTTCAAACAAATTTAAATTATTTTTGTGTATTTTTGTATGTATTTTTATACAAATTTTAGTTATTTTATTTGTCTTTTGTATATATATTTTCCTACATATATACATTCTTTTATTGGAATTTTGTGTATTTAATTTTTTACGAATTTACATTATTTTATGTGTATTTTGTATATATATTTTTCTACGTATTTAAATTATTTTATGTGTATTTTATATATACATTTTCATAAAAATTTACGTTATTTTATTGTGTGCATTCGTATATATTTTGAAACAAATTTCATACAAATTCATGTTATTTTATGTGTATTTGTATATATATTTTCATACAAATTTATATTATTTTATGTGTATTCTTACATATGTTTTATTACAAATTTACCTTATTTTATGTTTATTTTGTATATTCATTTCATTCAATTTTAAATTATTTAATGTGTATTTTTGTATTTGTATTTAGGTTATCCTAGGTTATCTTTAGGTTACCTTATTTTATGTTTATTTTGTATATTTATTTCATTCAATTTTAAATTATTTGATGTGTATATTTGTATTTGTATTTAGGTTATTTTATGTGTATTTTGTATATATATTTTCATCCAAAATTACATTATTTTATTGGTATTTTCTTAATTTAATTCGATACGAATTTAGATTATTTCATAGGTATTTTGTATACATATTTTTATACTCATTTACGTTATCTAAAGTGTGTTTTGTATATATATTTTTATGCAAATTTATTTTATGTTCATTTTTGTACATATATTTTTATAGAAATTTGCGTTATTTTATGTATATAGTTTTATATAAATTTACGTTATTTTATGTGCATTTTGTATATATATATTTATACAAATACACATTCTTTTAATGGTATATTGTTTACTTACATTTATACGAATTTACATTATTTTATGCGTATTTTGTATACATTTTTTTTATTCGTATCTACTTAATATTATGTGTATTTTGTATATGTATTTTTATAGAAATCTACGTTATTTTATGTGTATTCGTATATATATTTTGAAACAAATTTACAGTATTTTAAATGTATTTTGCATATCTATTTCAATACAAATTTACCTTATTGTATGTGCATTTTGTATATTTATTTTAATACAAATTCAAATATTTTATGTGTATTTTGGTATCAATAATTTTATAAAAAATGCGTTATTTTATAGGTATTTTGCATCTTAATTTTCATACAAATTTACATTATTTTATTAATATTCTGTATATATATTTTCATACGATTTTACATTATTCTATTTGAGTTTTGTATATGTTTTTTTATACATATTTACATTATTTAATGTGTATTTTGAATATATATTTCATATAAGTTTACGTTATTATATGTGTATTTGTTTATATATTTTCTTTCAAATTTACATTATTTTATTTGTATTTTGTATATGTATTTCAATACAAATTAACATAATTTTATGTGTATTTTGTATATTTCTTTTCATACAAATTTAAATTATTTTTGAGTATTTTTGTATATAGTTTTATACAAATTTAGGTTATTTTATGTACGCTTTTACATTATTTAATGTGTGTTTTGTATATATATTATTATCCAAAATTACTTTATTTTACGTTCATTTTTGGACATATATTTTTATAGAAATTGGCGTTATTTTATATGTATTTGTATATGTTTTCTCATACAAATTTATATTATTTTATTGATATTTTGTTTATTTAGTTTGATACGAGTTACATGATTATATGTGTATTTTGTACATATTTTTTATACGTATTTACATTACTTAATCTGTATTTTGTTTATATATTTTTAAACAAATTTACGTTATTATATGTATTTTTATAAATATTTTGATACAAATTTACATTATTTTATGTATTTTGTATATATATTTCAATTCAAATTTAGCTTATTTTATCTGTATTATGTATATCTATTTTCATACGAATTTAATTACTTCTGTGTATTTTTGTATATAGTTTTATACAAATTTACGTTATTTTATGTGTATTTTGTATATTTATATTTATACAAATACACATTCTTTTATTGGTATTTTGTTTATTTATTTTGATACGAATTTACATTATTTTATGTGTATTTTGTATACATTTTCTTATACGTATTTACTTCATTTTATGTGTATTTTGTATATATATTTTTATACAAATCTATGTTATTTTATGTGTATTCGTATATATATTTTGAAACAAGTTTACATGTATAGTTTTATATGTATTTTGCATATCTATTTCCATACAGATTTACCTTATTGTATGTGTTTTTTGTATATTTATTTTAACCCAAATTATTTTTTTCATATGTATTTTGGTATATATATTTTTATAAAAAATGCGTTATTTAATGGGTATTTTGCATTTTTTTTTTCATACAAATTTACATTGTTTTATTAATATTCTGGTATTTATTTTGATACGATTTTACATTATTCTATTTGTGTTTTGCATATATTTTTTTATACATATTTACATTATTTAATGTGTATTTTGTATATTTTAAAACAAATTTAAGTTATTTTATGCGCATCTGTTAAAATATTTTGATACAAATTTACATTATTTTATGTATTTTGTATATATATTTCAATATAAATTTAGTTTATTTTATGTATATTTTGTATATCTATTTTCATTCGTATCAAAATAAATAAACAAAAAAGCAATAAAATAACGTAAATTTGTATGAGGAAACATATACAAATACACATAAAATAACGCAAATTTCTAGAAAAATATATGTACAAAAATGCACATTAAATAAAGTAAATTTGCATAAAAATATATATACAAAACACACATTAAGTAATGTAAATGCGTACATTAAATAACCTAAATTTGTATAAAACTATATACAAAAATACACAAAAATATTTAAAATTTGTATGAAAAGAAATATACAAAATACACATAAAATTAGGTAAATTTGTATTGAAATACATATACAAAATACACATAAAATAATGTAAGTTTGAATGAAAATATATAAACAAATACACTTAAAATAACGTAATTGTGTATAAAATATATATGCAAGATACACATTTGTATGAAAATATATAAACAAAATACACATTAAATAATGTAAATACGTATAAAAAAATGTGTACAAAATACACATATGATCATGTAATTTGTATCAAAATAAATAAACAAAATACCAATAAATTAATATAAATTTGTATGAGTAAACGTGTATGTTGCATATTTTTTCAATACAAATTTACCTTATTATATACGCATTTTGTATATTAATTTTAATTCAAATTTAATTATTCGATGTGTATTTTTGTATCAGTATTTTTATAAACATATGCTTTATTTTTTGGGTATTTTGCATCTTTTTTTTCATACAAATTTACATTATTTTATTGATATTCTGCTTATTCATTTTGATACCAATTGACATTATTCTATGTGTATTTTGTATATATTTTTCATACAAATTTACGTTATTTTATGTGTATTTGTTTATATATTTTGACACAAATTTACAATATTTTATGGCTATTTTGTATATACATTTAAAAAGAAATTTACCTAGTTTTATGTGTATTTTGTAAATTTATTTTCATTCAAATATATATTATTTTATTGGTGTTTTGTTGATTTATATTGATACGAATTTACATTATTTTATATGTACTTTGTATATATATTTTTATACACAGTTACATTATTTAATATTTATTTTGAATATATATTTTCATACAAATTCATGGTATTTTATGTGTATTTGTGTGTATTTTGTATATTTATATTTATACAAATACACATTCTTTTATTGGTATTTTGTATATTTATTTTGATACGAATTTACATTATTTTATGTGTATTTTGTATACTTTTTTTATACGTATTTACTTCATTTTATGTGTATTTTGTATATATATTTTTATAGAAATCTACGTTATTTTATGTGTATTCGTATATGTATTTTGAAACAAATTTACATTGTTTTATATGTATTTTGCATATCTATTTCAATACAAATTTACCTTATTGTATGTGGTTTTTATATGTTTATTTTAATACAAATTAAATTTTTTTATGTGTATTTTGGTATATATATTTTTATAAATAAAAAAAAAATGTCTTATTTTATGGGTATTTTGCCTCTTTATTTTCATACAAATTTACATTATTTTATTAATATTCTGTGTATCTATTTTGATACGATTTTACATTATTCTACTAGTGTTTTTTTATATATTTTTTAATACAAATATACGTTATTTTAAGTGTATTTGTTTATGTCTTTTCAATCAAATGTACATTATTTTATGTGTATTTTGTATATGTATTTCAATACAAATTTACCTAATTTTATGTGTATTTTGTATATTTATTTTCATACAAATTTAAAATATTTTTGTGTATTTTTGTATATAGTTTGATACAAATTTAGGTTATTTTATGTGTATTTTGTATATCTATTTTCATACAAATACACATTATTTTATTGATATTTTGTTTATTTATTTTGACGCGAATTTACAGTATTTAATGTGTATTGGGTATATATATTTTTATACGTATTTACATCATCTCATGTGTATTTTGTATATACATTCCTATAGAAATCAACGTTATTTTATGTGTATTCGTATATATATTTTGAAACAAATTTACACAAAAAATTTGTTTGAAAATAAGTATACAAAATACACAAAAAAAATTGGTAAATTTGTATTGAAATACATTTACAAAATACACATAAAATAATGTAAATTTGAATGAAAATATATAAACAAATACACTTAAAATAACGAAAATTTGTATAAAATATATATACAAAATACACATTAAGTAATGTAAATATGTATAAAAAATATATATACAAAACCCAAATAGAATAATTTAAAATCGTAACAAAATAAATACACAGAATATTAATAAAATAATGTAAATTTGTATGAAAATAAAGGAGCAAAATATCCATAAAATAACGCTTTTTTTTAATATATATACCAAAGGACATAAAAAAATAAAATTTGTATTAAAATAAATATACAAAATGCACATACAATAAGGTAAATTTATATTGATATGCAAATGATATATAAAACAATGTAAAATTTGTTTCAAAATATATATACGAATACACATAAAATAACGTAGATTTCTATAAAAATATATATACAAAATACACATAAAATGAAGTAAATACGCATAAAAAAATGTACACAAAATACACATAAAATAATGTAAATTCGTATCAAAATAAATAAACAAAATACCAATAAAAAAATGTGTATTTGTATAAAATAAATATACAAAATACACATAAAATATCGTAAATTTATATAAAACTATATACAAAATACACAAAAGTAGTTAAATTTGTATGAAAATAGATATACAAAATACACATAAAATAAAACTTGAATTTGATATATATATATATATATATATATATATATATATATATATATATATATATATATATATATATATATATATATATATATATATATATATATATATATATATATATATATATATATATATATATATATATATATATATATATATATATATATATATATATATATATATATATATATATATATATATATTTACAAAATACATCAAATAATGTAAATTTGTATCAAAATATTTATACAAATACACATATAATAACGTAAATTTGTATAAAAACACATAAACAAAATACACATTAAATAATGTAAATACGTATAAAAAATATGTAGAAAATACACATATAATCATGTAATTCGTTTAAAAATAAATATGAGAAAACATATACAAAATACATATAAAATAACGCTAATTTCTTTAAAAATATATGTACAAAAATGCATGAAATAAAGTAAATTTGCACCAAAATATATATACAAAACACACATTAAATAATGTAAATGCGTATAAAAAAATGTATAAAAAATACCTTTGAAATAATCTAAATTCGTATCGAATTAAATTAACAAAATACCAATAAAATAATGTAGTTTTGGATGAAAATGTATATAGAAAATACAAATAAAATAACCTAAATACAAATACAAATATACACATAAAATAATTTAAAATTGCATGAAATGAATATATGAAACAAACATAAAATAAGGTAAATTTGTAATGGAATATATGTAAAAATACACATAAAATAATTAAAATTTGTATGAAAATATGTATTCAAATACACATAAAATAACATGAATTTGTGTAAAATCTGTATCAAAATATATACGAGAGCACACAATAAAATAACGTAAATTTTTATGAAAATATATATCCAAAATACACATAAAATAATGTAAATACGTAGAAATATATATATACAAAATACACATAGAGTAATGGAAATTCGTATCAAAATAAATAAACAAAATTGCAACAATAGAATGTATATATGTAGGAAAATATATATACAAAATACAAATAAAATAACTAAAATTTGTATAAAAATTTATACAAAAATACGGAAAAATAATTTAAATTTGTTTAAAAATAGATAGGCAAAATACACATAATATTAGGCAAATTTGGATTGAAATACATATACAAAACACTCATCAAATTATGTAAATCTATATGAAAATATATAAACAATGTATTTAAATACATTTACAAAATACACATCAAATAGTGTAAATTTGAATTAAAATATATATACAAATACACTTAAATTAACGTAAATTTGTATAAAATATATATATATATAAAATCACATTAAATAATGTAAATATGTATACAAAAATATATACAAAACACAAAAAGAATAATGTAAAATCGTATCAAAATAAATAAACAGAATATTAATATAATAATGTAAATTTGTATCAAAATATATATGCAAATACATAAAATAACGCATATTTTATAAAGATATATATACAAAATACACATAAAATGAAGTAAATACGTATAAAAAAATGTGTACAAATTACACATAAAACAATGTAAACTCGTATCGAAATAAATAAACAAAATACTAATAAAAGAATGTGTATTAGTATAAATATAAATATACAAAATACACATAAAATAACGTAAACTGATATAAAAGTATATACAAAAATACACAAATTTAGTTTATTTTATGTGTATTTTGTATATCTATTTTCATAAAAATTTAACTTCTTTTGTGTATTTTTGTATATAGTTTTATATAAATTTACGATATTTTATGTGTATTTTGTATATTTATTTTTATACAAATACACATTTTTTTATTGGTATTTTGTTTATTAATTTTGATACGAATTTACATTATTTTATGTGTATTTTGTGTACATTTTTTTATACGTATTTACTTCATTTTATGTGTATTTTGTTTATATATTTTTATAGAAATCTACGTTATTTTAGGTGTATTCGTATATTTATTTTGAAACAAATTTTACATTGTTTAATAAGTATTTTGCATATCTATTTCAATATAAATTTACCTAATTGTATACAAAATACACATAAAATTAGGTAAATTTTTTGTATATATTTTTATACAAATTTACGTTATTTTATGTGTATTTTGTATATCAATTTTCATACAAATACAAATTCTTTTATTGATATTTTGTTTATTTATTTTGACACGAATTTACATTATTTAATGTCTATTTTGTATATATATTTTTATACGTATTTACAGCATCTCAAGTGTATTTTGTATATATATTTCTATAGAAATCTGCGTTATTTTATGTGTCTTCGTATATATATTTTGAAACAAATTTACATTGTTTTATGTGTATTTTGCATATTTTTTTAATAAAAATTTACCATATTGTATGTGCATTTTGTATATTAATTTTACTACAAATTTAATTATTGAATGTGTATTTATATTTATTTTTATAGAAATATGCTTTATTTTATTGGTATTTTGCATCTTTATTTTCATAAAAATTTACATTATTTTATTGATATTTTGTGTATTTATTTTGATTATTATTTTCTATGTGTATTTTGTTTATATATTTAATACAAATGTACGTTATTTTATGTGTATTTGTTTTCATTTCATACAAATTTTCATTATTTTATGTGTATTTTGTACATGTACAAATTTGTACAAATTTAACTAATTATATGTGTATTTTGTATATCAGTTTTCATAAAAATTGAAATTATTTTTGTTTTTTTTTGGATATATTTTTATACAAATTTTCGTTATTTTATGTGTATTTTGTATATTTATTTTCATACAAATATACGTTCTTTAACGAAATTTTGTTTGTTTATTTTGATACGAATTTACATTATTTTATGTGTATTTGGTATATATATTTTTATACTATTTACATCATTTTATATGTATTTTGTATGTATATTTTCATAGAAATTTACTCTATTTTATGTGTATTCGTATATATATTTTGATACAAAATTACATTATTGATGTGTATTTTGCATATGTATTTCAATACAAATTTACTTAATTGTATATGCATTTTTGTATGTTTATTTCAATACAAATTTAATTATTTCATGTGTATTTTTGTATATATATTTTTATGCATATATGCGTTATTATATGGGTATTTTGCATCTTTATTTTCATACAAATTTAAATTATTTTATTGATATTCTGTTTATTTATTTTGATACGATTTAACATTATTCTATGTGTATTTTGTATAACTATTTTTATACATATTTACATTATTTAATGTATATTTTGTATATATATTTTATCCAAATTTACGTTATTTTATGTGTATTTGTTTATATATTTTCATACAAATTTACATTATTTTATGTGTATTTTGTATATGTATTTCAATACAAATTTGCCTAAGTTTATGTGTATTTTGCATATCTATTTTCAGACAAATTTAAATTATTTATGTGTATTTTTGTATTTATTTTTATACAAATTTTAGTTATTTTGTATATATATTTTCCTACAAATATACAATCTTTTATTATAATTTTGTTTATTTATTTTGATACGAGTTTACATTATTTTATGTGTATTTTGTATAGATATTTTTCTACGTATTTACATTATTTTATGTGTATTTTGTATATATATTTTAATAAAAATTTACATTATTTTATTGTGTGTATTCCTATTTATTTTGATAAAAATTTATACAAATTCATGTTATTTTATGTGTATTTGTATATATATTTTCATACAACTTTATATTATTTTACGGGTATTTTTACATATTTTTCATTACAAATTTACCTTATTTTATGATTATTTTGTATATTTATTTCATTCAATTTTAAATTATTTTATTTGTATATTTGTATTTGTATTTACGTAATTTTATGTGTATTTTCTATATATATTTTCATCAAAAATTACATCATTTTATTGGTATTTTCTTTATTTAACTCGATACGAATTTAGATTTTTTCATAGGTATTTTGTATACATATGTTTATACTCATTTACATTATGTAATGTGTGTTTTGTATATATTTTTTAATGCAAATTTATTTTATGTTCATTTTTGTTCATATATTTTTATAGAAATTTATTTATTTTATGTGTATTTTGTATGTTTGCTCATAAAAATTTACATTATTTTATTGGTATTTTGTTCATTTATTTTGATACGAATTACATGATTATATGTGTATTTTGTATATATTTTTTTATACGTAATTATATTATTTAATGTGTATTTTGTTTATATATTTTCATATAAAATTTACGTAATTATATGTGTATTTGTAAAAATATTTTGATTCAAATTTACTTTATTTTATGTATTTTGAACATATATTTCAATTCAAATTAATCTTATTTTGTGTGTATTTTGTATATCTATTTTCATACAAATTTAATTACTTTTGTGTATCTTTATATGTTGTTTTACATAAATTTACCTTATTATATGTGCATTTTGTATATTTATATTTATACAAATACACATAAAATAAAGTAGATTTGCATAAAAATAAATATACAAAACACACATTAAATAATGTAAATATATGTATACAAAATACCTATGAAATAATCTAAATTCGTATCGAATTAAACTAACAAAATACCAATAAAATAATGTAATTTTTGATGAAGATATATATAGAAAATACACATAAAATAACCCAAAATACAAATACATATATACACATAAAATAATTTAAAATTGAAGAAAATAAATATTCAAAATAAACATAAAATAGGGTAAATTTGTAATGAAATATATGTAAAAATGCACATAAAATAATGTAGATTTGTATGAAAATACATATACAAATACAGATAAAATAACATGAATTTGTATAAAATTTGTATCAAATTATATACGAATACACACAATAAAATAAAGTAAATTTTTATGAAAATATATATACAAAATACACATAAAATAATGTAAATACGTAGAAAAATATATATACAAAATACACATAAAATAAAGTAAATTCGTATCAGAATAAATAGATAAAATTCCAATAAAAGAATGTATATTTGTAGGAAAATATATATAGAAAATACAAATAAAATAACTAAAATTTGTATAAAAATATATACAAAAACACACAAAAATTATTTAAATTTGTTTGAAAATAGATAGGCAAAATACACATAAAATTAGGCAAATTTGTATTGAAATACATATACAAAATACACATAAAATAATGTAAGTTTGAAAGAAAATATATAAACAAATACACTTAAAATAACGTAAAATTGTATGAAATATATATACAAAATACACATTAAATAATGTAAATATGTATAAAAAAATATATACAAAACACAAATAGAATAATGTAAAATCGTATCAAAATAAATACACAGAATATTAATAAAATAATATAAATTTGCATAAAAATAAAGATGCAAAATACACATAAAATAACGCATTTTTTATAATAATATATATACCAAAACACACATAATATATTTGAATTTGTATTATAATAAATATACGTAATGCACACACAATAAGGTAAATTTGTATTGAAATAGATTTGCAAAATGCATATAAAACAATGTAAATTTGTTTCAAAATATATATACGAAAACACATAAAATAACGCAGATTTCTATAAAGATATATATACAAAATACACATAAAATAACGTAAATTGATATAAAAGTATATACAAAAATACACAAAAGTAATTAAATTTGTATGAAAATAGATATACAAAATACACATAAAATAACTCATATTTAAAAAAAATATATACAAAAATACACATAAAATAATTAAATTTGTATTAAAATAAATATACAAAATACACATACTATAAGGTAAATTTGTATTGAACAGAAATGCAAAATACACATAAAATAATGTAAATTTGTATCAAAATAGATACAAATACACACAATAAAATAACGTAAATTTTTATGAAAATATATATACAAAATACACATAAAATAATGTAAATACGTAGAAAAATACATATACAAAATACACATAAAATAATGTAAATTCGTATCAAAATAAATAAACAAAATTCCAATAAAAGAATGTATATTTGTAGGAATATATATATATATATATATATATATATATATATATATATATATATATATATATATATATATATATATATATATATATATATATATATATATATATATATATATATATATATATATATATATACAAAATACACATACAATAAGGTAAATTTGTATTGAAAGAATATGCAAAATACACATAAAACAATGTATATTTGTTTCAAAAAATATATACGAATACACATAAAATAACGTAGATTTCTATAGAAATATATATACAAAAAATAGATAAAATGACGTAAATACGTATAAAAATATATATACACAATACAAGTTAAATAATGTAAATTCGTGTCAAAATAAATAAACAAAATATCAATAAAAGAATGTGTATTTGTATGAAAATAGATATACAAAATACACATTAAATATTGTAAATTTGTATAAAACTCTATACAAAAATACACAAAAAATAATTTAAATTTGTATGAAAATTAATATACAAAATACACATAAAATTAGGTAAATTTGTATTGAAATACATATACAAAATACACATAAAATAATGTAAATTTGAATGAAAATATATAAACAAATAAACCTAAAAAAACGTAAATTTGTATGAAATATATATATAAAATACACATTAAATAATGTAAATATGTATAAAAAAAATATATACAAAAGACAAATAGAATAATGTAAAATAGTATCAAAATAAATACACAGAATATTAATAAAATAATGTAAATTTGTATGAAAATAAAGATGCAAAATACCCATAAAAATATATATACCAAAATACACGTAAAATATTTAAACTTGTATTACAATAGATATACAAAATGAACATACAATAAGGTAAATTTGTATTGAAATAGATATGCAAAATACATATAAAACAATGTAAATTTCTTTCAAAATATATATACGAATACACATAAAATAACGTAGATTTCTATAAAAATATATATACAAAATACACATAAAATGAAGTAAATACGTATAAGAAAATGTATACAAAATACACATAAAATAATGTAAATTCGTATCAAAATAAATAAACTAAATGCCAATAAAAGAATGTGCACTTGTATAAATATAAATATACAAAATACACATAAAATAACGTAAAATTGTATAAAACTATATACAAAAATAAACAAAAAAAAATAAATTTGTATGAAAATAGATATACAAAAGATACATAAAATAAGCTAAATTTGAATTGAAATAAATATAGAAAATACATAAAATAATGTAAATTTGTATCAAAATATATATTCAAATACACATATAATAACGTAAATTTGTATAAAAATATATAAACAAAATACACATTAAATAATGTAAATACGTATAAAAGATATGTACGTAATGTAAAAATTTATAAAATTGAAGATGCAATATACCCATAAAATAACTCATATTTAAAAAAATATATATACAAAAATACACATAAAATAATTAAATTTGTATTAAAATAAATATACAAAATACACATACAATAAGTTAGATTTTTATTGAAATAGATATGCAAAAAACACATAAAATAAAGTAAATTTGTATCAAAATATATACGAATACACACAATAAAATAACGTAAATTTTTATGAAAATATATATACAAAATACACATTAAACAATGTAAATACATAGAAAAATATATATACAAAATACACATAAAATAATGTAAATTCGTATCAAAATAAATAAACAAAATTTCCTCTGAAAGAATGTATATTTGTAAGAAAATATATATACAAAATACAAATAAAATAACAAAAATTTGTATAAAAATATATACAAAAATACACAAAAAAAATAATTTTGTTTGAAAATAGATATGCAAAATACACATGAAATTAGGAAAATTTTTATTGAAATACATATACAAAATACACATAAAATAATGTAAATTTGTATGAAACTATATAAACAAATACACATAAGATAACGTAAATTTCCATAAAATAAATGTACAAAATATACATTAAATAATGTAAATATGTCTAAAAATATGTATACAAAATATACAGAATAACGTAAAATCGTATCAAAATAAATACACAGACTTTCAATAAAATAATGGAAATTTGTATGAAAATAAAGATGCAAAATACCCATATAATAACGCATATTTGTTTAAAAATATATATACAAAAATACACATAAAATAATTAAATTTGTATCAAAATAAATATACAAAAGGCACATACAATAAAGAAAATTTGTATTGAAATAGATATGCGAAATACACATAAATAATGTAAATTTGTATCAAAATATATATACGAATACACATAAAATAGAGTAAATTTCTATGAAAATAATATTAAAAATACATATAAAATTATGTAAATAAGTAGAAAAAAAATATATCTATATCTATATCTATATCTATATCTATATATCTATATCTATATCTATATCTATATCTATATCTATCTATCTATCTATCTATCTATCTATATCTATAGATATATATATATATATATATATATATATATATATATATCAAATACACCTAAAATAGTGAAAATTCGTATCAAAATCAATAAACAAAATTCCGATAATAGAACGTACAAATTTACGTTATTTTATGTGTATTTTGTACATGTATTTAAATATAAATTGAACTAATTATATGTGTATTTTGTATATCTATTTTCTTACAAACTGAAATTTATTTTTTTGTTTTTTGTATATATTTTTATTCAAATTTTCGTAATTTTATGTGTAATTTGTATATTTATTTTCATTCAAATATGCGTTCTTTTATCGGAATTTTTTTTATTTATTTTGATACGAATTTTCATTTTTTTAGGTGTATTTGATATATATATTTTTATACTTATTTACATACTTTTATATGTATTTTGAATATATATTTTCATAGAAATTTACTCTATATGTATATACAAAAAAACACAAAAATAATTTAAATTTGAATGAAAATAAATATACAAAATACACATAAAATTAGGTAAATTTGTATTGAAATACATATACAAAATACACTTAAAATAATGTAAATTAGAATGAAATTATATAAACAAATACACTTAAAATAACGTTAATTTGTATAAAATATATATAAAAATACACATTAAATAATGAAAATATGTATAAAAAAATATATACAAAACACAAATAGTATAATATAAAATTGTATCAAAATATATACACAGAATATTAATAAAATAATGTACATTTGTATGAAAACTAAGATGCAAAATACCTATAAAATAACGCATTTTTTATAAAATTATATATACCAAAATACACAAAAATTTTTTGAATTTGTATTAAAATAAATATACAAAATGCACATACAATAAGGTAAATTTGTATTGAAATAGATATGCAAAATACATATAAAACAATGTAAATTTGTTTCAAAATATATATACGAATACACATATAAATTGAACTAATTATATGTGTATTTTGTATATCTATTTTCTTACAAACTGAAATTTATTTTTTTGTTTTTTGTATATATTTTTATTCAAATTTTCGTAATTTTATGTGTAATTTGTATATTTATTTTCATTCAAATATGCGTTCTTTTATCGGAATTTTTTTTATTTATTTTGATACGAATTTTCATTTTTTTAGGTGTGTTTGATATATATATTTTTATACTTATTTACATACTTTTATATGTATTTTGAATATATATTTTCATAGAAATTTACTCTATATGTATATACAAAAAAACACAAAAATAATTTAAATTTGTATGAAAATAAATATACAAAATACACATAAAATAAGGTAAATTTGTATTGAAATACATATACAAAATACACTTAAAATAATGTAAATTAGAATGAAATTATATAAACAAATACACTTAAAATAACGTTAATTTGTATAAAATATATATAAAAATACACATTAAATAATGAAAATATGTATAAAAAAATATATACAAAACACAAATAGTATAATATAAAATTGTATCAAAATATATACACAGAATATTAATAAAATAATGTACATTTGTATGAAAACTAAGATGCAAAATACCTATAAAATAACGCATTTTTTATAAAATTATATATACCAAAATACACATAAATTTTTTGAATTTGTATTAAAATAAATATACAAAATGCACATACAATAAGGTAAATTTGTATTGAAATAGATATGCAAAATACATATAAAACAATGTAAATTTGTTTCAAAATATATATACGAATACACATAAAATAACGTAGATTTCTATAAATATATATATATATATATATATATATATATATATATATATATATATCTATATATATATATATATATATATATATATATATATATATATATATATATATATATATATATATATATATATATATATATACAAAATACAAATAAAATTAAGTAAATACGAATCAAAAATGTATACAAAATACACATAAAATAATGTAAATTCCCATAAATATAAATAAACAAAATACCAATAGGGGAATGTGTATTTGTATAAATATAAATATACAAAATGCACATAAAATAACGTAAATTTGTATAAAACTATATACAAAAATACACAGAAGTAATTAGATTTGTATGAAAATAGATATACAAAATACACACAAAATAAGCTAAATTTGAATTGAAATATATATACAAAATCCTTATTTCATGTGTATTCGTATATATATTTTGAAACAAATTTACATTGTTTATATGTATTTTGCATATCTATTTTTGTGTATTCTGTATTTATTTTTGTTATACATAGAATAATGTAAAATCGTATCAAAATAAGTACACAGAATATCAATAAAATAATTAAAATTTGTATGAAAATAAAGATGCAAAATACCCATGAAATAAAGCATATTTTTTTTAAAAATACATATACAAAAATACACATAGAATAATTAAATTTTTATTAAAATAAATATACAAAATGCACATACAATAAGATAGGTTTGAATTGAAAAAAAACGAAAAATACACATAAAACAGTGTAAATTTGTTTCAAAATATATATACGAATACACATAAAATAACGTTGATTTTTAGAGGAATATATATACAAAATACACATGAAATGATGTAAATACGTATAAAAATATATAAAAAATACACATTAAATACTGTAAATTCGCGTTAAAATAAAGAAACAAAATATCAATAAAAGAGTGTGTGTTTGTATGAAAATAGATATACAAAATACATATAAAATAAGCTAAATTTCTATCAAAATATATACAAAAATACACAAAAATATTTTAAATTTGTATGAAATTAAATATACAAAATACACATAAAATTACGTAAATTTGTATTGAAATACATATACAAAATACACATAAAATAATGTAAATATGAATGAAAAGACAAACAAATACACTTAAAATAACGTAAATTTGTATAAAAAAGTATATACAAAACACAAATAGAATAATGTAAAATCGTATCAAAATAAATACACAGAAAATTAATAAAATATTGTAAATTTGTATGAAAATAAAGAGGCAAAATACCCATAAAATAAAGCATTTTTTTTTTATTTATAAAAATATATATACCAAAATACACATAAAAAAATAAATTTGAATTAAAATAAATACATAAAAAAACATACAATAAGGTAAATTTGTATTGAAATAGATATGCAAAATACATATAAAACAATGTAAATTTGTTTCAAATTATATATACGAATACACATAAAATAACGTAGATTTCTATAAAAATATATATTCAAAATACACATAAAATGAAGTAAATGCATATAAAAAAATGTATACAAATACACATAAAATAATGTAAATTCGTATCAAAACAAATATACAAAATACCAATAAAAGAATGTGTATTTGTATGAATATAAATATACAAAATACACATAAAATAACGTAAATTTATATAAAACTATATACAAAAATACACAGAAGTATTTTAATTTGTATGAAAATATATACAAAATACACACAAAATAAGCTAAATTTGAATTGAAATATATATACAAAATACATGAAATGAAGTAAATTTGTATCAAAATATTTATACAAATACACATATAATAACGTAAATTTGTATGAAAATATATAAACAAAATACACATTAAATAATGTAAATACGTATAAAAAAATATGTACAAAATACACATATAATCATGTAATTCGTATGAAAATAAATAAAGAAAATACCAATAAAATAATATAAATTTATATGAGTAAACGTGTATGTTGCATATTTTTTCAATACAAATTTACCTTATTATATACGCAATTTGTATATTAATTTTAATACAAATTTAATTATTCGATGTGTATTTTTGTATCTGTATTTTTATAAACATATACTTTATTTTTTGGGTCTTTTGCATCTATATTTTCATATAAATTTATATTATTTTATTGATATTCTGCTCATTCATTTTGATACGAATTGACATTATTCTATGTGTATTTTGTATATATTTTTCATACAAATTTACGTTATTTTATGTGTATTTGTTTATATATTTTGACACAAATTTACAATATTTTATGGGTATTTTGTATATACATTTCAAAACAAATTTACCTAGTTTTATGTGTATTTTGTATATCTATTTTCATACAAACTCAAATTATTTCTATGTACTTTTGTATATATTTTAATACAAATTTTAGTTATGTTATGTGAATTTTGTAAATTTATTTTCATTCAAATATATATTATTTTATTGGTGTTTTGTTGATTTATATTGATACGAATTTACATTATTTTACATGTACTTTGTATATATATTTTTATACGCTTTTATATTATTTAATATTATTATATTTATTCTGAATATATATTTTTATACAAATTCATGGTATATTATGTGTATTTGTATATATATTTTCATATAAATTTACATTATTTTATGTGTATTTTGTACATATATTTTATTACAAATCTACATTATTTTATGTTTGTTTTGAATATGTATTTTGTATATTTATATTTATCCAAATAGACATTCTTTTATTGGTATTTTGTTTATTTATTTTAATTCGAATTTATATTATTTTATGTGTATTTTGTATATATTTTTTTATACGTATTTACTTAATTTTAGGTGTATTTTGTATATATATATATATATATATATATATATATATATATATATATATATATATATATATATATATATATATATATATATATATATATATATATATATATATATATATATATATATATATATATTTATAGAAATTCCAAGTTTTTACAAATTTAGGTTATTTTATATACGCATTTACATTATTTAGTGTGTGTTTTGTATATATATTTTGAAACAAATTTACTTTATTTTATGTGCATTTTTGTACATATTTTTTTAGAAATTTGCGTTATTTGTATATGTTTTCTCATACAAATTTACATTATTTTATTGCTATTTTGTTTATTTATTTTGATACGAATTACATGATTATATGTGTATTTTGTACATATTTTTTATACGTATTTACATTACTTAATGTGTATTTTGTTTATATATTTTTAAACAAATCTACGTTATTATATGTATTTGTATAAATATTTTGATACAGATTTACATTATTTTATATATTTTGTATGTATATTTCAATTCAAATTTAGCTTATTTTAGCTGTATTTTGTATATATATTTTCATACAAATTTAATTACTTCTGTGTATTTTTGTATATAGTTTTATACAGATTTACGATATTTTATGTGTATTTTGTATATTTATTTTTATACAAATACACATTCTGTTACTGGTATTTTCTTTATTTATTTTGATACGATTTTTATGTATATTTTGTATTCATTTTTTTATACGTATTTACTTCATTTTATGTGTATTTTGTATATATTTTTATAGAAGTCTACGTTATTTTATGTGTATTCGTATATATATCTTGAAACAAATTTACGTTGTTTTATATGTATTTTGCATATCTATTTCAATACAAATTTACCTTATAGTATGTGCATTTTTTATATTTATTTTAATTAATACAAATTTTAATATTTTATGTGTATTTTGGTATATATATTTTTATAAAAAATGCGTTATTTTATGGCTATTTTGCATCTTTATTTTCATACAAATTTACATTATTTTATTAATATTCTGTGTATTTATTTTTGATGCGATTTTACATTATTCTATTTGTGTTTTGTATATATTTTTCTATACATATTTATATTATTTAAAGTGTAATATATATATATATATATATATATATATATATATATATATATATATATATATATATATATATATATATATATTTTTTTGTGTTATATATATATATATATATATATATATATATATATATATATATATATATATATATATATATTTGTTACAAATTTACGTTATTTTAAGTGTATATGTTTATATATTTTCATTCAAATTTACATTATTTTATGTGTATTTTGTATATTTATTTTCATACAAATTTCAATTATTTTTGTGTATTTTTGTATATAGTTTTATACAAATTTAGGTTATTTTATGTGTATTTTGTATATCTATTTTCATACAAATACACATTCTTTTATTGATATTTTGTTTATTTATTTTGACGCGAATTTACATTATTTAATGTATATATAAATATATATATATATATATATATATATATATATATATATATATATATATATATATATATATATATATATATATATATATATATATATATATATATATATATATATATATATATATATATATATATATATATATATATATATATATATATATATATATATATATATATATATATATATATATATATATATATATATATATATATATATATATTTTATACATGTTTACATCATTTGATGTGTATTTTGTATATATATTTCTATAGAAATCTACGTTGATTTATGAGTATTCGTATATAGATTTTGAAATAAATTTACACTGTTTTATGTGTATTTTGCATATTTTTTCAATACAAATTTACCTTATTGAATATGCATTTTGTATATTAATTTTAATACAAATTTAATTATGCTATGTGTATTTTTGTATATGTATTTTTAAAAAAATATGCTTTGTTTTATTTGTATTTTGCATTTTTATTTTCATACAAATTTACATTATTTTATTTATATTCTGTTCATTTATTTTAAACAATTTTACATTATGCTATGTGTATTTTGTACATCTATTTTTTCCTTTTTTTCTTAATTTTATGTGTATTTTGTATATATATTTTTATAGAAATCTACGTTATTTTATGTGTATTCGTATATATATTTTGAAACAAATTTACATTGTTTTATATGTATTTTTGCATATCTCTTTCAATACAAGTTTACCTTATTGTATGTGCATTTTGTATATTTATTTCAATACAAATTTAAATATTTTATGTGTATTTTGGTATATATATTTTTATAAGAAATGCGCTATTTGATGTGAATTTTGCATCTTTATTTTCATACAAATTTTCATTATTTTATTAATATTCGGTGTATTTATTTTGATACGATTTCACATTATTCTATTTGTTTTTTGTATATATTTTTTTTTATACATATTTACATTATTTAATGTGTATCTTGCATATATATTTCATACAAATTTATTATCTATTATTTATTTTCATACAAAAACACATTCTTTTCATGATATTTGGTTTATTTATTTTGACACGAATCTACCTAGATATGTATTTCGTATATATATTTTTATACGTATTTACATAATTTCATGTGTATTTTGAATATATATTTCTATAGAAATCTACGTTATTTTATGTGTATTCGTATATATATTTTGAAACAAATTTACTTTGTTTTATATGTATTTTTTAATATCTCTTTCAATACATATTTACCTTACTGTATATGCATTTTGTATATTTATTTCAATACAAAGTTAAATATTTTATGTGTATTTTGGTATATATATTTTTATAAAAAATGCGCTATTTTATGGGAATTTTGCATCTTTCTTTTCATACAAATTTACATTATTTTATTGATATTCTGTGTATTTATATTGATAGGATTTTACATTATTCTATTTCTTTTTTTAATATATTTTTTTATACTTATTTACATTATTTAATGTGTATCTTGAATATATATTTTATACAAATTTGCGTTATTTTAAGTGTATTTGTTTATATATTTTCATTCAAATTTACATTATTCTATGTGTATTTTGTATATGTATTTCAATACAAATTTACCTAATTTTATGTGTATTTTGTATATTTCTTTTCATACAAATTTTAAATTTTTTTGTGTATTTTTGTATATAGTTTAATACAAATTTAGGTTATTTTATGTACGCATTTACATTGTTTAATGTGTGTTTTGTACGAATATTTTTATACAAATTTACTTTATTTTATGTGCATTTTTGTACATATATTTTTTTAGAAATTTGCGTTAATTTATGTGTATTTGTTTATATTTTCTCATACAAATTTACATTATTCTTTTGCTATTTTGTTTATTTATTTTGATACGAATGAAAATAGATATACAAAATATGTATAAAATAAACTAAATTTGTATTGAAATATATATACAAAATACATAAAATAATGTAAATTTGTATCAAAATATTTTAACAGATGCGCATAAAATAGCGTAAATTTGTTTTAAAATATACAAAATACACATTAAATAATGTAAATATGTATAAAAATATATATACAAAACACAAATAGAATTAAAACTATACAAAATACACATGAAATGATGTAAATACGTATAAAAATATATATACAAAACACACATTAAATAATGTAAATTCGCTTCAAAATAATAAACAAAATATCAATAAAAGAATGTGTATTTGTATGAAAATAGATATGCAAAATACACATAAAATAACCTAAATTTGTATCAAACTATATACTAAAATACACAAAAATATTTTAAATTTGTATGAAAATAAATATACAAAATACCCATAAAATTAGGTAAATTTGTATTGAAATACATACACAAAATACACATAAAATAATGTAAATTTGAATGAAAATACATAAACTAATACACTTAAAATAACGTAGTTTTGTATAAAAAAAATATGTACAAAACACAAATAGAACAATGTAAAATCGTATCAAAATAAATACACAGAATATTAATAAAATAATGTAAATTTGTATGAAAATAAAGAAGCAAAATACCCATAAAATAACGCATTTTTTTTATTTATAAAAATATATATACCAAAATACACATCAAAATTATTATTATTAAGTATTAAAATAAATATACAAAAAACACATACAATAAGGAAGATTTGTATTGAAATAGATATGCAAAATACATATAAAACAATGTAAATTTGTTTCAAAATATATAATCGAATACACATAAAATAACGTAGGTTTCTATTAAAATATATATACAAAATACACATAAAATGAAGTAAATACGTATAAAAAAATATATACAAAAAATATATACAAAACACAAATAGAATAATGTAAAATCGTATCAAAATAAATAGAGAATATTAATAAAATAAAGTAAATTTGTATGAAAATAAAGAGGCAAAATATCCATAAAATAAAAATAAAAATTTATTTATAAAAATATATATACCAAAATACACATAAAAAAATTAAATTTGAATTAAAATAAATATATAAAAAACACATACAATAAGGTAAATTTGTATTGAAATAGATATGCAAAATACATATAAAACAATGTAAATTTGTTTCAAAATATATATATGAATACATATAAAATAACGTAGATTTCTATTAAAATATATATACAAAATACACATAAAATGAATTAGATACGTATAAAAAATTTATACAAAATACACATAAAATAATGTAGATGCGTATCAAAATAAATATACAAAATACCAATAAAAGAATGTGTACTTGTATAAATATAAATATACAAAATACACATAAAATAACGTAAATTTATATAAAACTATATACAAAAATACACAGAAGTAATTTAATTTGTATGAAAATAGATATACAAAATACGGTAAACTCGTTTCAAATTCAATAAACAAAATTCAGATAAAAGAACGTATATTTGTAGAAAAAATAAATATACAAAATACACATAAAATAACGAATATTTGTATGAAAATATATAAAAAACAAACAAAAATAATTTCAATTTGTATGAAAATAAATATACAAAATACGCATGTATTTTGTATATCTATTTTCACACAAATTTAATCACTTTTGTCTAATTTTGCATATTGTTTTATATAAATTTACGTTATTTTATTTGTATTTTCTATATTTATATTTATACAATACACATTCTTTTATTAGTATTTTGTTTATTTATTTTGATACGAGTTTACATTATTTTATGTGTATTTTGTATACCTTTTTTATACGTATTTACTTTATTTTATGTGTATTTTGTATATTTATTTTAATAGAAATCTACGTTATTTTATGTGTATTCGTATATATATTTTGAAAAAAATTTACATGGTTTTATATGTATTTTGCATATCTATTTCAATACAAATTTACCTTATTGTATGTGCATTTTGTATATATATTTTAATACAAATTCAAATATTTTGTGTGTCTTGGTATAAATATTTTTATAAAGAATGCGTTATTTTATGGGAATTTTGCATCTTAATTTTCATACAAATTTATATTATTTTATTAATATTCTGTGCATTTATTTTGATACGATTTTATATTATTCTATTTGTGTTTTGTATTTTTTTTTTATACATATTTACATTATTTAATGTGTATTTTTTTATATATATTTTATACAAATTTACGTTATTTTAAGTGTATTTGTTTATATATTTTCATTCAAATTTACATTATTTTATGTGTATTTTTTAAATGTATTTCAATACAAATTTACCTGATTTTATGTGTATTTTGTATATTTATCTTCATACAAATTAAAATTATTTTTGTCTATTTTTGTATATAGTTTCATACAAATTTAGGTGATTTTATGTGTATATTGTATATCTATTTTCATACAAATACACATTCTTTTATTGATATTTTGTTTATTTATTTTGACGCGAATTTGCATTATTTAATGTGTATTTTGTATATATATATATATATATATATATATATATATATATATATATATATATATATATATATATATATATATATATATATATATATATATATATATATATTTTTTTATACGTGTTTACATCATTTGATGTGTATTTTGTATATATATTTCTATAGAAATCTACGTTGATTTATGAGTATTCGTATATAGATTTTGAAATAAATTTACACTGTTTTATGTGTATTTTGCATATTTTTTCAATACAAATTTACCTTATTGTATATGCATTTTGTATATTAATTTTAATACAAATTTAATTATGCTATGTGTATTTTTGTATATGTATTTTTAAAAAAAATATGCTTTGTTTTATTTGTATTTTGCATTTTTATTTTCATACAAATTTACATTATTTTATTTATATTCTGTTTATTTATTTTAAACAATTTTACATTATTCTATGTGTATTTTGTATATCTATTTTTTCCTTTTTTTCTTAATTTTATGTGTATTTTGTATATATATTTTTATAGAAATCTACGTTATTTTATGTGTATTCGTATATATATTTTGAAACAAATTTACATTGTTTTATATGTATTTTTGCATATCTCTTTCAATACAAGTTTACTTTATTGTATGTGCATTTTGTATATTTATTTCAATACAAATTTAAATATTTTATGTTTATTTGGGTATATATATTTTTATAAGAAATGCGCTATTTGATGTGAATTTTGCACCTTTATTTTCATACAAATTTACATTATTTTATTAATATTCGGTGTATTTATTTTGATACGATTTCACATTATTCTATTTGTTTTTTGTATATATATTTTTTATACATATTTACATTGTTTAATGTGTATCTTGCATATATAGTTCATACAAATTTATTATCTATTATTTATTTTCATACAAAAACACATTCTTTTCATGATATTTTGTTTATTTATTTTGACACGAATCTACCTAGATATGTATTTTGTATATATATTTTTATACGTATTTACATAATTTCATGTGTATTTTGAATATATATTTCTATAGAAATCTACGTTATTTTATGTGTATTCGTATATATATTTTGAAACAAATTTACTTTGTTTTATATGTATTTTTTTTAATATCTCTTTCAATACATATTTACCTTACTGTATATGCATTTTGTATATTTATTTCAATACAAAGTTAAATATCTTATGTGTATTTTGGTATATATATTTTTATAAAAAAAATGCGCTATTTTATGGGAATTTTGCATCTTTCTTTTCATACAAATTTACATTATTTTATTGATATTCTGTGTATTTATATTGATAGGTTTTTACATTATTCTATTTCTTTTTTGAATATATTTTTTTATACATATTTACATTATTTAATGTGTATCTTGAATATATATTTTATACAAATTTGCGTTATTTTAAGTGTATTTGTTTATATATTTTCATTCAAATTTACATTATTCTATGTGTATTTTGTATATGTATTTCAATACAAATTTACCTAATTTTATGTGTATTTTGTATATTTCTTTTCATACAAATTTTAAATTTTTTTGTGTATTTTTGTATATAGTTTAATAAAAATTTAGGTTATTTTATGTACGCATTTACATTATTTAATGTGTGTTTTGTACAAATATTTTTATGCAAATTTACTTTATTTTATGTGCATTTTTGTACATATATTTTTTTAGAAATTTGCGTTAATTTATGTGTATTTGTATATATTTTCTCATACAAATTTACATTATTTTTTTGCTATTTTGTTTATTTATTTTGATACGAATGAAAATAGATATACAAAATATATATAAAATAAAATAAATTTGTATTGAAATATATATACAAAATACATAAAATAATGTAAATTTGTATCAAAATATTTTAACAGATGCGCATAAAATAGCGTAAATTTGTTTTAAAATATACAAAATACACATTAAATAATGTAAACATGTATAAAAAAATATATACAAAACACAAATAGAATAATGTAAAATCGTATCAAAATAAATACACAGAATATTAATAAAACAATGTAAATTTGTATGAAAATAAAGATGCAAAATACCCATTAAATAACACATTTTTTATAAAAATATATATACCAAAATACACATGAAAAAATTAATTTGTATTAAAATAAATATACAAAATACACATACAATAAGGTAAATCTTTATTGAAATAGATATGCAAAATACATATAAAACAATGTAAATTTGTTTCAAAATATATATACGAATACACATAAAATAACGTAGATTTGTATAAAAATATATATACAAAATACACATAAAAGGAAGTAAATACGTATAAGAGAATGTATACGAAATACACATAAAATAATGTAAATTCGTATCAAAATAAATAAACAAAATACCACTAAAAGAATGTGTATTTTTATAAATATAAATATACAAAATACACATAAAATAACGTAACTTTGTATAAAACTATACAAAAATACACATCCCGACCGTCTTGGAGATCGGCCCAACATTCTAGACCCCTTCCTTACCTCAAACCCTTCTGCTTATTCTGTCAAACTGTTCTCTCCGTTGGGCTCCTCCGATCACAATCTTATTTCTGCATCCTGTCCTATTGCTCCTGTACATCCTGTGATATAATCAGTGACCCACTAACCGACATCTTTAAGATGTCGGTAAATACTGGCTATGTGCCGAGCCTATGGAAAGTAGCTAATGTGACGCCGATTTTTAAAAAGGGGGACAGGTCAGTTGCTTCAAACTATCGCCCAATTAGCTTAACATCGGTTATAGGGAAGATGCTGTAGTCCATAATAGCCAGGAACATTCGGGAGCATTTAGAGAAACATAGCTTAATTCACGACTCGCAGCATGGGTTCACAAAAGGTAGGTCATGCCTCACCAATCTCTTGTCCTTCTACAATAAAGTATTTGAGGCGGTTGACAGAGATGAAAATTATGATGTAATCTATCTTGATTTTAGTAAAGCGTTTGATAAAGTTCCTCACCAACGACTGTTGCTTAAATTACAGGCTCACGGAGTAGAGGGTAAAGTTTTGAACTGGGTCAAGGCGTGGCTTAGCAATAGGAAGCAAAGAGTGCAAATCAATGGTAAAAGATCTGACTGGGGATGTGTTACGAGTGGGGTCCCACAAGGTTCGGTATTAGGTCCACTTAGACACAGGAATTAGTAGTGATGTTAGTAAATTTGCAGATGATACCAAGATCGGTAGAGTAATTGAGTCGGATCAGGACGCTAGTATTCTCCAAGGTGAACTCAACAGATTATATGACTGGGCGGATAAATGGCAGATGGAGTTCAATGTAGGGAAGTGCAGTATTCTGAGTGTAGGTAGGAACAACCCCTCACATAACTATTGCTTAAATGACACTCTCATAAGTAGGTCTGGGTGCGAGAGGGTTTTAGGGGTCTTAGTGAGCTCTGATCTCCGTCCAAGGGCACAATGCATTCAAGCTAGAAATCGAGCTAATAGGGTACTGGGATTTATTTCAAGGAGCGTAAGCAACAGAAGCCCCGAAGTCTTCCTCAAACTATATTTAGCATTAGTTAGACCTCATCTTGACTATGTGGTTCAGTTCTGGTCACCCTACTATAGAATGGATATCAAAATGTTAGAATCGGTGCAGAGGAGGATGACTAAGATGATTCAGGGGTTGAGAAACTTGCCATACGAGGAAAGACTCAAACAGTTAAACTTGCATTCTCTAGAAAGGCGAAGGGTGCGTGGAGACATGATCGAGGTTTATAAATGGATGAAGGGCTTTAATAAGGGAGACATTCATAAGGTTTTGTTGGTAAGAGAACCGGGTAGGACACGAAGTAACGGGTTTAAACTGGATAAATTCAGATTCAACAGGGACATAGGCAAAAATTGGTTTACTAACAGGGTGGTGGATGAGTGGAATAGGCTTAGCAGTCATGTGGTGAGTGCCAATACAATTGTCACATTCAAAAATAGACTAGATAAATTCATGGACAGCGATATTAGGTGGGGTTAGATACACGGGAGCTTAGGGTCAAAGGAGCTGCCTCGTACAGGCCTACCGGCCTCTTGCAGACTCCTCCGTTCTTATGTTCTTATGTTCTTATGTTCTTATGTGTATTTTGTATATATATTTTCATAAAAATTTACGTAATTTTATTGTGTGTATTCGTATATATTTTGATAAAAATTTTCATTATTTTATGTGTTTTTTGCATATCTATTTCAATAAAAATCTACCTTATTGTAAGTGTATTTTGTATATTTATTTTAATACAAATTTAATTATTTTGTGTATTTTTGTATATATTTTTTTTAATATAAGATATTTTATGGGTAATTTGCATCTTTAATTATATAAATTTTTACATTACGTACATATCTTTTATACGTATTTACATTATTTAATGTGTATTTTGTTTATATATTTTTATACAAATTTACGTTATTATATGTGTATTTGAATATATATTTTGATACAAATTTACATTATTTTATGTATTTTCTATATTTATTTCAATTCAAATTTAGCTTATTTTATGTGTCTTTTGTATATCTATTTTCATACAAATTTAATAATTTTTGTTTATTTTTGTATATAGTTTTATACAATTTTACGTAATTTTATGTGTATTTTGTATATTTATATTTATACAAGTAAACATTCTTTTATTGGCATTTAGTTTATTTATTTTGATACGAATTTACATTATTTTATGTGTATTTTGTATACATTTTCTTATACGTATTTACTTCATTTTATGTGTATTTTGTATATATATTTTATAGGAATCTACGTTATTTTATGAGTATTCGTATGTATATTTTGAAACAAATTTACATTGTTTTATATGTATTTTGCATATCTATTTCAATACAAATTTACCTTATTGTATGTGCATTTTGTATATTTATTGTAATACAAATTTAAATATTTTATGTGCATTTTGGTATATATATTTTCATAAAAAATGCTTTGTTTTATGGGTATTTTGCATCTTTATTTTCATAAAATTTACATTATTTTATTAATATTCTGTGTATTTATTTTGATACTATTTTACATTATTCTATTTGTGTTTTGTATATATTTTTTTGTACATATTTACATGATTTAATGTGTATTTTCTATATATATTTCATACAAATTTTCGTTATTTTAAGTGTATTTGTTTATATAATTTTATTCAAATTTACATTATTTTAAGTGTATTTTGTATATGTATTTCAATAGAAATTTCAATTTCATTTCATGTGTATTTTGTATATATATTTTATACAAATTTAAATAATTTTTTGTGTATTTTTGTATAAAGTTTTATTCAAATTTACAATATTTTATGTGTATTTTGTATATCTATTTTCATACAAATACACATTCTTTTATTGATATTTTGTTTATTTATTTTGATGCGAATTTACATTATTTAATGTGTATTGTGTATATATATTTTTATACGTATTTACGTCATTTCATGTATATTTTGTATATATATTTCTATAGAAATATACGTTATTTTATGTGTATTCGTATATATATTTTGAAACAAATATACATTGTTTTATGTGCATTTTGCATATTTTTTCAATACAAATTTACCTTATTGTACGTGCATTTTGTATATTAATTTTAATACAAATTTAGCTATTCTATGTGTATTTTTGTATATGTATTTTTATAAAATATGCTTTATTTTATGGGTATTTTGCATCTTTATTTTCATACAAAATTACATTATTTTATTGACATTCTGTGTATTTATTTTGATACGATTTTACATTATTCTATGTATATTTTGTATATCTATTTTATACCAATGTACGTTATTTTATGTGAATTTGTTTTCATTTCATACAAATTTACATTATTTTATGTGAATTTTGTACATGTATTTAAATACAAATTTAACTAATTATTTGTGTATTTTGTATATCTATTTTCATACAAATTGAAATTAATTTTGTGTATTTTTGTATATAATTTTATTCAAATTCTCGTAATTTTATGTGTATTTTGTATATTTATTTTCCTACAAATATACGTTCTTTTATCGGAATTTTATTTATTTATTTTGATACGAATTTTCATTTTTTTTAGGTGTATTTGATATATATATTTTTTTACTTATTTACATAATTTTATATGTATTTTGAATATATATTTTCATAGAAATCTACTCTATATATATATGTATAGAAAATACACATGAAATAATCT
This sequence comes from Eriocheir sinensis, assembly GCF_024679095.1. Taxonomy (NCBI): domain Eukaryota; kingdom Metazoa; phylum Arthropoda; class Malacostraca; order Decapoda; family Varunidae; genus Eriocheir; species Eriocheir sinensis. The sequence continues at coordinate 532,459 of NW_026111587.1, read as the reverse complement.
AAATTCGTATCGAAATAAATGAACAAAATACCGATAAAATAATGTAATTTTGAATGAAAATATATATAGAAAATACACATAAAATAACGTAAATACAAATAAATATATACACATAAAATGATTTGAATTTGAATGAAAATAGATATAAAAATAAACTTAAAGTAAGGCAAATTTATAATGAAATATATATAGAAAATACACATAAAATAATGTAGATTTGTTTCAAAATATATATACGAATACACATAAAATAACGTAGATTTCTTTAGAAATATATATACAAAATATACATGAAATGTTGTAAATACGTATAAAAATATATATACTAAATACACATTAAATAATGTAAATTCGTGTCAAAATAAATAAATAAAATATCAATAAAAGAATGTGTATTTGTATGAAAATACATATACAAAATACACATAAAATAACGTAAATTTGTATAAAACTATATATAAAAATACACAAAAATAAGTTAAATTTGTATGAAAATAAATATACAAAATACACATAAAATTAGGTAAATTTGTAAAGAAATACATATACAAAATACACATAAAATAATGTAAATTTGAATGAAAATATATAAACAAATACACTTAAATTAACATAAATTTGTATAAAATATATATAAATAATGTAAATATGTATAAAAAATATATATACAAAACACAAATAGAATAATGTAAAATCGTATTAAAATAAACACACAGAATGTAAATAAAATAATGTAAATTTGTATGAAAATAAAGATGCAAAATACCCATAAAATAACGCATTTTTTATAAATATACAAAATACACATGAAAGGATGTAAATACGTATAAAAATATATATACAAAATACACATTAAATAATGTAAAATCGCGTTAAAATAAATAAACAAAATGTCAATTAAAGAATGTGTATTTGTATGAAAATAAATATACAAAATACACATAAGATAACATAAATTTGTATAAAACTATATAAAAAATACACTAAAATAATTTAAATTTGTATGAAAATAAATATACAAAATACACATAAAATTAGGTAGATTTGTATTGAAATACATATCCAAAATACACATAAAATACTGTAAATTTGAACGAAAATACATAAACAAATACACTTAAAATAACGTTAATTTGTATAAAAAAATATATACAAAACACAAATAGAATAATGTAAAATCGTATCAAAATAAATACACAGAATATTAATAAAATAATGTAAATTTGTATGAAAATAAAGAAGCAAAATACCCATAAAATAACGCATTTTTTTAAATATATATACAAAAATACACATAAAAAAAATTATTTGTATTAAAATAAATATACAAAATACACATACAATAAGGTAAATCTGTATTGAAATAGATATGCAAAGTACATATAAAACAATGTAAATTTGTTTCAAAATATATATACGAATACACATAAAATAACGTAGATTTGTATAAAAATATATATACAAAATACACGTAAAATGAAGTAAATACGTATAAAAAAATGTATACAAAATACACATAAAATAATGTAAATTCGTATCAAAATAAATAAACAAAATACCAATAAAAGAATGTGTATTTGTATAAATATAAATATACAAAATACACATAAAATAACGTAAATTTGTACAAAACTATATACAAAAATACACAGAAGTAATTAAATTCGTATGAAAATAGATATACAAAATACAGATAAAATAAGCTAAATTTGAATTGAAATGTATATACAAAATACATAAAATAATGTAAATTTGTATCAAAATATTTATAAAAATACATATAATAACGTAAATTTGTTTAAAAATATATAAACAAAATACACATTAAGTAATGTAAATACGTATAAAAAATATGTACAAAATACACATATAATCATGTAATTCGTATCAAACTAAATAAACAAAAGAGCAATAAAATAATGTAAATTTGTATGAGAAAACATATACAAATACATATAAAATAATGCTAATTTCTATAAAAATATATGTCCAAAAATGAACGTAAAATAAATTAACTTTGGATAAAAATATATATACAAAACACACATTAAATAATGTAAATGCGTACATAAAATAACCTAAATTTGTATAAAACTATATACAAAAATACACAAAAATAATTTAAATTTGTATGAAAAGAAATATACAAAATACACATAAAATTAGGTTAATTTCTATTGAAATACATATACAAAATACACATAAAATAATGTAAATTTGAAAGAAAATATATAAACAAATACACATATAATAACGTAAATTTGTATAAAATATATATACAAAATACACATTAAATAATGTATATATGTATAAAAAAATACATACAAAACACAAATAGAATAATGTAAAATCGTATCAAAATATATACACAGAATATTAATAAAATAATGTAAATTTGTATGAAAATTAAGATGCAAAATACCTATAAAATAACGCATTTTTTATAAAATTATTGATACCAAAATACACAAAAAATATTTGAACTTGTATTAAAATAAATATACAAAATGCACATACAATAAGGTAAATTTGTATTGAAATAGATATGCAAAATACATATAAAATAATGTAAATTTGTTTCAAAATATATATACGAATACACATAAAATAACGTAAATTTCTATAAAAATACATATACAAAATACACATAAAATTAAGTAAATACGTATAAAAAAATGTATACAAAATACACATAAAATAATGTAAATTCGTATAAATGTAAATAAACAATATACCAATAAAAGAATGTGTATTTGTATAAATATAAATATACAAAATGCACATAAAATAACGTAAATTTATATAAAACTATATACATAAAATAGCGCAAATTTCTATAAAAATATATGTACAAAAATGAACATTAGATAAATTTGCATAAAAATATATATACAAAACACACATTAGATAATGTAAATGAGTATAAAAATAGGTATACAAAATACCTATGAAATAATCTAAATTCGTATCGAATTAAATTAAGAAATACAAATAAAATAATGTAATTTTGGATGAAAATGTATATACAAAATACACATAAAATAACCTAAATACAAATACAAATATACACATAAAATAATTTAAAATTGAATGAAATAAATATACAAAATAAACATAAAATAAGGTAAATTTGTAATGAAATATATGAAAAAATACATAAAATAATATAAATTTGTATGAAAATATATATACAAATACACATTAAATAACATGAATTTGTATAAAATTTGTATCAAAATATATACTTATACACACAATAAAATAACGTAATTTTTCTATGAAAATGTATATACAAAATACACATAAAATAATTTATATACGTAGAAAAATATATATACAAAAATCACATAAAATAATGTAAATATGTATGAAAATATATAAACAAATACACATAAAATAATGTAAATTTGGATAAAATATATATACAAAATGAACATTAAATAATGTAAATATATATATAAAAAAATATATACAAAAAACACATAGAATAATGTTAAATCGTATCAAAATAAATAAAGAGAATATCAATAAAATAATGTAAATTTGTATGAAAATAAAGATGCAAAATATCCATATAATAACGCATATTTGCATAAAAATATATATACAAAAAGACATATAAAATAATTAAATTTGTATTTAAATAAATATACAAAATGCACGTACAATTAAGTAAATTTGTATTGAAATAGATATGCAAAATACACATTAATAATGTAAATTTATATCAAAATATATATACGAATACTCATAAAATAGAGTAAATTTCTATGAAAATATACATACAAAATAGATATACAAAATACACATATAACTAGTTAAATTTGTATTTAAATACATGTACAAAAAACACATAAAATAATGTAGATTTGTATGAAATGAAAACAAATACATTTTATATAAAATATATATACAAAATACACATAGAATAATGTAAAATCATATAAAAATAAATACACAGGATATCAATAAAATAATGTAAATTTGTATGAAAATAAAGATGCAAAATACCAATAAAATAAAGCATATTTTTATAAAAATACATATACAAAAATACACATAGATTAATCAAATTTGTATTAAAATTAATATACAAAATGCACATACAATAAGGTAAATTTGTATTAAAAAATATGCAAAATACACATAAAACAATGTAAATTTGTTTCAAAATATATATACGAATACACATAAAATAACGCAGATTTCTATAGAAATATATATACAAAATACACTTGAAATAATGTAAATACGTATAAAATATATATAGAAAATACACATTAAATAATGTTAATTCGTGTCAAAATAAATAAACAAAATATCATGAAAAGAATGTGTATTTGTATGATAATAGATATACAAAATACACATAAAATAACCTAAATTTGTATAAAACTATATACAAAAATACACAAAAATAATTTAAACTTGTATGAAAATAAATATACAAAAAACATAAAATTAGGTAAATTTGTATTGAAATACATATACAAAATACACATAAAATAATGTAAATTTGAATGAAAATATATAAACATATAGACTTAAAATAACGTAAATTTGTATCAAATATATATACAAAAAACACATTAAATAATGTAAATAAGTATAAAAAAATATATACAAAACACAAATAAAATAATGTAAAATCGTATCAAAATAAATACAAAAAATATTAATAAAATAATGTAAATTTGTATGAAAATTAAGATGCAAAATACCCATAAAATAACGCATTTTTTATAAAAATATATATACGAAAAAACATAAAATATTTGATTTTGTATTAAAATAAATAGATATACAAAATACACATAAAATAAGCTAAATTTGGATTGAAATATATATACAAAATACATAAAATAATGTAAATTTGTATCAAAATACTTATACAAATATACATATAATAACGTAAATTTGTATAAAAATATATAAACAAAATACACATTAAATAATTTAAATACGTATAAAAAAAATGTACAAAATACACAATTAATCATGTAACTCGTATCAAAATAAATAGACAAAATACCAAAAAAATAAAGGAAATTTCTTTGAGAAAACATATACAAAATACACACAAATAACGCAAATATCAATAAGAATATATATAATATAATATATTTTCATGCATATTTAAAATATTTTATGTATATTTTGATATATATTTTATCCAAATTTACGTTATTTTATATGTATTTGTTTATATATTTTCATACAAATTTACATTATTTTATGTGAGTTTTGCATTTGTATTACAATACAAATTTGCCTAGCTTTATGTGTATTTTGCATATCTATTTTCAAACAAATTTAAATTATTTTTGTGTATTTTTGTATATATTTTTATACAAATTTTAGTTATTTTATTTGTGTTTTGTATATATATTTTCATACAAATATACATTCTTTTATTGGAATTTTGTGTATTTAATTCTTTACGAATTTACATTATTTTATGTGTATTTTGTATATATTTTTTTCTACGTATTTAAATTATTTTATGTGTATTTTATATATACATTTTCATAAAAATTTACGTTATTTTATTGTGTGTATTCGTATATATTTTGAAACAAATTTTATACAAATTCATGTTATTTTATGTGTATTTGTATATATATTTTCATACAAATTTATATTATTTTATGAGTATTCTTACATATATTTAATTACAAATTTACCTTATTTTATGTTTATTTTATATATTTAATTCATTCAATTTTAAATTATTTAATGTGTATATTTGTATTTGTATTTAGGTTATTTTATGTGTGTTTTCTATATATATTTTCATCCAAAATTACATTATTTTATTGTTATTTTTTTAATTTAACTCGATACGAATTTAGATTATGTCATAGGTATTTTGTATACATATTTTTATACTCATTTACATTATCTAATGTTTGTTTTGTATACATTTTTTTATGCAAACTAATTTTATGTGCATTTTTGTACATATATTTTTATGGAAACTTAAAACGTTATTTTATGTGTATTTTGTATATGTTTTCTCATACAAATTTACATTATTTAATTAGTTTTTTGTTTATTTATCTTGATACGAATGACGATTATTTGTGTATTTTGTAAATATTTTTTTTATACGTATTTACATTACTTAATGTGTATTTTGTTTATATATTTTTTTACAAATTTACGTTATTATATGTGTATTTGTTAAAAATATTTTGAAACGAATTTACTTTATTTTATGTATTTTGTATATATATTTCAATTCAAATTTAGATTATTTTGTGTGTATTTTGTATATCTATTTTCATACAAATTTAATTACTTCTGTGTATTTTTGTATATAGTTTTATACAAATTTACGTTATTTTATGTGCATTTTGTATATTTATATTTATACAAATACACACTCTCTTATTGGTATTTTGTTTATTTATATTTATACGAATTTACATTATTTTATGTGTATTTTGTATACATTTTTGATTCGTATTTACTTAAATTTATTTGTATTTTGTATATATATATTTATAGAAATCTACGTTATTTTATGTGTATTCGTATATATATTTTTAAACAAATTTACATTGTTTTATATGTACTTTGCATATCTAATTCAATACAAATTTACCTTATTGTATTTGCATTTTGTATATTTATTTTAATACAAATTCAAATATTTTATGTGTATTTTTGTATATATATTTTTATAAAAAATGCGTTATTTTATAGGTATTTTGCATCTTAGTTTTCATACAAATGTACATTATTTTAATAATATTCTGTGTATATATTTTGATACGATTTTATATTATACTATTTGTGTTTTGTATATATTTTTTTATACATATTTTCATTATTTAATGTGTATTTTTTATATATATTTTATACAAATTAACGTTATTTTAAGTGTATTTGTTTATATAATTTCATTCAAATTTACATTATTTTAAGTGTATTTTGTATATGTATTTAAATACAAATTTACCTAATTTTATGTGTATTTTGTATATTTATTATCATACAAATTTAAATTATTTATGTGTTTTTTGTATAAACATATAGAGTAAATTTCTATGATAATATATATTCAAAATACATATAAAATTATGTAAATAAGTATAAAAATATATATATCAAATAAACCTAAAAAAAATAAAATTCGTATCAAAATAAATAAACAAAATTCAGATAAAAGAACGTATATTTGTAGGAAAATAAATATACAAAATACACATGAAATTACGAAAATTTGAATAAAAATATATACAAAAAAACAAAAAAATAAATTTCAATTTGTATGAAAATAGATATACAAAATACACATATAATTAGTTAAATTTGTATTTAAATACATGTAGAAAATACACATAAAATGATGTATTTTTGTATGAAATGAAAACAAATTCACATAAAATAACGTACATTTGTATAAAATAGATATACGAGATATACATAGAATAATGTAAAATTGTATCAAAATAAATACACAGAATATCAATAAAATAATGTAATTTTGTATGAAAATAAAGATGCAAAATACCCATAAAATAAAGCATATTTTAAAAAAAATACATATACAAAAATACACATAGAATAATTAAATGTGTATTAAAATTAATATACAAAATGCACGTACAATAAGGTAAATTTGTATTGAAAAAATATACAAAATGCACATAAAAGTGTAAATTTGTTTAAAAATCTATATACGAATACACATAAAATAACGTAGATTTCTATAGAAATATATATCCAAAATACACATGAAATGATGTAAATACGTATAAAAAAATATATATAAAAAATACACATTAAATAATTTAAATTCTCGTCAAAATAAATAAACAAAATATCAATAAAAGAATGTGTATTTGTATGAAAATAGATATACAAAATACTCATAAAATAACCTGTTTGTATAAAACTATATACAAAAATACACAAAAATAATTTAAATTTGTATGAAAATAGAAATAAAAAATACACATAAAACTAGGTAAATTTGTATTGAAATACATATACAAAATACACATAAAATAATGGAAATTTGAATGAAAATATATAAACATATTCACTTAAATAACATAAAATAATGTAAATTCGATTTAAAATAGATAAACAAAATACCAATACAAGAATGTGTATTTGGATAAATATAAATATACAAAATACATATACAAAATAAACATAAAATAAGGTAGATTTGTAATAAAATATATTTACAAAATACACATAAAATAATGTAAATTTATATGAAAATATATATACAAATACACATAAAATACCATGAATTTGTATAAAAATATATACTCAAAATAAATATTAAATAATGTAAAAGCGTATAAAAATATATATACAAAGTACATATAAAATAATGTAAATTCGTATCAATATAAATCAACAAAACACCAATAAAATAATATATATTTGAATGAAAATAAGTTTACAAAATACACATAACATAACTAAAATTTGTATTAATATATATACAAAAACACATAGAAATAATTTGAGTTTGTATGAAAATAGATATACAAAACACACATAAAACTAGGTAAATTTCTTTTGAAATGTATATACAAAATAGCCATAAAATATTGTAAATTTGTGTCAAAATATACAAACAAATACACATAAAATAACGTAAATTTGTATGAAAAATATATACAAAATACACATAGAATAATGTCAATTCGTATCAAAATGAATGAGCAGAATATTAATAAAATAATGTAAATTTGTATGAAAATAAAGATGCAAAATACCCAAAAAATAAAGCATATGTTTATAAAAATACAGATACAAAAATACACATCGAATAATTAAATTTGTATTAAAATTAATATACAAAATGCGTATATAATAAGGTAAATTTGTATTGAAAAAATATGCAACATACATATTTTTTTATACGTATTTACATTATTTAATGTGTATTTTGTTTATATATTTTCATGCAAATATACGTTATTATATGTGTATTTGTATAAATATTTTGATACAAATTTACATTATTTCATGTATTTTGTATATATATTTCAATTCATATTTAGCTTATTTTGTGTGTATTTTGTATATATTTTCATACAAATTTAATTACTTCTGTGTATTTTTGTATATAGTTTTATATAAATTTACGTTATTTTATGTGTATTTTGTATATTAATATTTATACAAATACACATTCTTTTATTGATATTTTGTTTATTTATTTTGATACGAATTTACATTATTTTATGTGTATTTTGTATACATTTTTTTATACGTATTTACTTCATTTTATGTGTATTTTGTATATATATATTTATAGAAATCTACGTTATTTTATGTGTATTCGTATACATATTTTGAAACAAATTTACATTGCTTTATATGTATTTTGCATATCTATTTCAACACAAATTTACCTTGTTGTATGTGTTTTTTATATTTTTATTTTAATACAAATCTAATTTTTTTATGTGTATTTTGGTAAATATATTTAAAAAAAAAAAAGCGTTATTTTATGGGTATTTTCCCTCTTTATTTTCATACAAATTTACATTATTTTATTAATATTCTGTGTATTTATTTTGATACGATTTTACATTATTGTATTTGTGTTTTGTATATATTTTTTTATACAAATTTACGTTATTTTAAGTGTTTTTGTTTATGTATTTTCATTCAAATTTACATTATTTTATGTGTATTTTGTATATGTATTTCCATACAAATTTACCTAATTTTATGTGTATTTTGTATATTTATTTTCATACAAATTTAAAATATTTTTGTGTATTTTTGTATATAGTTTGATACAAATTTAGGTTTTTTTAAGTGTATTTTGAATGTCTATTAAATATATATACAAAATACATATGAAATTATGTAAATACGTATAAAAATATATATACGAAATACATATCAAATAATGTAAATTCGTGTCGAAATTAATAAACAAAATATCATGAAAAGAATGTGTATTTGTATGAAAATAGATAATACATAATAGATTTATATAAAATATATATGCAAGATACACATTAAATAATGTAAATATGTATAAAAAAGTACATACAAAAAACAAATAGAATAATGTAAAATCGTATCAAAATAAATACACCGAATATTAATAAAATAATGTAAATTTGAATGAAAATAAAGATGCAAAATTCCCATAAAATAGCGCATTTTTAAAAAAAATATATATACCAAAATACACATAAAATATTTAAATTTGTATTGAAATAAATATACAAAATCCACATACAATAAGGTAAACTTCTATTGAAAGAGATATGCAAAAATACATATAAAACAATGTAAATTTATTTCAAAATATATATACGAATACAAATAAAAAAACGTAGATTTCTAAAAAAATATATATACAAAATACACATAAAATTAAGTAAATGCGTATAAAAAAATGTATACAAAATACACATAAAATAATGTAAATTCGATTCTAAATAAATAAACAAAATACCAATAAAAGAATGTGTATTTGGATATATATAAATATACAAAATACATATACAAAATAAACATAAAATAAGGTAGATTTGTAATAAAATATATGTACAAAATACACATAAAATAATGTAAATTTATATGAAAATATATATACAAATACAAATAAAATACCATGAATTTGTATAAAAATATATATTCAAAATAAATATTAAATAATGCAAAAGCGTATAAAAATATATATACAAGGTACATATAAAATAATGTAAATTCGTATCAATATAAATCAACAAAACACCAAAAAATACTATATATTTGAATGAAAATAAATTTACAAAATACACATAACATAACTAAAATTTGTATTAAAATATATACAAAAATACATAGAAATAATTTGAGTTTGTATGAAAATAGATATACAAAATTCACATAAAACTAGGTAAATTTCTTTTGAAATGTATATACAAAATAGCCATAAAATATTGTAAATTTGTGTCAAAATATATAAACAAATACACATAAAATAACGTAAATTTGTATGAAAAATATATACAAAATACACATAGAATAATGTCAATTCGTATCAAAATGAATGAGCAGAATATCAATAAAAGAATGTAAATTTGTATGAAAATAAAGATGCAAAATACCCAAAAAATAAAGCAAATGTTTATAAAAATACAGATACAAAAATACACATCGAATACTTAAATTTGTATTAAAATTAATATACAAAATGCGTATATAATAAGGTAAATTTGTATTGAAAAAATATGCAACATACACGTTTACTCACACAAATTTATATTATTTTATAGGTATTTTGTTTATTTATTTTGATACGAATTACATGATTATATGTGTATTTTGTACACATTTTTTTATACGTATTTACATTATTTAATGTGTACTTTATTTATATATTTTCATACAAATTTACGTTATTATATGTGTATTTGTATAAATATTTTGATACAAATCTACTTTATTTCATGTATTTTGTATATATATTTCAATTGAAATTTAGCTTATTTTGTGTGTATTTTGTATATATTTTCATACAAATTTAATTACTTCTATGTAATTTTGTATATAGTTTTATATAAATTTACGTTATTTTATGTGTATTTTGTATATTTATATTCATACAAATACACATTCTTTTATTTGTTTTTTTTTTTATTTTGATACGAATTTACATTATTTTATGTGTATTTTGTATACACTTTTTTATACGTATATAATTAATTTTATGTGTATTTTGTATATATATTTTTATAGAAATCTACGTTATTTTAATAACGTAAGGTAAATTTGTATTGAAATAGATATGCAAAATACATATAAAATAATGTAAATTTGTTTCAAAATATATATACGAATACACATAAAATAACGTAGATTTCTATAAAAATACATATACAAAATACACATAAAATTAAGTAAATACGTATAAAAAATTGTATACAAAATACACATAAAATAATGTAAATTCGTATAAATGTAAATAAACAATATACCAATAAAAGAATGTGTATTTGTATAAATAAAAATATACAAAATGCACATAAAATAACGTAAATTTATATAAAACTATATACATAAAATAACGCAAATTTCTATAAAGATATATGTACAAAAATGAACATTAGATAAATTTACATAAAAATATATATACAAAACACATATTAGATAATTTAAATGAGTATAAAAATATGTATACAAAATACCTATGAAATAATCTAAATTCGTATCGAATGAAATTAAGAAATACCTATAAAATAATGTCATTTTGGATGAAAATATATATAGAAAATACACATAAAATAACCTAAATACAAATACAAATATTCACATAAAATAATTTAAAATTGAATAAAGTAAATATACAAAATAAACGTAAAATAAGGTTAATTTGTAATGAAATATATACAAAAATATACAAAAAATAATATAAATCTGTATGAAAATATGTATACAAATACACATAAAATAACATGAATTTGTTAAAAATTTGTAACAAAATATATAAGAATACACAGAAAAAAATAACGTAATTTAAAAAAAAAAATATATATACAAAATACAAATCAAATAATTTAAATAAGTAGAAAAATATATATACAAAAAACACATAAAATAATGTAAATATGTATGAAAATATATAAACAAATACATATAAAATAATGTAAATCTCGATAAAATATATATACAAAATGAACATTAAATAATGTAAATATATATATATATATATATATATATATATATATATATATATATATATATATATATATATATATATATATATATATATATATATATATATATATATATACAAAAACACATAGAATAATGTTAAATCGTATCAAAATAAATAAAGAGAATATCAATAAAATAATGTAAATTTGTATGAAAATAAAGATGCAAAATATCCATATAATTACGCATATTTGCATAAAATATATATACAAAATACATATAAAATAATTAAATTTGTATTAAAATAAATATACAAAATGCACGTACAATAAAGTAAATTTGTATTGAAATAGATATGCAAAATACACATTAATAATGTAAATTTGTATCAAAATATATATACGAATACTCATAAAATAGAGTAAATTTCTATGAAAATATACATACAAAATAGATCTACAAAATACACATATAACTAGTTAAATTTGTATTTAAATACATGTACAAAAAACAAATAAAATAATGTAGATTTGTATGAAATGAAAACAAATACATTTTATATAAAATATATATACAAAATACACAGAGAATAATGTAAAATCATATCAAAATAAATACACAGAATATCAATAAAATAATGTAAATTTGTATGAAAATAAAGATGCAAAATACTCATAAAATAATGCATATTTTTATAAAAATACATATACAAAAATACACATAGATTAATGAAATTTGTATTAAAATTAATATACAAAATGCACATACAATAAGGTAAATTTGTATTAAAAAAATATGCAAAATACACATAGAACAATGTAAATTACAAAAAACAAATACAATAATGTAACATCGTATCAAAATAAATACACCGAATATTAATAAAATAATGTAAATTTGTATGAAAATAAAGATGCAAAATTCCCATAAAATAGCGCATTTCTTATAAAAATATATATACCAAAATACACATAAAATATTTAAATTTGCATTGAAGTAAATATACAAAATGCACATACAATAAGGTAAATTTGTATTGAATGAGATATGCAAAAATACATATAAAACAATGTAAATTTGTTTCAAAATATATATACGAATACAAATAAAAAAACGTAGATTTCTATAAAAATATATATACAAAATACACATAAAATTAAGTAAATGCGTATAAAAAAATGTATACAAAATACACATAAAATAATGTAATTTCGAATTAAAATAAATGTAAATTTGAATTATAGATATAAAAACAAATACACTTAAAATAACGTAACTTTGTATAAAATATATATGGAGGATACACATTAAATAATGTAAATGTGTATAAAAAAATATATACAAAAAACAAATAGAATAATGTACAAAATACACATAAAATTTATAATAAAATATATGTACAAAATACATATATATAAATTTTGTTTCAAAATATATACGAATACACACAATAAAATAACGTAAATTTTTATGAAAATGTATATATAAAATACACAAAAATAATTCAAATACGTAGAAAAATATATATACAAAATACACGTAAAATAATGTAAATTCTTAAAAAAATATTTTGCATATCTATTTCAATACAAATTTACTTTTTTGTGTATATATATTTTTATACATTATTTAATGTTTATTTTGAATATATATTTTTATACTAATTTATACTAATTTTACGTTCATTTTTGGACATATATTAAATATGTAATATATATATATTAAAATTAAATAAAATTAGGTAAATTTGTATTGAAATACATATACAATATGCACATAAAATAATGTAAATTTGAATGAAAATATATAAACAAATACACTTAAAATAACGTAAATTTGTATAAAATATATATGCAAGATACACATTAAATAATGTAAATGTGTATAAAAAATATATACAAAAAAGAAATAGAATAATGTAAAATCCTATCAATATAAATACATATAATATCAATAAAGTAATGTAAATTTGTATGAAAAGAAAGATGCAAAATTCTAATAAAATAGCGCATTTTTAAAAAAAATATATATAACAAAATACACATAAAATATTTAAATTTGTATTGAAATAAATATACAAAATGCATATACAGTAAGGTAAATATGTATTGAAAGAGATATTCAAAAATACATATAAAACAAAGTAAATTTGTTTCAAAATATATATATGAATACACATAAAATAACGTAGATTTCTATAGAAATATATATATAAAACACATGAAATTATATAAATACGTATAAAAATATATATACAAAATACATATCTAGGTAAATTCGTGTCAAAATAAATAAACAAAATATCATGAAAAGAATGTGTATTTGTATGAAAATAAATAATAGATAATAAATATGTATGAAATATATATGCAAGATACAAATTAAATAATGTAAATATGTATAAAAAATATATATACAAAAAACAAATAGAATAATGTGAAATCGTATCAAAATAAATACACCGAATATTAATAAAATAATGTAAATTTGTATGAAAATAAAGATGCAAAATTCCCATCAAATAGCGCATTTCTTATAAAAATATATATACCAAAATACACATCAAATATTTAAATTTGTATTGAAATAAATATACAAAATGCACATGCAATAAGGTAAACTTTTATTGAAAGAGATATGCAAAAATACATATAAAACAATGTAAATTTGTTTCAAAATATATAAACGAATACACATAAAATAACGTAGATTTCTATAAAAAATATATTTACAAAATACACATAAAATTAAAAAAATACGTATAAAAATAGATATACAAAAAACACATAGAATAATGTAAACTTGTTAAAAAAAAATAAACAGAATATAAATAAAATAATGTAAATTTGTATGAAAATAAAAATGCAAAATACATATAAAATAAAGCATATTTTTATAAAAATACATATACAAAAATACACATAGCATAATTATATTTGTATTAAAATTAATACACAATATGCATATACAATAAGGTAAATTTGTATTGAAAAAATATGCAAAATACACATAAAACAGTGTAAATTTATTTCAAAATCTATATACGAATACTCATAAATCAACGTAGATTTCTATAGAAATATATATACAAAAAACAAAACAAATTATGTAAACACGTATAAAAATATATATATAAAATACACATTAAATAATGTAAATTCGCGTCAAAATAAATAAACAAAATATCAATAAAAGAATGTGTATTTGTATGAAAATAGATATACAATATACACATAAAATCACCTAAATTTGTATAAAACTATATACAAAAATACACTCAAATTGTTTTAATTTGTATGAAAATAAATATACAAAATACACATAAAATTAGGTAAATTTGTATTGAAATACATTTACAAAATACACATAAAATAATGTAAATTTGAATGAAAATATATAAACAAATACACTTAAAATAACGAAAATTTGTATAAAATATATATAAAAAATACACATTAAATAATGTAAATATGTATAAAAAAAATATATACAAAACACAAATAGAATAATATAAAATCGTATCAAAATAAATACACAGAATATTAATAAAATAATGTTAATTTGTATGAAAATTAAGATGCAAAATACCCATAAAATAACGCATTTTTTATAAAAATATATATACCAAGACACACATAAAATATTTGAATTTGTATTAAAATAAATATACAAAATGCACATACAATAATGTAAATTTGTATTGAAATAGATATGCAAAATACATATAAAACCATGAATTTTTTTTTCAAAATATATATACGAATACACATAAAATAACGTAGATTTCTATGAAAATAAATATACAAAATACACATAAAATGAAGTAAATATGTATAAAAAAAGGTATACAAAATACACATAAAATAATGTAAACTCGTATCAAAATAAATAAACAAAATACTAATAAAAGAATGTGTATTGTATAAATATAAATATATAAAATACAAATAAAATAACGTAAATTTATATAAAACTATATGCAAAAATACACAAAAGTAATTAAATTTGTGTGAAAATAGATATACAAAATACATGTGTATTTTGTATATCCATTTTCATACAAATTGAAACTATTTTTGTTTATTTTTTTATATATTTTCATACAAATTTTCGTTATTTTATGTGTATTTTGTATATTTACTTTTTCTACAAATATACGTTCTTTTATCTGAATTTTGTTTATTGAATTTGAAACGAATTTACCTTATTTTGTATATCTATTTTCATACAAATTAAAAAACTTCTGTGTATTTTTTATATAGTTTTATATAAATTTACGTTATTTTATGAGTATTTTGTATATTTATATTTATACAAATACACATTCTTTTATTGGTATTTTGTTTATTTATTTTTAAACGAATTTACATTATTTTCTGTGTATTTTGTATACATTTTTTTTATACGTATTTACTTCATTTTATGTGTATTTTGTACATATATTTTTATAGAAATCTATGTTATTTTATGTGTATTCGTATATATATTTTGAAACAAACATACATTGTTTTATATATTTTGCATATCTATTTCAATACAAATTTACCTTATTGTATGTGTTTTTTATATATTTATTTTAATACAAATTTAATTTTTTTATGTGTATTTTGGTATATATATTTTTATAAATAAAAAAAAATGCGTTATTTTATGGGTATTTTGCCTCTTTATTTTCATACAAATTTACATTATTTTATTGATATTCTGTGTATTTATTTTGATACGATTTTACATTATTCTATTTGTGTCTTTTCATTCAAATTTACATTATTTTATGTGTATTTTGTATATGTATTTCAATACAGATTTACCTAATTTTATGTGATTTTGTATATTTATTTTCATACAAATTTAAAATATTTTTGTGTACTTTTGTATATAGTTTGATACAAATTTAAGTTATTTTATGTGTATTTTCTATATCTATTTTCATACGAATACACATTCTTTTATTGATATTTTGTTATTAATTTACAGTATTTAATGTGTATTTTGTATATATATTTTTATACGTATTCACATCATTTCATGTGTATTTTGTATATATATTCCAATAGAAATCAACGTTATTTTATATGTATTCGTATATATATTTTGAAACAAATTTACACTGTTTTATGTGTATTTTGCGTTTTTTTTCAATACAAATTTACCTTATTGTATGTGCATTTTGTATATTAATTTTAATACAAATTTAGTTATTCTATGTGTATTTTTGTATATGTATTTAAAAAAAAAATGCTTTATTTTATGGGTATTTTGCATCTTTATTTTTATACAAATTTAAATTATTTTATTGATATTCTGTGTACTTATTTTGATACGATTTTACATTATTCTATGTATAACAAAAATAAATACAGAATACACAAAAATAAATATGCAAAATACATATAAACAATGTCAATTTTTTTCAAAATATATATACGAATACACATGAAATAAGGTAGATTTCTATAAAAATATATATACAAAATACACATAAAATTATGTAAATACGTATAAAAAATGTATACAAAATACACATAGAATAATGTAAATTAGTATCAAAATAAATCAACAAAATACCAATAAAAGAATGTGTATTTGTATAAATATATATATATATATATATATATATATATATATATATATATATATATATATATATATATATATATATATATATATATATATATATATATATATATATATATATATATATATATATATATATATATATATATATATATATATATATATATATATATATATATATATATAAAACTATACAAAATACACATGAAATGATGTAAAAACGTATAAAAATATATATACAAAATACACATTAAATAATGTAAATTCGCGTCAAAATAAATAAACAAAATATCAATAAAAGAATGTGTATTTGTATGAAAATACATACAAAAAACATAAAAAATAACCTAAATTTGTATCAAACTATATACAAAAATACACAAAAATATTTTAAATTTGTATGAAAATAAATATACAAAATACACATAAAATTAGGTAAATTTGTATTGAAATACATACACAAAATACACATAAAATAATGTAAATTTGAATGAAAATACATAAACAAATACACTTAAAATAACGTAAATTTGTATAAAAAAATATGTACAAAACACAAATAGAATAATGTAAAATCGTATCAAAATAAAAACACAGAATATTAATAAAATAATGTAAATTTGTATGAAAATAAAGAAGCAAAATACCCATAAAATAACGCGTTTTTTTTATTTATAAAAATATATATACCAAAATACACATCAAAAAATATAATTTGTATTAAAATAGATATACAAAAAACACATACAATAAGGTAAATTTGTATTGAAATAGATATGCAAAATACATATAAAACAATGTAAATTTGTCTCAAAATATATATACGAATACACATAAAATAACGTAGATTTCTATAAAAATATATATACATAATACACTTAAAATGAAGTAAATACGTATAAAAAAATGTATACAAAATACACATAAAATAATGTAAATTCGTATCAAAATAAATAAACAAAATACCAATAAAAGAATGTGTATTTGTATAAATATAAATATACAAAATACACATAAAATAACGTAAATTTATATAAAACAATATACAAAAATACACAGAAGTAATTAAATTTGAATGAAAATATATACAAAATACATGAAATAAAGTAAATTTGTATCAAAATATTTATACAAATACACATATAATAACTAAAATTTGTATGAAAATATATAAACAAAATACACATTAAATAATGTAAATACGTATAAAAAAATATGTACAAAATACACATATAATCATATAATTCGTATCAAAATAAATAAACAAAATACCAATAAAAAAATATAAATTTGTATGAGTAAACGTGTATGTTGCATATTTTTTCAATACAAATTTACCTTATTATATACGCATTTTGTATATTAATTTTAATACAAATTTAATTATTCGATGTGTATTTTTGTATCTGTATTTTTATAAACATATGCTTAATTTTTTGGGTATTTTGCATCTTTATTTTCATACAAATTTACATTATTTTATTGATATTCTGCTCATTCATTTTGATACGAATTGACATTATTCTGTGTGTATTTTGTATATATTTTTCATACAAATTTACATTATTTTATATGTATTTTTTTATATATGTTGACACAAATTTACAATATTTTATGGGTATTTTGTATATACATTTCAAAAGAAATTTACCTAGTTTTATGTGTATTTTGTATATCTATTTTCATACAAACTCAAATTATTTCTATGTATTTTTGTATATATTTTAATACAAATTTTAGTTACGTTATGTGTATTTTGTAAATTTATTTTCATTCAAATATATATTATTTTATTGGTGTTCTGTTGATTTATATTGATACGAGTTTACATTATTTTATATGTACTTTGTATATATATTTTTAAACGCTTTTACATTATTTAATATTTATTTTGAATATATATTTTTATACAAATTCATGGTATTTTATGTGTATTTGTATATATATTTTCAAATAAATTTACATTATTTTATGTGTATTCTGTATATATATTTTATTACAAATCTACCTTATTTTATGTTTATTTTGAATGTGTATTTTGTATATTTATATTTATCCAAATACACATTCTTTTATTGATATTTTGTTTATTTATTTTAATACGAATTTACATTATTTTATGTGTATTTTGTATTAATTTTTTTATACGTATTTACTTAATTTTATGTGCATTTTGTATATTTATTTTTATAGAAATCTACGTTATTTTTTTTGTATTCGTATATATATTTTGAAACAAATTTACATTGTTTTATATGTATTTTTGCATATCTCTTTCAATACAAATTTACCTTATTGTATGTGCATTTTGTATATTTATTTCAATACAAATTTAAATATTTTATATGTATTTTGGTATATATATTTTCATAAGAAATGCGCAATTTTATGGGAATTTTGCATTTTTATTTTCATACAAATTTACATTATTTTATTAATATTCGGTGTATTTATTTTGATACGATTTTACATTATTCTATTTGTTTTTTGTATATACTTTTTTATACATATTTACATTATTTAATGTGTATCTTGCATATATATTTTATACAAATTTATTATCTATTATCTATTTTCATACAAATACACATTCTTTTCATGATATTTTGTTTATTTATTTTGACACGAATTTACATTATTTGATATGTATTTTGTATATATATTTTTATACGTATTTACATAATTTCATATGTATTTTGTATATATATCTCTATAGAAATCTACTTTATTTTATGTGTATTCGTATATATATTTTCAAACAAATTTACATTGTTTTATATGTATTTTTGAATATCTCTTTCAATACAAATTTACCTTACTGTATATGCATTTTGTATATTTCCTTCAATAGAAATTTAAATATTTTATGTGTATTTTGGTAAATATATTTTTATAAAAAATGCGATAATTTTTGGGAATTTTGCATCTTTATTTTCATGCAAATTTACATTATTTTATTGATATTCTATGTATTTATTTTGATACGATTTTACATTATTCTATTTGTTTCTTGTATATATATTTTTTATTCACATTTACATTATTTAATGTGTATCTTGCTTATATATTTTATACAAATTTACGTTATTTTAAATGTATTTGTTTAAATATTTTCATTCAAATTTACATTATTTGATGTGTATTTTGCATATGTATTTCAATACAAATTTACCTTTTTTTATGTGTATTTTGTATATTTCTTTTCAAACAAATTTAAATTATTTTTGTGTATTTTTGTATATAGTTTTATACAAATTTAGGTTATTTTATGTACGCATTTACATTATTTAGTGTGTGTTTTGTATATATATTTTTTTGCAAATTTACTTTATTTTATGTGCATTTTTGTACATATATTTTTATAGAAATTTGCGTTATTTGTATATGTTTTCTCATACAAATTTACATTATTTTATTGCTATTTTGTTTATTTATTTTGATACGAATTACATGATTATATGTGTATTTTGTACATATTTCTTATACGTATTTACATTACTTAATGTGTATTTTGTTTATATATTTTTAAACAAATCTACGTTATTATATGTATTTGTATAAATATTTTGATACAGATTTACATTATTTTATGTATTTTGTATGTACATTTCAATTCAAATTTAGCTTATTTTAACTGTATTTTGTATATATATTTTCATACAAATTAAATTACTTCTGAGTATTTGTGTATATAGTTTTATACAAATTTGCGATATTTTATGTGTTTTTTGTATATTTATATTTATACAAATACACATTCTTTTACTGGTATTTTGTTTATTTATTTTGATACGATTTTTATGTATATTTTGTATTCATTTTTTTTATACGTATTTACTTCAATTTATGTGTATTTTGAATATTAATAAAATAATGTAAATTTGTATGAAAATAAAGAGGCAAAATACCCATAAAATAAAATATATATACCAAAATACACATAAAAAAATTTAATTTGAATTAAAATAAATATATAAAAAACACATACAATCAGGTAAATTTGTATTGAAATAGATATGCAAAATACATATAAAACAATGAAAATTTGTTTCAAAATATATATACGAATACACATAAAATAACGTAGATTTCTATAAAAATATATGTATATACGTATTAAAAAATGTATACAAAATACACATAAAATAATGTAAATTCGTATCAAAATAAATATACAAAATACCAATAAAAGAATGTGTATTTCTATAAATATAAATATACAAAATACACATAAAATAACGTAAATTTATATAAAACTATATACAAAAATACACAGAAGTATTTTAATTTGTATGAAAATAGATATACAAAATAAGGTAAATTCGTTTCAAATTCAGTAAACAAAATTCAGATAAAAGAACGTATATTTGTAGAAAAAATAAATATACAAAATACACATAAAATAACGAAAATTTGTATGAAAATATATAAAAAAAATAAACAAAAATAATTTCAATTTGTATGAAAATAAATATACAAAATACACATGTATTTTGTATATCTATTTTCACACAAATTTAATTACTTTTGTGTATTTTTGCATATAGTTTTATATAAATTTACGTTATTTTATTTGTATTTTGTATATTTATATTTATACAATACACATTCTTTTATTAGTATTTTGTTTATTTATTTTGATACGAGTTTACATTATTTTATGTGTATTTTGTATACCTTTTTTATACGTATTTACTTCATTTTATGTGTATTTTGTATATTTATTTTCATAGAAATCTACGTTATTTTATGTGTATTCATATATATTTTTTGAAAAAAATTTACATGGTTTTATATGTATTTTGCATATCTATTTCAATACAAATTTACCTTATTGTATGTGCATTTTGTATATTTATTTTAATACAAATTCAAATATTTTATGTGTCTTGGTATAAATATTTTTATAAAAAATGCGTTATTTTATGGGTATTTTGCATCTTAATTTTCATACAAATTTACATTATTTTATTAATATTCTGTGTATTTATTTTGATACGATTTTATATTATTCTATTTGTGTTTTGTATATATTTTTTATACATATTTACATTATTTAATGTGTATTTTTTATATATATTTTATACAAATTTACGTTATGTTAAGTGTATTTGTTTATATATTTTCATTCAAATTTACATTATTTTATGTGTATTTTGTAAATGTATTTCAATACAAATTTACCTAATTTTATGTCTATTTTGTATATTTATTTTCATACAATTTAAAATTATTTTTTGTGTATTTTTGTATATAGTTTTATACAAATTTAGGTGAGTTTATGTGTATATTGTATATCTATTTTCATACAAATACACATTCTTTTCTACATTATTTAATGTGTATTTTATATATATATTTTTTTATACGTGTTTACATCATTTGATGTGTATTTTGTATATATATTTCTATAGAAATCTACGTTGATTTATGAGTATTCGTATATAGATTTTGAAATAAATTTACACTGTTTTATGTGTATTTTGCATATTTTTTCAATACAAATTTACCTTATTGTATATGCATTTTGTATATTAATTTTAATACAAATTTAATTATGCTATGTGTATTTTTGTATATGTATTTTTATAAAAATATGCTTTATTTTATGGATATTTTACATTTTTATTTTCATACAAATTTATATTATTTTATTTATATTCTGTATATTTTTTTTAAACAATTTTACATTATTCTATGTGTATTTTGTATATCTATTTTTATACGTATTTACTTAATTTTATGTGTATTTTGTATATATATATATATATTTTTATAGAAATCTACGTTATTTTATGTGTATTCGTATATATATTTTGAAACAAATTTACATTGTTTTATATGTATTTTTGCATATCTCTTTCAATACAAGTTTACCTTATTGTATGTGCATTTTGTATATTTATTTCAATACAAATTTAAATATTTTATGTGTATTTTGATATATATATTTTTATAAGAAATGCGCTATTTTATCGGAATTTTGCATCTTTATTTTCATACTAATTTACATTATTTTATTAATATTCGGTGTATTTATTTTGATACGATTTCACATTATTCTATTTGTTTTTTGTATATATTTTTTTAATACATATTTAAATTATTTAATGTGTATCTTGCATATATATTTCATACAAATTTATTATCTATTATTTATTTTCATACAAATACACATTCTTTTCAGGATATTTTGTTTATTTATTTTGACACGAATTTACCTCGATCTGTATTTTGTATTTATATTTTTATAGGTATTTACATAATTTCATGTGTATTTTGTACATATATTTTTATAGAAATCTACGTGATTTTATGTGTATTCGTATATATATTTTGAAACAAATTTACTTTGTTTTATATGTATTTTTGAATATCTCTTTCAATACATATTTACCTTACGGTATATGCATTTTGTATATTTATTTCTATATAAATTCAAATATTTTATGTGTATTTTGGTATATATATTTTTATAAAAAATGCGCTATTTTATGTGAATTTTGCATCTTTCTTTTCATTCAAATTTACATTATTTTATTGATATTCTTTGTATTTATATTGATAGGATTTTACATTATTCTATTTCTTTTTTGTATATATTTTTTTATACACATTTACATTATTTAATGTGTATCTTGCATATATATTTTATACAAATTTCCGTTATTTTAAGTGTATTTGTTTATATATTTTCATTCAAATTTACATTATTCTATGTATATTTTGTATATGTATTTCAATACAAATTTACCAAATTTTATGTGTATTTTGTATATTTCTTTTCATACAAATTTTAAATATTTTTGTGTATTTTTGTATATAGTTTTATACAAATTTAGGTTATTTTATGTACGCATTTACATTATTTAATGTGTGTTTTGTATATATATTTTTACCGAAATTTACTTTATTTTATGTGCATTTTTGTACATATATTTATTTAGAAATTTGCGTTAATTTATGTGTATTTGTATATGTTTTCTCATACAAATTTACATTATTTTATTGCTATTTTGTTTATTTATTTTGATACGAATGAAAACAGATTTACAAAATATACATAAAATAAAGTAAATATGTATTGAAATATATATACAAAATACATAAAATAATGTAAATTTGTATCAAAATATTTTAACAGATGCGCATAAAATAACGTAAATTTGTTTTAAAATATACAAAATACACATTAAATAATGTAAATATGTATAAAAAAATATATACAAAACACAAATAGAATAATGTAAAATCGTATCAAAATAAATACACAAAATATTAATAAAACAATGTAAATATGTATGAAAATAAAGATGCAAAATACCCATTAAATAACGTATTTTTTAAAAAAATATATATACCAAAATACACATGAAAAAATGAATTTGTATTAAAATAAATATACAAAATACACATACAATAAGGTAAATCTGTATTGAAATAGATATGCAAAATACATATAAAACAATGTAAATTTGTTTCAAAATATATATACGAATACACATAAAATAACGTAGATTTGTATAAAAACATATATACAAAATACACATAAAATCAAGTAAATACGTATAAGAAAATATATACAAAATACACATAAAATAATGTAAATTCGTATCAAAATAAATAAACAAAATACCAATAAAAGAATGTGTATTTGTATAAATATAAATGTACAAAATACACATAAAATAACGTAAATTTGTATAAAACTATACAAAAATACACAGAAGTAATTAAATTCGTATGAAAATAGATATACAAAATACAGATAAAATAAACTAAATTTGAATTGAAATGTATATACAAAATACAATATATTATGTGTATATTTGTATTTGTATTTAGGTTATTTTATGTGTATTTTGTTTATATATTTTCATCCAAAATTACATTATTTTATTGGTATTTTCTTAATTTAATTCGATACGAATTTAGATTATTTCATAGGTATTTTCTATACATATTTTTATACTCATTTACATTATCTAATGTGTGTTTTGTATATATATTTTTATGCAAATTTATTTTATGTTCATTGTTGTACATATATTTTTATAGAAAATTGCTCTATTTTATGTATATAGTTTTATATAAATTTACGTTATTTTATGTGCATTTTGTAAATTTATATTTATACAAATACAAATTCTTTTATTGGTATATTGTTTATTTACATTTATACGAATTTACATTATTTTATGTGTATTTTGTATTCTTTTTTTTATACGTATTTACTTAATTTTATGTTTATTTTGTATATGTATTTTTTTTATAGAAATCTACGTTATTTTATGTGTATTCGTTTATATATTTTGAAACAAATTTACATTATTTTATATGTCCTTTGCATATCTATTTCAATACAAATTTACCATATTGTATGTGCATTTTGTATATTTATTTTAATACAAATTGAAATATTTTATGTGTATTTTGGTATCAATAATTTTATTAAAAATGCGTTATTTTATAGGTATTTTGCATCTTAATTTTCATACAAATTTACATTATTTTATTAATATTCTGTGTATATATTTTGATACGATTTTACATATAATCATGTAATTCGTGTCAAACTAAATAAACAAAATATCAATGAAACAAAGTAAATTTGTATGAGAAAACATATACAAATACATATATAATAACGCTAATTTCTATAAAAATATATGTCCAAAAATGAATATAAAATAAAGTAACTTTGGATAAAAATATATATACAAAACACACATTAAATAATGTAAATGCGTACATAAAATAGCCTAAATTTGTATAACTCTATATACAAAAATACACAAAAAAAATTTAAATTTGTTTGAAAAGAAATATACAAAATACACATAAAATTATGTTTATTTGTATTGAAATATATATACAAAATACACATAAAATAATGTAAATTTGAAAGAAAATATATAAACAAATACACATATAATAACATAAATTTGTATGAAATATATATTCAAAATACACATTAAATAATGTAAATATGTATAAAAAATATATATACAAAACACAAATAGAATAATGTAAAATCGTATCAAAATATATACACAGAATATTAATAAAATAATGAAAATTTGTATGAAAATTAAGATGCAAAATACCTATAAAATAAAGCATTTTTTATAAAATTATTGAAACCAAAAAACAAAAAATATTTGAATTTGTATTAAAATAAATATACAAAATGCACATACAATAAGGTAGATTTGTACTGAAATAGATATGCAAAATACATATAAAATAATGTAAATTTGTTTCAAAAAATATATACGAATATACAAAATACACATAAAATAAACTAAATACAGATACAATTATACACATAAAATAATTTAAAATTGAATGAAATAAATATACAAAATAAACATAAAATAAGGTAACCTAAAGATAACCTAAGATAACCAAAATACAAATACAAAAATACACATTAAATAACTTAAAACTGAATGAAATAAATATACAAAATAAACATAAAATAAGGTAAATTTGTAATAAAATATATGTAAGAATACACATAAAATAATATAAATTTGTATGAATATATATATACAAATACACATAAAATAACATGAATTTGTATAAAATTTGTTTCAAAATATATACGAATACACACAATAAAATAACGTAAATTTTTATGAAAATGTATATATAAAATACACATAAAATAATTTAAATACGTAGAAAAATATATATACAAAATACATATAAAATAATGTAAATTCGTAGAAAATTAAATACACAAAATTCCAATAAAAGAATGTATATTTGCAGGAAAATATATATACAAAAAACAAATAAAATAACTAAAATTTGTATAAAAATATATACAAAAATAAACAAAAATAATTTAAATTTGTTTGAAAATAGATATGCAAAATACACATAAAGTTTGTATTGAAATACATATACAAAACTCACATAAAATAATGTAAATTTGTATGAAAATATATAAACAAATACATATAAAATAACGTAAATTTGGATAAAATATATATACAAAATATACATTAAATATTTTAAATATGTATAAAAATATATTATATTATATATATTTTTATTGATATTTGCGTTATTTATGTGTATTTTCTATATGTTTTCTCATAGAAATTTACATTATTTTATTGGTATTTTGTCTATTTATTTTGATACGAATTACATGATTATTTGTGTATTTTGTCCTTTTTTTTCATACGTATTTACATTATTTAATGTGTATTTTCTTTATATATTTTTTTACAAATTTACGCTATTATATGTGTATTTGTATAGGTGTATAAGTATTTTGATACAAATTTACATTATTTTATGTATTTTGTATATATATTTCAATTCAAATTTAGCTTATTTTATATGTATTTTGTATATCTATTTATTTTAATACAAAATCAAATATTTTATGTTTTTTCGTATATATATTTTTATAAAAAATGCGTTATTTTATGGGTATTTTGCATCTTAATTTTCATACAAATTTACATTATTTTATTAATATTTTCTGTATTTATTTTGATACGATTTTACATTATTTTATTTGTGTTTTGTATATATTTTTTTTATACATAATTACATTATTTAATGTGTTTTTTGTATATATATTTGATACATATTTACGTTATTTTTATTTTATGTATTTTATTATATATTTTGACAAATTTACAATATTTATGATATTTTTATATATATTTCGAAAATTTACCTAGTTTTATATGTATTTTCAATATCTATTTTCATACAAACTCAAATTATTTTATGTATTTTTTGTCATATATTTCAATACAAATTTACCAATACAAATACAAATGTATTATTTTATTGGTATTTTGTTTATTTATTTTGATACGAATTACATGATTATATATGTATTTTGTATATATTTTTTTATAAGTAATTACATTATTTAATGTGTATTTTGTTAATATATTTTTATATATTTACGTAATTATATGTGTATTTGTAAAAATATTTTGATACAAATTTACTTTATTTTATGTATTTTGTACATATATTTCAATTCAAATTAAGCTTACTTTGTGTGTTTTTTTAATATCTATTTTCCTACAAACTTTATTACTTCTGTGTATCTTTGTATATTGTTTTATATATTTACCTTATTTTATGTGCATTTTGTATATTTATATTTATAGAAATATGCAAAATACATATAAAACCATGTAAATTTCTTTCAAAATATATACGAATACACATAAAATAACTTAGATTTCTATAAAAATATATACAAAATACACATAAAATGAAGTAAATACGTATAAGAAAATAAATACAAAAATACACATAAAATGTAAATTCGTATCAAAATAAATAAACAAAATACCAAAAGAATGTATTTGTATAAATATAAATATACAAAATACACATAAAATAACGTAAATTTATATAAAACTATATACAAAAATACTCAGAAGTAATTAAATTTGTATGAAAATATATACAAAATACACACAAAATAAGCTAAATTTGAATTGAAATATATATACAAAATACATGAAATAAAGTAAAATTCTATCAAAATATTTATTCAAATACACATATAATAACGTAAATTTGTATGAGAATATATAAACAAAATACACATTAAATAATATAAATACGTATAAAAAAATGTGTACAAAATACACATATAATCATGTAATTCGTATAACAATAAATAAACAAAATGCCAATAAAAGAATGTGTACTTGTATAAATATAAATATACAAAATACACATAAAATAACGTAAAATTGTATAAAACTTTATACAAAAATACAGAGTATTTAAATTGTATGAAAATAGATATACAAAGACACATAAAATAAGCTAAATTAGAATTGAAATAAATATAGAAAATACATAAAATAATGCAAATTTGTATCAAAATATATATTCAAATACACATTTAATAACGTAAATTTGTATAAAAATATATAAACAAAATACACATTAAATAATGTAAATAGGTATAAAATATATTCACCGAATATTAATAAAATAATGTAAATTTGTATGAAAATAAAGATGCAATATTCCATCAAATAGAGCATTTCTTATAAAAATATATATACCAAAATACACATAAAATATTTAAATTTGTATTGAAATAAATATACAAAATGCACATTCAATAAGGTAAACTTCTATTGAAAGAGATACGCAAAAATACATATAAAATAATGTAAATTTGTTTCAAAATATATATACGAATACACATAAAATAACGTAGATTTCTATAAAAATATATATACAAAATACATAAAATTAAGTAAATGCGTATAAAAAATGTAAACAAAATCCACATAAAATAATGTAAATTGAAACAAAATAAATAAACAAAAAATAATAAAAGAATGTATTTGTATAAATATAAATGTTCAAAATACACATACAAAATAAACATAAAATAAGGTAAATTTGTAATATAATATATGAACAAAATACACATAAAATAATGTAAATTTATATGAAAATATATATACAAATACACATAAAATACCATGAATTTGTAAAAAATTATATATTCAAAATAAATATTAAATAATATAAATGCGTATAAAAATATATATAAAAAGAACATATAAAATAATGTAAAATCGTATCAATATAAATCAACAAAATACCAATAAAATAATATATATTTGAATGAAAATAGAATTACAAAATACACATAACATAACTAAAATTTGTATTGAAATATATACAAAAATACATATAAATAGTTTGAATTTGAATGAAAATAGATATTCAAAATACACATAAAATATTGTAAATTTGTGTCAAAATATATAAACAAATACACATAAAATAACTTAAAATAACGTAAATATGTATCAAATATATATACAAAAAACACATTAAATAATCTGAAAATGTATAAAAAAATATATACAAAACACAAATAAAATAATGTAAAATAGTATCAAAATAAACACAGAAAATATTAATAAAATAATGTAAATTTGTATGAAAATTAAGATGCAAAATACCCATAAAATAACGCATTTTTTATAAAAATATATATACGAAAAAACATAAAATATTTGATTTTGTATTAAAATAAATAGATATACAAAATACACATAAAATAAGCTAAATTTGAATTGAAATATATATACAAAATACATAAAATAATGTAAATTTGAATCAAAATACTTATACAAATACACATATAATAACGTAAATTTGTATAAAAATATATAAACAAAATACACATTAAATAATGTAAATACGTATAAAAAAATTGTTCAAAATACACAAATAATCATGTAATTCGTATCAAAATAGACAAAATACCAATAAAATAATGTAAATTTCTATGAGAAAACATATAGAAAATACACATAAATAACGCAAATATCAATAAAAATATAAATAATATAATATATTTTTATACATATTTAAAATATTTATTATTTATATATATTAAATAAATAATTGTACATATGTCAAAAAATATGTATACAAAATACACAGAATAACGTAAAATCGTATCAAAATAAATAAACAGACTATCAATAAAATAATGTAAATTTGTATGAAAATAAAGATGCAAAATACCCATATAATAACGCATATTTGTTTAAAAATATATATACAAAAATACACATAAAATAGTTAAATTTGTATCAAAACAAATATACAAAAGGCACATACAATAAAGAAAATTTGTATTGAAATAGATATGCGAAATACACATAAATAATGTAAATTTGTATGAAAATATATCTACGAAAACATATAAAATAGAGTAAATTTCTATAAAAATATATATTAAAAATACATATAAAATTATATATATCTATATATATATATATATATATATATATATATATATATATATATATATATATATATATATATATATATATATATATATATATATATATATATATATATATATATATATATATATATATATATATATATATATATATATATATATATATCAAATACACCTAAAATAATGAAAACTCGTATCAAAATCAATAAACAAAATTCC
Organism: Eriocheir sinensis; assembly: GCF_024679095.1. Classification (NCBI taxonomy): domain Eukaryota; kingdom Metazoa; phylum Arthropoda; class Malacostraca; order Decapoda; family Varunidae; genus Eriocheir; species Eriocheir sinensis. The sequence continues at coordinate 500,247 of NW_026111587.1, read as the reverse complement.
GATGAAAGAACGTACAAATTTACATTATTTTATGTGTATTTTGTACATGTATTTAAATACAAATTTAACTAATTATATGTGTATTTTGTATATCTATTTTCATTCAAATTGATATTATTTTTTTTTGTTTATATTTTTATACAAATTTTCGTTATTTTATGTGTATTTTCGGTATTTATTTTCCTACAAATATACGTTTTTTATCGGAATTATGTTTATTTATTTTGATACAAGTTTTGATGCAAATACACATTAAATAACATGAATTTGTATAAAATTTGTATCAAAATATATACTTATACACACAATAAAATGAAAATGAAAATGTATATACAAAATACACATAAAATAATCTAAATACGTAGAAAAATATATATACAAAAAACACATAAAATAGTGTAAATTTGTATGAAAATATATAAACAAATACATAAAATAATGTAAATTTGGATAAAATATATATACAAAATGAACATTAAATATTGTAAATATGTATAAAAAAATATATACAAAATACACATAGAATAATGATAAATCGTATCAAAATAAATACAGAGAATATCAATAAAATAATGTAAATTTGTATGAAAATAAAGAAGTAAAATATCCATATAATAACGCATATTTGCATAAAAATATATATACAAAAATACATATAAAATAATTAAATTTGTATTAAAATAAATATACAAAATGCACACACAATAAAGTAAATTTGTATTGAAATAGATATGCAAAATACACATCAATAATGTAAATTTGTATCAAAATATATATACGAATACTCATAAAATAGAGTAAATTTCTATGAAAATATACAAAATAGATATACAAAATACACATATAACTAGTTAAATTTTTATTTAAATACATGTACAAAAAACACATAAAATGATGTAGATTTGTATGAAATGAAAACAAATACATTTTATATAAAATATATATACAAAATACACATAGAATAATGTAAAATCATACCAAAATAAACACACAGAATATCAAAAAAATAATGTAAATTTGTATGAAAATACAGATGCAAATACCTAAAATAAAGCATATTTTTATAAAATACATATACAAAATACATAAAGATTAATCAAATTTGTATTAATATTAATTTATAAATGCACATACAATAAGGTAAATTTGTATTGAAAAATATGCAAAATACACATAAAACAATGTAAATTTGTTTTGTACATATTTTTTTGTACGTATTTACATTATTTAATGTGTATTTTGTTAATATATTTTCATACAAATTTACGTTATTATATGTGTATTTGTATAAATATTTTGATACAAATTTACTTTATTTCGTGTATTTTGTATATATATTTCATTTCAAATTTAGCTTATTTTCTGTGTATTTTGTATATATTTTCATACAAATTTAATTACTTCTGTGTATTTTTGTAAATAGTTTTATATAAATTTACGTTATTTTATGTGTATTTTGTATATTTATATTTATACAAATTCACATTCTTTTATTGGTATTTTGTTTATTTATTTTGATAAGAATTTACATTATTTTATTTGTATTTTGTACACATTTTTTTATACGTATTTACTTCATTTTATGTGTATTTTGTATATATATTTTTATAGAAATCTACGTTATTTTATGTGTATTCGTATATATATTTTGAAAAAAATTTACATTGTTTTATATGTATTTTGCATATCTATTTCAATACAAATTTACCTTATTGTATGTGTTTTTTGTATATTTATTTTAATACAAATTAAATTTTTTGATGTGTATTTTGGTAAATATATTTTTATAAATAAAAAAAATGCGTTATTTTATGGGTATTTTGCTTCTTTATTTTCATACAAATTTACATTATTTTATTAATATTCTGTGTATTTATTTTGATACGATTTTACATTATTCTATCTGTGTTTTGTACATATTTTTTTATACAAATTTACGTTATTTTAAGTGTATTTGTTTATGTATTTTCATTCAACTTTACATTATTTTATGTGTATTTTGTGTATGTATTTCAATACAAATTTACCTTATTTTATGTGTATTTTGTGTATTTATTTTCATACAAATTTAAAATATTTTTGTGTATTTTTGTATATAATTTGATACAAATTTAGGTTATTTTATTTGTATTTTGTATATCTATTTTCATACAAATACACATTCTTTTATTGATATTTTGTTTATTTATTTTGACGCGAATTTACATTATTTAATGTTTATTTTGTATATATATTTTTATACGTATTTACATCATTTCATGTGTATTTTGTATAGTTTTAAACAAATTTATATTATTTGATGTGTATTTTGTATATATATATTTATACAAATACACATTCTTTTATTGGTATTTTGTTTATTTATTTTGATACTAATTTACATTATTTTATGTATTTTGTATACATTTTTATACGTATTTACTTAATTTTATGTGTATTTTGTATATATATTTTATAGAAATTCACTTATTTCATGTGTATTCGTATATATATTTTGAAACAAATTTACATTGTTTATATGTATTTTGCACATCTATTTTTGTGTATTCTGTATTTATTTTTGTTATACATAGAATAATGTAAAATCGTATCAAAATAAGTACACAGAATATCAATTAAATAATTTAAATTTGTATGAAAAAAAAGATGCAAAATACCCATAAGATAAAGCATATTTCTTTAAAAAAATACATATACAAAAATACACATAGATTAATTAAATTTGTATTAAAATTAATATACAAAATGCACACATACAATAAGATAAATTTGTATTGAAAAAAAACTCAAAATACAAATAAAACAGTGTAAATTTGTTTCAAAATATATATACGAATACACATAAAATAACGTAGATTTCTATAGAAATATATATACAAAATACACATGAAATTATGTAAATACGTATAAAAATATATATATAAAACACATATTAAGTAATGTAAACTCGTGTCAAAATAAATAAACAAAATATCATGAAAAGAATGTGTATTTGTATGAAAATAAATAATAGATAATAAATTTGTATGAAATATATATGCAAGACACACATTAAATAATGTAAATATGTATAAAAAATATATATACAAAAAACAAATAAAATAATGTAAAATCGTATCAAAATAAATACACCGAATAATAATAAAATAATGTAAATTTGTATGAAAATAAAGATGCAAAATACCCATAAAATAACTCCTTTTTTTTATTTATAAAAATATATATACCAAAATACTTCTATTGAAAGAGAAATGCAAAAATACATATAAAACAATGTAAATTTGTTTCAAAATATATTTACGAATACACATAAAATAACGTAGATTTCTATAAAAATATATATACAAAATACACATAAAATCAGGTAAATACGTATAAAAAAATGTAAACAAAAGTCACATAAAATAATATACATTCGAAACAAAATAAATAAACAAAATATCAATAAAAGAATGTGTATTTGTATAAATATAAATGTGCAAAATACACATACAAAATAAACATAAAATAAGGTAAATTTGTAATGAAATATATGTACAAAATACACATAAAATAATGTAAATTTATATGAAAATATATATACAAATACACATAAAATACCATGAATTTGTATAAAATTATTTATTCAAAATAAATATTAAATAATGTAAATGCGTATACAAATATATTTAAAAAGTACATATAAAATAATGTAAATCCGTATCAATATAAATCAACAAAATAACAATAAAATAATATATATTTGAATGAAAATAGATTTACAAAATACACATAACATAACTAAAATTTGTATTGAAATATATACAAAAATACATAAAAATAATTTGAGTTTGTATGAAAATAGATATTCAAAATACACACAAAACTAGGTGAATTTCTTTTGAAATATATATACAAAATAATCATAAAATATTGTAAATTTGCGTCAAAATATATAAACAAATACATATAAAATAACGTAAATTTGTATGAAAAATATATACAAAATACACATAGAATAATGTCAAATCGTATCAAAATGAATGAGCATGCTTTATTTTATGGGTATTTTGCATCTTTATTTTCATACAAATTTACGTTATTTTATTAAAAATCTATATACGAATACACATAATATAACGAATATTTCTATAGAAATATATATACAAAATACACATGAAATGATGTAAATATGTATAAAAATATATATATATAAAATACACATTAAATAATTTAGATTCTCGTCAAGATCAATAAACAAAATATCAATAAAAGAATGTGTATTTGTATGAAAATATATATACAAAATACACATAAAATTAGGTAAATTTGTATTGAAATACATATACAAAATACACATAAAATAATGGAAATTTGAATGAAAAAATATAATCATATACACTTAAAATAACGTAATTTTGTATCAAATATATATTCAAAATACACTTTAAATAATGTAAATATGTATAAAAAAAATATATACAAAACACAAACAGATTAATGTAAAATCGTATAAACAATAAATACACAGAATATTAATAAAATAATGTAAATCTGTATGAAAATAAAGATGCAAAATAGCCTTAAAATAACGCATTTTTTAAAAAAATATATATACCAAAATACACATAAAATATTAAAATTTGTATTAAAATAAATATAAAAAATGCTCATACTATAAGGTAAATTTGTATTGAAATAGAAAATAGATATGCAAAATACATATAAAACAATGTAAATTTGTTTCAAAATATATATACGAATACACATAAAATAACGTAGATTTCTATAAAAATATATACAAAATACACATAAAATGAAGTAAATACGTATAAGAAAATGAATACAAAATATACATAAAAATCGTATCAAAATAAATAAACAATATACCAGTAAAAGAATGTTTATTTGTATAAATATAAATATACAAAATACACATAAAATTTCGTAAATTTGTATAAAACTATATACAAAAATACACAGAAGTAATTAAATTTGTATGAAAATATATATACAAAATACAGCTAAAATAAGCTAAATTTGAATTGAAATGTACATACAAAATACATAAAATAATGTAAATCTGTATCAAAATATTTATACAAATACATATAATAACGTAGATTTGTTTAAAAATATATAAACAAAATACACATTAAGTAATATAAATACGTATAAAAAATATGTACAAAATACACATATAATCATGTAATTCATATCAAAATAAATAAACAAAATAGCAATAAAATTATGTAAATTTGCATGAGAAAACATATACAAATAACGCAAATTTCTATAAAAATATATGTACAAAAATGCACATAAAATAAAGTAAATTTGCAAAATAATATATATACAAAACACACACTAAATAATGTAAATGCGTACATAAAATAACCTTAATTTGTATAAAGCTATGTACAAAAATACACAAAAATAATTTAAATTTGTTTGAAAAGAAATATACAAAATACACATAAAATTAAGTAAATTTGTATTGAAATACATATACAAAATACACATCAAATAATGTAAATTTGAAAGAAAATATATATACAAAATACATATGAACTTATGTAAATACGTATAAAAATATATATGCAAAATACATATCAAATAATGTAAATTCGTGTCAAAATAAATAAACAAAATATCATGAAAAGAATGTGTATTTGTATGAAAATAGATAATAGATAATAAATTTGTATTAAATATGTATGCAAGATACACATTAAATAATGTAAATATGTATAAAAAAGTATATACAAAAAACAAATACAATAATGTAACATCGTATCAAAATAAATACACCGAATATTAATAAAATAATGTAAATTTGTATGAAAATAAAGATGCAAAATTCCCATAAAATAGCGCATTTCTTATAAAAATATATATACCAAAATACACATAAAATATTTAAATTTGCATTGAAGTAAATATACAAAATGCACATACAATAAGGTAAATTTGTATTGAATGAGATATGCAAAAATACATATAAAACAATGTAAATTTGTTTCAAAATATATATACGAATACAAATAAAAAAACGTAGATTTCTATAAAAATATATATACAAAATACACATAAAATTAAGTAAATACGTATAAAAAAATGTATACAAAATACACATAAAATAATGTAATTTCGAATTAAAATAAATGTAAATTTGAATTAAAGATATAAAAACAAATACACTTAAAATAACGTAACTTTGTATAAAATATATATGCAGGATACACATTAAATAATGTAAATGTGTATAAAAAAATATATACAAAAAACAAATAGAATAATGTAAAATCGTTTCAAAATAAATACACAGAATATCAATAAAATAATGTAAATTTGTATGAAAATTAATATGCAAAATTCCCAAAAATTATCGCATTTTTTATAAAAATATATATACCAAAATACACATAAAATATTTAAATTTGTATTGAAACAAATATACAAAATGCATATGCAGTAAGGTAAATTTGTATTAAAAGAGATATTCAAAAATACATATAAAACAATGTAAATTTGTTTCAAAATATATATACGAATACACATTAAATAAAGTAGATTTCTATAGAAATATATATACAAAATACATATGAAATTATGTAAATACGTATAAAAATATATATACAAAATACATATCAAATAATGTAAATTTTTATATATGTATTTTTATAAAAATATGCTTTATTTTATGGGTATTTTGCATCTTTATTTTCATACAAATTTACGTTATTTTATTGATATTCTGCTCATTCATTTTGATACGATTTGACATTATTCTATGTGTATTTTGTATATATTTTTCATACAAATTTACGTTATTTTATGTGTATTTGTTTATATGTTTTGACACAAATTTACAATATTTTATGGGTATTTTGTATATATATTTCAAAAGAAATTTACCTAGTTTTATGTGTATTTTGAATATCTATTTTCATACAAACTCATATTATTTATATGTATTTTTGTATATATTTCAATACAAATTTTAGTTATGTTATGTGTATTTTGTAAATCTATTTTCATTCAAATATATATTATTTTATTGGTATTTTGTTGATTTATATTGATACGAATTTGCATTATTTTATATGTACTTTTTATAGATATTTTTATACGCATTTACATTATTTAATATTTATTTTGAATGAATAATTTTATACAAATTCATGGTATTTTATGTGTATTTGTATATATATTTTCATATAAATTTACATTATTTTATGTGTATTTTGTACATATATTTCATTACAAATTTACCTTATTTTATGTTTATTTTGTATGTGTATTTTGTACATTTATATTTATACACGTTTAATCATACAAATTTATATTATTTTATTGGTATTTTGTTTATTTATTTTGATACGAATTACATGATTATATGTGTATTTTGTACACATTTTTTGATACGTATTTACATTATTTAATGTGTATTTTGTTTATATATTTTCATACAAATTTACGTTATTATATGTGTATTTGTATAAATATTTTGATACAAATTTATTTTATTTCATGTATTTTGTATATATATTTCAATTCAAATTTAGCTTATTTTGTGTGTATTTTGTATATATTTTCATACAAATTTAAATACTTCTGTGTATTTTTGTATATAGTTTTATATAAATTTACGTTATTTTAAGTGTATTTTGTATATTTATATTTATACAAATACACATTCTTTTATTTGTATTTTGTTTATTTATTTTGATACGAATTTACATTATTCTATGTGTATTTTCCATACATTTTTTTTATACGTATTTACTTCATTTTATGTGTATTTTGTATATATATTTTTTTATAGAAATCTTCGTTATTTTATGTGATTTCGTATACATATTTTGAAACAAATTTACATTGCTTTATATGTATTTTGCATATCTATTTCAATACAAATATACCTTATTGTACATATAAAACAATGTAGATTTGTTTCAAAATATATGTACGAATACAAATCAAATAACGTAGATTTCTATAAAAATATATATACAAAATACACATAAAATTAAGTAAATACGTATAAAAAATGTAAAAAAAATACACATAAAATAATGTAAATTCGAAACAAAATAAATAAACAAAATACCAATAAAAAAATGTGTATTTGTATAAATATAAATGTACAAAATACACATACAAAATAAACATAAAATAAGGTAAATTTGTAATGAAATATATGAACAAAATACACATAAAATAATGTAAATTTATATGAAAATATATATACAAATACACATAAAATACCATGAATTTGTATAAAATTATATATTCAAAATAAATATTAAATAATGTAAATGCGTATAAAAATATATATACAAAGTACATATAAAATAATGTAAACTCGTATCAATATAAATAAACAAAATACCAATAAAATAATATATATTTGAATGAAAATAGATTTACAAAATACACATAACCTAACTAAAATTTGTATTGAAATATATACAAAAATACATAAAAATATTTTGAGTTTGTATGAAAATAGATATTCAAAATACACATAAAACTAGGTAAATTTCTTTTGAAATATATATACAAAATACCCATAAAATATTGTAAATTTGTGTCAAAATATATAAACAAATACACATAAAATAATGTAAATTTGTATGAAAAATATATACAAAATACACATAGAATAATGTCAAATCGTATCAAAATGAATGAGCAGAATATCAATAAAATAACGTTAATTTGTATGAAAATAAAGATGCAAAATACCCATAAAATAAAGCATATTTTTATAAAAATACATATAGAAAAATACACATATAATAATTAAATTTGTATTAAAATTAATATACAAAATGCATATACAATAAATTTAAATTTGATTATATTAAATGAAATAAATATACAAAATAAACATAAAATAAGGTAAATTTGTAATAAAATATATGTAAGAATACACATAAAATAATATAAATTTGTATGAAAATATATATACAAATACACATAAAATAACATGAATTTGTATAAAATTTGTTTCAAAATATATACGAATACACACAATAAAATAACGTAAATTTTTATGAAAATGTATATATAAAATACACATAAAATAATTTAAATACGTAGAAAAATATATATACAAAATACACATAAAATAATGTAAATTCGTAAAAAATTAAATACACAAAATTACAATAAAAGAATGTATATTTGTAGGAAAATATATATACAAAAAACAAATAAAATAACTATAATTTGTATAAAAATATATACAAAAATACACAAAAATAATTTAAATTTGTTTGAAAATAGATATGCAAAATACACATAAAGTTAGGCAAATTTGTATTGAAATACATATACAAAACTCACAAAAAATAATGTAAATTTGTATTAAAATATAAAAACAAATACATATAAAATAACGTAAATTTGGATAAAATATATATACAAAATATACATTAAATATTTTAAATATGTATAAAAATATATTATATTATATATATTTTTATTGATATTTGCGTTATTTATGTGTATTTTGTATATGTTTTTTCATAGAAATTTACATTATTTTATTGGTATTTTGTCTATTTATTTTGATACGAATTACATGATTATTTGTGTATTTTGTACATTTTTTTTATACGTATTTACATTATTTAATGTGTATTTTCTTTATATATTTTTATACAAATTTACGTTATGATATGTGTATTTGGATAAGTATTTTGATACAAATTTACATTATTTTATGTATTTTGTATATATATTTCAATTGAAATACCGATAAAATAATATATAATTGAATGAAAATAGATTTACAAAATACACATAACATAACTAAAATTTGTATTGAAATATATACAAAAATACATAAAAATAATTTGAGTTTGTATGAAAATAGATATTCAAAATACACGTAAAACTAGGTAATTTTTTTTTTAAATATATATACAAAATACCCATAAAATATAGTAAATTTGTGTCAAAATATATAAACAAATACACATAAAATTACGTAAATTTGTATGAAAAATATTTACAAAATACACATAGAATAATGTTAAATCGTATCAAAATGAATGAGCAGAATATCAATAAAATAACGTAAATTTGTATGCAAATAAAGATGCAAAATACCCATAATATAAAGCATATTTTTATAAAAATACATATACAAAAATACACATAGAATAATTAAATTTGTATTAAAATTAATATACAAAATGCATATTCAATAAAGTAAATTTGTATTGAAAAAATAAGCAAAATACACATAAAAGTGTAAATTTGTTTAAAAATCTATATACGAATACACATAATATAACGTAGATTTCTATAGAAATATATATACAAAATACACAGGAAATGATGTAAATACGTATAAAAATATATATACAAAATACACATTAAATAATCTAAATTCTCGTCAAAATAAATAAACAAAATATCAATAAAAGAATGTGTATTTGTATGAAAATAGATATACAAAATACTCATAAAATAACCTAAGTTTGTATAAAACTATATACAAAAATACACAAAAATAATTTAAATTTGTATGAAAATAAATATACAAAATACACATAAAATAAGGTAAATTTGTATTGAAATACATATACAAAATACACATAAAATAATGGAAATTTGAATGAAAATATATAAACATATACACTTAAAATAACGTAAATTTGAATCAAATATATATACAAAATACTAATTAAATAATGTAAATATGTATAAAAAAATATATACAAAACACAAATAGAATAATGTAAAATCGTATCAACAATAAATACACAGAATATTAATAAAATAATGTAAATTTGTATGAAAATAAAGATGCAAAATAGCCATAAAATAACGCATTTTTTATAAAAAATATATATACCAATATACACATAAAATATTAAAATTTGTATTAAAATAAATATAAAAAATGCACATACTATAAGGTAAATTTGTATTGAAATAGATATGCAAAATACATATAAAACAATGTAAATTTGTTTCAAAATATATATACGAATACACATAAAATAACGTACATTTCTATAAAAATATATACAAAATACACATAAAATGAAGTAAATACGTATAAGAAAATGAATACAAAAAATACATAAAAATCGTAACAAAATAAATAAACAAAATACCAGTAAAAGAATGTGTATTTGTAAAAATATAAATATACAAAATACACATACAATATCGTAAATTTGTATAAAACTATATACAAAAATACACAGATGTAATTAAATTTGTATGAAAATATATATACAAAATACAGCTAAAATAAGCTAAATTTGAATTGAAATGTACATACAAAATACATAAAATAATGTAAATCTGTATCAAAATATTTATACAAATACATATAATAACGTAGATTTGTTTAAAAATATATAAACAAAATACACATTAAGTAATGTAAATACGTATAAAAAATATGTACAAAATACACATATAATCATGTAATTCGTATCAAAATAAATAAACAAAATAGCAATAAAATAATGTAAATTTGTATGAGAAAACATATACAAATAACGCAAATTTCTATAAAAATATATGTACAAAAATGCACATAAAATAAAGTAAATTTGCTAAAAAATATATATACAAAACACACACTAAATAATATAAATGCGCACATAAAATAACATAAATTTGTATAAAACTATATAAAAAAATACACAAAAATAATTTAAATTTGTTTGAAAAGAGATATACAAAATACACATAAAATTAGGTAAATTTGTATTGAAATACATATACAAAATACACATCAAATAATGTAAATTTGAATGAAAATATATAAACAAATACACTTAAAATAACGTAAATTTGCATAAAATATATATGCAAGATACACATTAAATAATGTAAATGTGTATAAAAAAATATATATACAAAAAACAAATAGAATAATGTAAAATCGTATCAAAATAAATACAGAGAATATCAATAAAATAATGTATATTAGTATGAAAATAAAGATGCAAAATTCCCAAAAATTATCGCATTTTTTTAAAAAATATATTTACCAAAATACACATAAAATATTTAAATTTGTATTGAAATAAATATACAAAATGCATATACACTAAGGTAAGTTTGTATTGAAAGAAATATTCAAAAATACATATAAAACAATGTAAATTTGTTTCAAAATATATATACGAATACACATAAAATAAAGTAGATTTCTATAGAAATATATATACAAAATACATATGAAATTATGTAAATACGTATAAAAATATATATACAAAATACATATCAAATAATGTAAATTCGTGTCAAAATAAATAAACAAAATATCATGAAAAGAATGTGTATTTGTATGAAAATAGATAATAGATAATAAATTTGTATAAAATATATATGCAAGATACACTTTAAATAATGTAAATATGTATAAAAAAGTATATACAAAAAACAAATAGAATAATGTAACATCGTATCAAAATAAATACACCGAATATTAATAAAATAATGTAAATTTGTATGAAAATAAAGATGCAAAATTCCCATAAAATAGCGCATTTCTTATAAAAATATATATACCAAAATACACATAAAATATTTAAATTTGCATTGAAATAAATATACAAAATGCACATACAATAAGGTAAATTTGTATTGAAAGAGATATGCAAAATTACATATAAAACAATGTAAATTTGTTTCAAAATATATATACGAATACAAATAAAAAAACGTAGATTTCTATAAAAATATATATACAAAATACACATAAAATTAAGTAAATACGTATAAAAAAATGTATTCAAAATATACATAAAATAATGTAAATTTGTATTGAAATACATATACAAAATACACATAAAATAACCTAAGTTTGTATAAAACTATATACAAAAATACACAAAAATAATTTAAATTTGTATGAAAATAAATATACAAAATACACATAAAATTAGGTAAATTTGTAATGAAATACATATACAAAATACACATAAAATAATGGAAATTTGAATGAAAATATATAAACATATACACTTAAAATAACTTAAATTTGTATCAAATATATATACAAAATACTAATTAAATAATGTAAATATGTATAAAAAAATATATACAAAACACAAATAGAATAATGTAAAATCGTATCAACAATAAATACACAGAATATTAATAAAATAATGTAAATTTGTATGAAAATAAAGATGCAAAATAGCCATATAATAACGCATTTTTTATAAAAATATATATACCAAAATACACATAAAATATTAAAATTTGTATTAAAATAAATATAAAAAATGCACATACTATAAGGTAAATTTGTATTGAAATAGATATGCAAAATACATATAAAACAATGTAAATTTGTTTCAAAATATATATACGAATACACATAAAATAACGTAGATTTCTATAAAAATATATACAAAATAGACAAAAAATGAAGTAAATACGTATAAAAAAATGAATACAAAAAATTCATAAAAATCGTATCAAAATAAATAAACAAAATACCAGTAAAAGAATGTGTATTTGTAAAAATATAAATATACAAAATACACATAAAATATCGTAAATTTGTATAAAACTATATACAAAAATACACAGATGTAATTAAATTTGTTTGAAAATATATATACAAAATGCAGCTAAAATAAGCTAAATTTGAATTGAAATGTACATACAAAATACATAAAATAATGTAAATCTGTATTAAAATATTTATACAAATACATATAATAACGTAGATTTGTTTAAAAATATATAAACAAAATACACATTAAGTAATGTAAATACGTATAAAAAATATGTACAAAATACACATATAATCATGTAATTCGTATAAAAAAAATAGCAATAAAATAATGTAAATTTGTATGAGAAAACATATACAAATAACGCAAATTTCTATAAAAATATATGTACAAAAATGCACATAAAATAAAGTAAATTTACAAAAAAATATATATACAAAACACACACTAAATAATGTAAATGCGTACATAAAATAACCTAAATTTGTATAAAACTCTATACAAAAATACACAAAAATAATTTAAATTTGTTTGAAAAGAGATATACAAAATACACATAAAATTAGGTAAATTTGTATTGAAATATATATACAAAATACACATCAAATAATGTAGATTTGAATGAAAATATATAAACAAATACACTTAAAATAACGTAAATTTGTATAAAATATATGCAAGATACACATTAAATAATGTAAATGTGTATAAAAAATATATATACAAAAAACAAATAGAATAATGTAAAATCGTATCAAAATAAATACACAGAATATCAATAAAATAATGTAAATTTGTATGAAAATAAAGATGCAAAATTCCCAAAAATTATCGCATTTTTTATAAAAATATATTTACCAAAATACACATAAAATATTTAAATTTGTATTGAAATAAATATACATAATGCATATACAGTAAGGTAAATTTGTATTGAAAGAGATACTCAAAAATACATATAAAACAATGTAAATTTGTTTCAAAATATATATACGAATACACATAAAATAAAGTAGATTTCTATAGAAATATATATACAAAATACATATGAAATTATGTAAATACGTATAAAAATATATATACAAAATGCATATCAAATAATGTAAATTCGTGTCAAAATCAATAAACAAAATATCATGAAAAGAATGTGTATTTGTATGAAAATAGATAATAGATAATAAATTTGAATAAAATATATATGCAAGATACACATTAAATAATGTAAATATGAATAAAAAAGTATATACAAAAAACAAATAGAATAATGTAACATCGTATCAAAATAAATACACCGAATATTAATAAAATAATGTAAATTTGTATGAAAATAAAGATGCAAAATTCCCATAAAATAGCGCATTTCTTATAAAAATATATATACCAAAATACACATAAAATATTTAAATTTGCATTGAAATAAATATACAAAATGCACATACAATAAGGTTAATTTGTATTGAAAGAGATATGCAAAAATAGATATAAAACAATGTAAATTTGTTTCAAAATATATATACGAATACAAATAAAAAAACGTAGATTTCTATAAAAATATATATACAAAATACACATAAAATTAAGTAAATACGTATAAAAAATGTATACAAAATACACATAAAATAATGTAATTTCGAATTAAAATAAATGTAAATTTGAATGAAAATATAAAAACAAATACACTTAAAATAACGTAAATTTGTATAGAATATATATGCAAGATACACATTAAATAATGTAAATGTGTATAAAAAATATATATACAAAAAACAAATAGAATAATGTAAAATCGTATCAAAACAAATACACAGAATATCAATAAAATAATGTAAATTTGTATGAAAATAAAGATGCAAAATTCCAAAAAATTATCGCATTTTTTATAAAAATATATATACCAAAATACACATAAAATATTTAAATTTGTATTGAAATAAATATACTAAATGCATATACAGTAAGGTAGATTTGTATTAAAAGAGATATTCAAAAATACATATAAAACAATGTAAATTTGTTTCAAAATATATATACGAATACATATAAAATAAAGTAGATTTCTATAGAAATATATATACAAAATACAAATGAAATTATGTAAATACGTCTAAAAATATATATACAAATTACATATCAAATAATGTAAATTCGTGTCAAAATAAATAAACAAAATATCATGAAATGAATGTGTATTTGTATGAAAATAGATAATAGATAATAAATTTGTATAAAATATATATGCAAGATACACATTAAATAATATAAATATGTATAAAAAAGTATATACAAAAAACAAATAGAATAATGTAAAATCGTATCAAAATAAAAACACCGAATATTAATAAAATAATGTAAATTTGTATGAAAATAAAGATGCAAAATTCCCATAAAATAGCGCATTTCTTATAAAAATATATATACCAAAATACACATAAAATTTTTAAATTTGTATTGAAATAAATATACAAAATGCATATACAATAAGGTAAATTTGTATTGAAAGAGATATGCAAAAATACATATAAAACAATGAAAATTTGTTTCAAAATATATATACGAATACAAATAAAAAAACGTAGATTTCTATAAAAATATATATACAAAATACACATAAAATTAAGTAAATACGTATAAAAAATGTATTCAAAATACACATAAAATAATGTAAATTCGAATTAAAATAAATAAACAAAATACCAATAAAAGAATATGTATTTGGATAAATATAAATATACAAAATACACATACAAAATAAACATATAATAAGGTAGATTTGTAATAAAATATATGTACAAAATACACATACAATAATGCAAATTTATATGAAAATATATATACAAATACACATAAAATAAAATGAATTTGTATAAAAATATATATTCAAAATAAATATTAAATAATGTAAGAGCGTATAAAAATATATATACAAAGTACATATAAAATGTAAATTAAGATGCAAAATACCTATAAAATAACGAATTTTTTATAAAATTATTGATACGAAAATACACTTAAATATTTGAACTTGTATTAAAATAAATATACAAAATGCACATACAATAAGGTAAATTTGTATTGAAATAGATATGGAAAATACATATAAAATAATGTAAATTTGTTTCAAAATATATATACGAATACACATAAAATAACGTAGATTTCTATAAAAATACATTTACAAAATACACATAAAATTAAGTAAATACGTATAAAAAAAATGTATACAAAATACACATAAAATAATGTAAATTCGTATAAATGTAAATAAACAATATATCAATAAAAGAATGTGTATTTGTATAAATATAAATATACAAAATGCACATAAAATAACGTAAATTTATATAAAACTATATGTACAAAAATGAACATTTGATAAATTTGCATAAAAATATATATATACAAAACACACATTAGATAATGTAAATGAGTATAAAAATATGTATACAAAATACCTATGAAATAATCTAAATTCGTATCGAATTAAATTAAGAAATACCAATAAAATAAAGTAATTTTGGATGAAAATATATATACAAAATACACATAAAATAACCTAAATACAAATACAAATCTACACATAAAATAATTTAAAATTGAATGAAATAAATATACAAAATAAACATAAAATAAGGTAAATTTGTAATGAAATATATGAAAAAATAAACATAAAACAATATAAATTTGTATGAAAATATATATACAAATTCACATTAAATAACATGAATTTGTATAAAATTTGTATCAAAATATATACTTATACACACAATAAAATAACGTAATTTTTTTATGAAAATGTATATACAAAATACACATAAAATAATTTAAATACGTAGAAAAATATATATACAAAAAACACCTAAAATAATGTAAATATGTATGAAAATATATAAACAAATACACATAAAATAATGTAAATTTGAATAAAAAATATATACAAAATGAACATTAAATAATGTAAATATGTATAAAAAAATATATACAAAAAACACATAGAATAATGTTAAATCGAATCAAAATAAATAAAGAGAATATCAATAAAATAGAGTAAATTTGTATGAAAATGAAGATGGAAAATATCCATATAATAACGCATATTTGCATAAAAATATATATACAAAAATACATATAAAATAATTAAATTTGTATTAAAATAAATATACAAAATGTACGTACAATAAAGTAAATTTGTATTGAAATAGATATGCAAAATACACATCAATAATGTAAATTTGTATCAAAATATATATACGAATACTCATAAAATAGAGTAAATTTCTATGAAAATATACATACAAAATAGATATACAAAATACACATATAACTAGTTAAATTTGTATTTAAATACATGTACAAAAAATACATAAAATAATGTAGATTTGTATAAAATGAAAACAAATACATTTTATATAAAATATATATACAAAATACACATAGAATAATGTAAAATCATATCAAAATAAATACACAGAATATCAATAAAATAATGTAAATTTGTATGAAAATAAAGATGCAAAATACCCATAAAATAAAGCATATTTTTATAAAAACACATATACAAAAATACATATATATTAATCAAATTTTTATTAAAATTAATATACAAAATGCATACACAATAAGGTAAATTTGTATTGAAAAAATATGCAAAATACACATAAAACAATGTAAATTTGTTTCAAAATATATATACGAATACACATAAAATAACGTAGATTTCTATAGAAATATATATACAAAATACACTTGAAATAATGTAAATACGTATAAAAATATATATACAAAATACATATTAAATAATGTAAATATGTATAAAAAAATATATACAAAACACAAATAAAATAAAGTAAAATCGTATCAAAATAAATACAGAAAATATTGGTAAAATAATGTAAATTTGTATGAAAATTAAGATGCAAAATACCCATAAAATAACGCATTTTTTATAAAAATATATATACGAAAAAACATAAAATATTTGATTTTGTATTAAAATAAATGTATATACAAAATACACATAAAATAAGCTAAATTTGAATTGAAATATATATACAAAATACATAAAATAATGTAAATTTGTATCAAAATACCTATACAAATACACATATAATAACGTAAATTTGTATAAAAATATATAAACAAAATACACATTAAATAATGTAAATACGTATAAAAAAAATTAAAAAAAATATATGTAATTCGTAAAAATCATATAAATGAATAAATTTGCAATTTCTATGAAATTAATATACAAAATACACATAAAATAATGTAAATATCATACAAAATACAAATAAATATATATAATATAATATTTTTTATACATATTTAAAATAATTTAATATATTTTGTATATATATTTTATCAAATTTAAGTGATTTTATATGTATTTGTTTATATATTTTCATACAAATTTACATTATTTTATGTGAGATTTGTATATGTATTTCAATACAAATTTGCCTAACTTCGTGTGTATTTTGCATATCTATTTTCAAACAAATTTAAATTATTTTGTGTATTTTGGTATATATTTTATACAAATTAGTTATATTTTGTTTTGTATATATATATTCTACAAATATACATTCTTTAATTGAAATTTTGTGTATTTAATTTTTACGAATTTACATTATTTTATATGTATTTTGTATATATATTTTCTACGTATTTAAACTATTTTATGTATTTTGTATATATATATATTTTATACTTTACATTATCTAATGTGTATTTGTATATATTTTAATGCAAACAATTTTATGTGCATTTTGTATATATTTTATAGAAACTTAAACGTTATTTTATGTGTATTTGTATATATATTTTCATACAAATTTACATTATTTAATTAGTTTTTTGTTTATTTACTTTGATACGAATGACTTCATTATTTGTGTATTTTGTAAATATTTTTTTTATACGTATTTACATTACTTAATGTGTATTTTGTTTATATAGTTTTTTTTAACAAATTTACGTTATTATATGTGTATTTGTTAAAAATATTTTGAAACGAATTTACTTTATTTTATGTATTTTGTATATATATTTCAATTCAAATTTAGCTTATTTTGTGTGTATTTTGTATATCTATTTTCATACAAATTTAATTACTTCTGTGTATTTTTGTATATAGTTTTATACAAATTTACGTTATTTTATGTGCATTTTGTATATTTATATTTATACAAATACACATTCTCTTATTGGTATTTTGTTTATTTATATTTAACGAATTTACATTATTTTATGTGTATTTTGTATACCTTTTTGATTCGTTTTTACTTAATTTTATTTGTATTTTGTATATATATATTTATAGAAATATACGTTATTTTATGTGTATTCGTATATATATTTTGAAACAAATTTACATTGTTTTAAATGTTTTTTGCATATTTATTTCAATACAAATTTACCTTATTGTTTGTGCATTTTGTATATTTATTTTAATACAAATTCAATTATTTTATGTGTATTTTGGTATATATAATTTTATAAAAAATGCGTTATTTTATAGGTATTTTGCATCTTAGTTTTCATACAAATGTACATTATTTTATTAATATTCTGTGTATATATTTTGATACGATTTTATATTATACTATTTGTGTTTTGTATATATTTTTTTTATAAATATTTTTATTAATTATTTTATACATATTAACGTTATTTTATGTATTTGTTTATATAATTTCATTCAAATTTACATTATTTTAAGTGTATTTTGTATATATATTTCAATACAAATTTACCTAATTTTATGTGTATTGTATATTTATTTTCATACAAATTTAAATTATTTTGTGTTTTTTGTATATTTATACAAATTTACTTAATTTTATGTGTATTTTGTATAATTATAAATTTTATAAAAATATATATATCAAATTCGTATATATATTTTGAAAATTTACAAATTAAATAAATAAATTTGAGAAAAGAACGTATATTTGTATGAAAATAAATATACAAATACATAAATTACGAAAATTTGAATAGAAATATATACAAAAAACAAAAATAAATTTCAATTTGTATGAAAATAGATATACAAAATACACATATAATTAGTTAAATTTGTATTTAAATACATGTACAAAATACATAAAATAATGTAAATTTGTATGAAATGAAAACAAATTACATAAAATAACGTACATTTGTATACAATAGATATACAAAATATACATCGAATAATGTAAAATCGTATCAAAATAAATACACAGAATGTCAATAAAATAATGTAATTTTGTATGAAAATAAAGATGCAAAATAACTATAAAATAAAGCATATTTTTTTAAAAATACATATACAAGAACACACATAGAATAATTAAATTTGTATTAAAATTAATATACAAAATGCACGTACAATAAGGTAAATTTGTATTGAAAAAATACAAAATGCACATAAAACAATGTATATTTGTTTCAAAATATATATACGAATACACATAAAATAACGTATATTTCTATAAATATATATACAAAATACACATTAAATGACGTAAATACGTATAAAAATATATACACAATACACATTAAATAATGTAATTTCTCATCAAAATATATTAACAATATATTATTAATTGAATGTTTATTTGTATTAAATTAGATATGCAAAATACACATAAAATATTGTAAATTTGTATAAAACTCTATTCAAAAATACACAAAATAATTTAAATTTGTATAAAATATATATACAAAATACACATAAAACTAGTTAAATTTCTATTGAAATACATATACAAAATACACATAAAATAATGTAAATTTTAATGAAAATATATAAACAAATACACTTAAAATAACGTAAATTTGTATGAAATATATATAGAAAATACACATAATGTAAATTTGTATGAAAATATTTACAAAAACACAAATAGAATAACAAAATAGTATCAAAATAAATACACAGAATATTAATAAAATAATGTAAATTTGTATGAATATAAAGATGCAAAATATCCATAAAACAACGCATTTTTGAAAATATATATACCAAAATACACATAAAATATTTTAATTTGTATTACAATAAATATACAAAATGCACATAAAACAATGTAAATTTGTTTCAAAAATATATAAAAATACAGATAAAATAAAGTAGATTTCTATAAAAATATATATACAAAATACATATAAAATCTAAATTCGTATCAAGTTAAATTAAGAAAATAACAATAAAATAATGTAATTTTGGATGAAAATATATATAGAAAACACACATAAAATAACCTAAATACAAATACAAATATACACATTAAATAATTTAAAATTTAATGAAATAAATATACAAAATATATGTAAGAATACACATAAAATAATATAAATTTGTATGAAAATATATATACAAATACACATAAAATAACATGAATTTGTATAAAATTTGTTTCAAAATATATACGAATACACACAATAAAATAACGTAAATTTTTATGAAAATGTATATATAAAATACACATAAAATAGTTTAAATACGTAGAAAAATATATATACAAAATACACATAAAATAATGTAAATTAGTAAAAAATTAAATACACAAAATTCCAATAAAAGAATGTATATTTGTAGGAAAATATATATACAAAAAACAAATAAAATAACTAAAATATGAATAAAAATATATTCAAAAATACACACAAATAATTTAAATTTGTATGAAAATAGATATGCAAAATACACATAAAGTTAGGCAAATTTGTATTGAAATACATTTACAAAACTCATATAGAATAATGTATATTTGTATGAAAATATATAAACAAATACATATAAAATCACGTAAATTTGGATAAAATATATATATACAAAATATACATTAAATATTTTAAATATGTATAAAAATATATTATATTATATATATTTTTATTGGTATTTCCGTTATTTATGTGTATTTTGTATATGTTTTCTCATAGAAATTTACATTATTTTATTGGTATTTTGTCTATTTATTTTGATACGAATTACATGATTATTTGTGTATTTTTTACATTTTTTTATACGTATTTACATTATTTAATGTGTATTTTGTTTATATATTTTTATACAAATTTACGTTATTATATGTGTATTTGTATAGGTATTTTGATACAAATTTACATTATTTTATGTATTTTGTATATATATTTCAATTCAAATTTAGCTTATTTTATGTGTATTTTATATCTATTTATTTTAATACAAAATCAAATATTGTATGTTTTTTCGTATATATATTTTTATAAAAAATGCGCTATTTTATGGGTATTTTGCATCTTAATTTTCATAGAAATTTACATTATTTAATTAATATTTTCTGTATTTATTTTGATACGATTTTACATTATTTTATTTGTGTTTTGTATATATTTTTTTATACATATATACATTATTTAATGGTTTTTTTGTATATATATTTGATACAAATTTACGTAATTTTAAGTCTATATGTTTATATATTTTCATTCAAATTTACATTATTTTCAGTGTATTTTGTTTATGTATTTCAATACAAATTTACTTATTTTTATATGTTTTTTGTATATTTATTTTCATACAAGTTTAAATTATTTTTGTGTATTTTTGTATATAGTTTTATACAAATTTAGGTTATTTTATGTGTATTTTGTATATCTATTTTCATACAAATACACATTCTTTTCATGATATTTTGTTTATTTATTTTGACACGAATTAACATTATTTAATGTGTATTTTGTATATATATTTTTATACGTATTTACATTATTTCAAGTGTATTTTGTATATATATTTCTATAGAAATCTGCGTTATTTTATGTGTATTCGTATATATATTTTGAAACAAATTTACATTGTTTGATGTGTATTTTGCATTTTTTATCAATACAAATCTACCTTATTATATGTGCATTTTGTATATTAATTTTAATACAAATTTGATTAATCTATGTGTATTTTTGTATATGTATTTTTATAAAAATATGCTTTATTTTATGGGTATTTTGCATCTTTATTTTCATACAAATTTACATTATTTTATTGATATTCTGTGTATTTATTTTGATATGTTTTTACATTATTCTATGTGTATTTTGTATATATATTTTATATAAAATGTATTTGTTTTCATTTCATACAAATCTACATTATTTTATGTGTTTTTTGTACATGTATTTAAATACAAATTTAACTAGTTATATGTGTATTTTGTATATCTATTTTGTATGTATATTTTCATAGAAATTTACTCTATTTTATGAGTATTCGTATATATATTTTGATACAAATTTACATTATTAATGTGTATTTTGCATATCTATTTCAATACAAATTTACTTTATTGTACGTGCATTTTGTATATTTATTTTAATACAAATTAAATTATTTTATATATATTTTTGTATATATATTTTTATGCAAATATGCGTTATTATATGGATATTTTGCATCTTTATTTTCATACAAATTTACATTATTTTATTGATATTCTCTTTATTTATTTTGATACGATTTAACATTATTCCATGTGTTTTTTGTATATATTTTTTTTATACATATTTACATTATTTAATGTTCATTTTGTATATATATTTTATCCAAATTTACATTATTTTATGTGTATTTGTTTATATATTTTCATACATATTTACATTATTTTATGTGTTTTTTGTATATATATTTTTCTACGTATTCAAATTATTTTATGTGTATTTTGTATATACATTTTCATAAAAAAAATTACGTTATTTTATTGTGTGTATAAGTATATATTTTGATACAAATTTTATACAAATTCATGTTATTTAATGTGTATTTGTATATATATTTTCATACAAATTTATATTATTTTATGTGTATTTTTTCATATATTTCATTATAAATTTACCTTATTTTATGTTTATTTTGTATATTTATTTCATTCAATTTTAAATTATTTTATGTGTAGATTTGTATTTGTATTTAGGTTATTTTATGTGTATTTTGTATATATATTTTCATCCAAAATTACATTATTTTATTGGTATTTCTTAATTTAATTCGATACGAATTTAGATTATTTCATAGGTATTTTGTATACATATTTTTATACTCATTTACATTATCTAATGTGTGTTTTGTATATATATTTTTATGCAAATTTATCTAATGTTCATTTTTGTACATATATTTTTATATAAATTTGCGTTATTTTATGTATATAGTTTTATATAAATTTACGTTATTTTATGTGCATTTTGTATATTTATATTTATACAAATACACATTCTTTTATTGGTATATTGTTTATTTACATTTATACGAATTTACATTATTTTATGTGTATTTTGTATACATTTTTTATACGTATTTACTTAATTTTATGTGTATTTTGTATATGTATTTTTATAGAAATCTACGTTATTTTATGTGTATTCGTATATATATTTTGAAACAAATTTACATTATTTTATATGTATTTTCCATATCTATTTCAATACAAATTTACCTTATTGTATGTGCATTTTGTATATATAATTTAATACAAGTTCAAATATTTAAGTGTATTTTGGTATCAATAATTTTATAAAAAATGCGTTATTTTATAGGTATTTTGCATCTTAATTTTCATTTTATATGTACTTTGTATATATATTTTTATACGCTCTTACATTATTTAATATTTATTTTGAATATATATTTTATACAAATTCATGGTATTTTATGTGTATTTGTATATATATTTTCATATAAATTTACATTATTGTATGTGTATTTTGTACATATATTTTATTACAAATCTACCTTATTTTATGTTTATTTTGTATGTGTATTTTGTATATTTATATTTATCCAAATACACATTCTTTTATTGGTATTTTGTTTATTTATTTTAATTCGAATTTACATTATTTTATGTGTATTTTGAATACATTTTTTTATACGTATTTACTTAATTTTATGTGTATTTTGTATATATATTTTTATAGAAATCTACGTTTTTTTATTTGTATTCGTATATATATTTTGAAACAAATTTACATTGTTTTATATGTTTTTTTGCATATCTCTTTCAATACAAATTTACCTTATTGTATATGCATTTTGTATATTTATTTCAATACAAATTTAAAATTTTTATGTGTATTTTGGTATATATATTTTATAAGAAATGCGCTATTTTATGGGAATTTTGCATCTTTATTTTCATACAAATTTACATTATTTTATTAATATTCGGTGTATTTATTTTGATACGATTTTACATTATTCTATTTGTTTTTTGTATATACTTTTTTATACATATTTACATTATTTAATTTGAATCTTGCATATATATTTTATACAAATTTATTATCTATTATCTATTTTCATACAAATACACATTCTTTTCATGATATTTTGTTTATTTATTTTGACACGAATTTACATTATTTGATATGTATTTTGTATATATATTTTTATACGTATTTACATAATTTCATATGTATTTTGTATATATATTTCTATAGAAATCTAATTTATTTTATGTGTATTCGTATATATATTTTGAAACAAATTTACATTGTTTTATATGTATTTTTGAATATCTCTTTTAATACAAATTTACCTTACTGTATATGCATTTTGTATATTTATTTCAATACAAATTTAAATATTTTATGTGTATTTTGGTATATATATTTTTATAAAAAAAGCGATAATTTTTGGGAATTTTGCATCTTTATTTTCATACAAATTTACATTATTTTATTGATATTCTGTGTATTTATTTTGATACGATTTTACATTATTCTATTTGTTTTTTGTATATATTTTTTTATACACATTTACATTATTTAATGTGTATCTTGCATATATATTTTATACAAATTTACGTTATTTTAAGTGTATTTGTTTTTATATTTTCATTCAAATTTACATTTATTTTAATTCGAAATTACATTATTTTATGTGTATTTTGTATACATTTTTTTATACGTATTTACTTAATTTTATGTGTATTTTGTATATATATTTTTATAGAAATCTACGTTTTTTTTATTTGTATTCGTATATATATTTTGAAACAAATTTACATTGTTTTATATGTATTTTTGCATATCTCTTTCAATACAAATTTACCTTATTGTATGTGCATTTTGTATATTTATTTCAATGCAAATTTAAATATTTTATAAGAAATGCGCTATTTTATGGGAATTTTGCATCTTTATTTTCATACAAATTTACATTATTTTATTAAATATTCGGTGTATTTATTTTGATACGATGTTACATTATTCTATTTGTTTTTTGTATATACATTTTTATACATATTTACATTATTTAATGTGTATCTTGCATATATATTTTATACAAATTTATTATCTATTATCTATTTTCATACAAATACACATTCTTTTCATGATATTTTGTTTATTTATTTTGACACGAATTTACATTATTTGATATGTATTTTGTATATATATTTTTATACGTATTTACATAATTTCATATGTATTTTGTATATATATTTCTATAGAAATCTACTTTATTTTATGTGTATTCGTATATATATTTTGAAACAAATTTACATTGTTTTATATGTATTTTTGAATATCTCTTTCAATATAAATTTACCTTACTGTATATGCATTTTGTATATTTATTTCAATACAAATTTAAATATTTTATGTGTATTTTGGTAAATATATTTTTATAGAAAATGCGATAATTTTTAGGAATTTTGCATCTTTATTTTCATACAAATTTACATTATTTTATTGATATTCTGTGTATTTATTTTGATACGATTTTACATTATTCTATTTGTTTTTGTATATATATTTTTTATACACATTTACATTATTTAATGTGTATCTTGCATATATATTTTATACAAATTTACGTTATTTTAAGTGTATTTGTTTATATATTTTCATTCAAATGTACATTATTTGATGTGTATTTTGTATATGTATTTCAATACAAATTTACCTAATTTTATGTGTATTTTGTATATTTATTTTAATAAAAATTTAAATTATTTTTTTTTATTTTTTTATATATTTTTATAAAAATTTATTTTATTTTATTTAATAATTTAAATTATTTAATTTTTTTTTTTTATATATATTTTTTTTCAAATTTACTTTATTTTATGTGCATTTTTGTACATATATTTTTATAGAAATTTGCGTTATTTGTATATGTTTTCTCATACAAATTTACATTATTTTATTGCTATTTTGTTTATTTATTTTGATACGAATTACATGATTATATGTGTATTTTGTACATATTTTTTATACGTATTTACATTACTTAATGTGTATTTTGTTTATATATTTTTAAACAAATCTACGTTATTATATATATTTGTATAAATATTTTGATACAGATTTACATTATTTTATGTATTTTGTATGTACATTTCAATTCAAATTTAGCTTATTTTAGCTGTATTTTGTATATATATTTTCATACAAATTTAATTACTTCAGTGTATTTTTGTATTTAGTTTTATACAAATTTACGATATTTTATGTGTATTTTGTATATTTATATTTTTACAAATAAACATTCTTTTACTGGTATTTTGTTTATTTATTTTGATACGATTTTTGTGTATTTTGTATTCATTTTTTTTATACGTATTTACTTCATTTTATGTGTATTTTGTATATTTTTTTATAGAAATCTACGTTATTTTATGTGTATTCGTATATATATTTGAAACAAATTTACATTGTTTTATATGTATTTTGCATATCTATTTCAATACATATTTACCTTATAGTATGTACATTTTTCATATTTATTTTAATACAAATTTTAATATTTTATGTGTATTTTGGTATATATATTTTTATAAAAAATGCATTATTTTATGGCTATTTTGCATCTTTATTTTCATACAAATTTACATTATTTTATTAATATTCTGTGTATTTATTGTTGATACGATTTTACATTATTCTATTTGTGTTTTGTATATATTTTTTTATACATATTTACATTATTTAATTAGAATTTTGTATATATATTTGATACAAATTACGTTATTTTAAGTGTATATGTTTATATATTTTCATTCAAATTTCCATTATTTTATGAGTATTTTGTATATGTATTTCAATACAAATTTCCCTAATTTTATGTGTATTTTGTATATTTATTTTCATACAAATTTAAATTATTTTTGTGTATTTTTGTATATAGTTTTATACAAACTTAGGTTATTTTATGAGTATTTTATATATCTATTTTCATACAAATACACATTCTTTTATTGATATTTTGTTTATTTATTTTGACGAGAATTTAAATTATTTAATGTGTATTTTGTATATATATTTTTATACGTATTTACATCATTTCAAGTGTATTTTGTATATATATTTCTATAGAAATCTACGTTATATTATGTGTATTCGTATATAGATTTTTAAACAAATTTACACTTTTATGTGTATTTTGCTTATTTTTTCAATACAAATTTACCTTATTGTATATGCATTTTGTATATTAATTTTAATACAAATTTAATTATTCTATGTGTATTTTTGTATATGTATTTTTATAAAAATATGCTTTATTTTATGGGTATTTTGCATCTTTATTTTCATACAAATTTACGTTATTTTATTGATATTCTGCTCATTCATTTTGATACGATTTGACATTATTCTATGTGTATTTTGTATATATTTTTCATACAAATTTACGTTATTTTATGTGTATTTGTTTATATATTTTGACACAAATTTACAATATTTTATGGGTATTTTGTATATATATTTCAAAAGAAATTTACCTAGTTTTATGTGTATTTTGAATATCTATTTTCATAGAAACTCAAATTATTTTTATGTATTTTTGTATATATTTCAATACAAATTTTAGTTATGTTATGTGTATTTTGTAAATTTATTTTCATTCAAATATGTATTATTTTATTGGTATTTTGTTGATTTATATTGATACGAATTTACATTATTTTATATGTCCTTTGTATATATATTTTTATACGCATTTACATTATTTAATTTTTATTTTGAATATATAATTTTATACAAATTCATGGTATTTTATGTGTATTTGTATATATATTTTCATATAAATTTACATTATTTTATGTGTATTTTGTACATATATATCATTACAAATTTACCTTATTGTATGTGCATTTTGTATATTTATTTCAATACAAATTTAAATATTTTATGTGTATACATGTACAAAAAATACATAAAATAATGTAGATTTGTATGAAATGAAAACAAATACATTTTATATAAATATATATACAAAATACACATAGAATAATGTAAAATCATATTAAAATAAATACACAGATTATCAATAAAATAATGTAAATTTGTATGAAAATAACGATGCAAAATACCCATAAAATAAAGCATAAATTTATAAAAGTACATATACAAAAAGACACATAGATTAATCAAATTTGTATTAAAATTAATATACAAAACGCACATACAATAAGGTAAATTTGTATTGAAAAAATATGCAAAATACACATAAAACAATGTAAATTTGTTTCAAAATATATATACGAATACACATAAAATAACGCAGATTTCTATAGAAATATATATACAAAATACACTTGAAATAATGTAAATACGTATAAAAATATATATACAAAATACACATTAAATAATGTTAATTCGTGTCAAAATAAATAAACAAATTATCATGAAAAGAATGTGTATTTGTATGAAAATAGATATACAAAATACACGTAAAATAACCTAAATTTATATAAAACTATAAACAAAAATACACAAAAATAATTTTAACTTGTATGAAAATAAATATACAAAAAACATAAAATTAGGTAAATTTGTATTGAAATACATATACAAATAACACATAAAATAATGTAAATTTGAATGAAAATATATAAACATATAGACTTAAAATAACGTAAATTTGTATCAAATATATATACAAAAAACACATAAAATAATGTAAATATGTATAAAAAAATATATACAAAACACAAATAAAATAATGTAAAATCGTATCAAAATAAATACAGAAAATATTAATAAAATAACGTAAATTTGTATGAAAATTAAGATGCAAAATACCCATAAAATAACGCATTTTTTTTATAAAAACATATATACGAAAAAACATAAAATATTTGATTTTGTATTAAAATAAATAGATATACAAAATACACATAAAATAAGCTAAATTAAATGAAAAATATATACAAAATACACATAGAATAATGTAAAATCGTATCAAAATAAATACACAGAATATCAATAAAATAATGTAATTTTGTATGAAAATACCCATAAAATAAAGCATATTTTTTTAAAAATACATATACAAAAATACACATAGAATAATTAAATTTGTATTAAAATTAATATACAAAATGCACGTACAATAAGGTAAATTTGTATTAAAAAAATATACAAAATGCACATTAAAGCGTAAATTTGTTTAAAAATCAATATACGAATACACATAAAATAACGGAGATTTCTATAAAAATATATATACAAAATACACATGAAATGATGTAAATACTTATAAAAAAATATATATACAAAATACACATTAAATAATTTAAATTCTCGTCAAAATAAATAAACAAAATATCAATAAATGAATGTGTATTTGTATGAAAATAGATATACAAAATACTCATAAAATAACCAAAGTTTGTATAAAACTATATACAAAAATACACAAAAATAATTTAAATTTGTATGAAAATATATATACAAAATACACATAAAATTAAGTAAATTTGTATTGAAATACATATACAAAATACACATAAAATAATGGAAATTTCAATGAAACGTATTAAATATATATACAAAATACTAATTAAATAATGTAAATATGTACATATATACAAAATATATACAAAACACAAATAGAATAATGTAAAATCGTATCAAAATAAATACACAGAATATTAATAAAATAATGTAAATTTGTATGAAAATAAATATGCAAAATAGCCAAAAAATAACGCATTTTTATAAAAATATATATACCAAAATACACATAAAATATTAAAATTTGTATTAAAATAAATATAAAAAATGCACATACTGTAAGGTAAATTTGTATTGAAATAGATATGCAAAATACATATAAAACAATGTAAATTTGTTTCAAAATATATATATGAATGCACATAAAATAACGTTGATTTCTATAAAAATATATACAAAATACACATAAAATGAAGTAAATACGTATAAAAAAATGAATACAAAATACACATAAAAATCGTATCAAAATAAATTAACAAAATACCAGTAAAAGAATGTGTATTTGTATAAATATAAATATACAAAATATACATAAATTGTCGTAAATTTGTATAAAACTATATACAAAAACACACAGAACAAATACAAATTCTTTTATTGGTATTTTGTTTATTTATTTTGTTTCGAATTTATATTATTTTATGTGTATTTTGTTTACATTTTTTTATACGTATTTACCTAATTTTATGTATTTTGTATATATATTTTTATAGAAATCTACGTTATTTTATGTGTATTCGTATATATATTTTGAAACAAATTTACAATTTTTTATATGTATTTTTGCATATCTATTTCAACAGAAGTTTACCTTATTGTATGTGTATTTTGTATATTTATTTCAATACAAATTTAAATATGTTATGTGTATTTTGGTATATATATTTTTATAAGAAATGCGCTATTTGATGGGAATTTTGTATCTCTATTTTCATACAAATTTACATTATTTTATTAATATTCGGTGTATTTATTTTGATACGATTTTACATTATTCTATTTGTTTTTTGTATATATATATTTTTATATATTTACATTATTTAATGTGTATCATATATATTACATACAAATTTATTATCTATTATTTAT
Source organism: Eriocheir sinensis (assembly GCF_024679095.1). Classification (NCBI taxonomy): domain Eukaryota; kingdom Metazoa; phylum Arthropoda; class Malacostraca; order Decapoda; family Varunidae; genus Eriocheir; species Eriocheir sinensis. The sequence goes on along the minus strand of NW_026111587.1, from coordinate 467,902 downwards.
TTTCATACAAATACACATTCTTTTCATGATATTTTGTTTATTTATTTTGTCACGAATTTATATTACTTAATATGTATTTTATATATATATATTTTTATACGTATTTACATAATTTCATGTGTATTTTGTATATATTTCTATAGAAATCTACGTTATTTTATGTGAATTCGTATATATATTTTGAAACAAATTTACACTGTTTTATTTGTATTTTGCGTTTTTTTTTCAATACAAATTTACCTTATTGTATGTGTGCATTTTGTATATTAATTTTAATACAAATTTAATTATTCTAAGTGTAATTTTGTATATGTATTTAAAAAAAAAATATGCTTTATCTTATGGGTATTTTGCCTCTTTATTTTCATACAAATTTAAATTATTTTATTGATATTCTGTGTACCTATTTTGATACGATTTTACATTATTCTATGTATAACAAAAATAAATACAGAATACACAAAAATAGATATGCAAAATACATATAAACAATGTAAATTTGTTTCAAAATATATATACGAATACACATGAAATAAGGCAGATTTCTATAAAAATATATATACAAAATACACATAAAATTAAGTAAATACGTATAAAAAATGTATACAAAATACTCATAAAATAATGTAAATTAGTATCAAAATAAATAAACAAAATACCAATAAAAGAATGTGTATTTGAATATATATATATATATATATATATATATATATATATATATATATATATATATATATATATATATATATATATATATATATATATATATATATATATATATATATACAAAATACACATTAAATAATATAAATTTGTTTAAAACTATACAAAATACACATGAAATGATGTAAATACGTATAAAAATATATATACAAAATACACATTAAATAATGTAAATTCGCGTCAAAATAAATAAACAAAATATCAATAAAACAATGTGTATTTTAATGAAATAGATATACAAAATACACATAACCTAAATTTGAATCAAACTATATACAAAAATACACAAAAATATTTAAAATTTCTATGAAAATAAATATACAAAATACACAAAATTAGGTAAATTTGTATTGAAATACATACACAAAATACACATAAAATAATGTAAATTTGAATGAAAATACATAAACAAATACACTTAAAATAACGTAAATTTGTATAAAAAAATATGTACAAAACACAAATAGAATAATGTAAAATCGTATCAAAATAAATACACAGAATATTAATAAAATAATGTAAATTTGTATGAAAATAAAGAAGCAAAATACCCATAAAATAACGCAATTTTTTTATTTATAAAAATATATATACCAAAATACACATCAAAAAAATAAATTTGTATTAAAATAAATATACAAAAAACACATACAATAAGGTAAATTTGTATTGAAATAGATATGCAAAATACATATAAAAGAATGTAAATTTGTTTCAAAATATATATACGAATACACATAAAATAACGTAGATTTCGTTAAAAAAATATATACAAAATACACATAAAATGAAGTAAATACGTATAAAAAAAAATGTATACAAAAAACATATAAAATAATGTAAATTCGTATCAAAACAAATAATTAAAATACCAATAAAAGAATGTGTATTTGTATAAATATAAATATACAAAATACACATAAAATAACGTCAATTTATATAAAACTATATACAAAAATACACAGAAGTAATTAAATTTTATGAATATATATACAAAATACACACAAAATAAGCTAAATTTGAATTGAAATATATATACAAAATACATGAAATGAAGTAAATTTGAATCAAAATATTTATACAAATACACATATAATAACGTAAATTTGTATGAAAATATATAAACAAAATACACATTAAATAATGTAAATACGTATAAAAAAATATGTACAAAATACACATATAATCATGTAATTCGTATCAAAATAAATAAACAAAATACCAATAAAATAATATAAATTTGTATGAGTAAACGTGAATGTTGCATATTTTTTCAATACAAATTTGCCTTCTTATATACGCATTTTGTATATTAATTTTAATACAAATTTAATTATTCGATGTGTATTTTTGTATCTGTATTTTTATAAACATATGCTTTATTTTTTGGGTATTTTGCATCTTTATTTTCATACAAATTTACATTGTTTTATTGATATTCTGCTCATTCATTTTGATACGAATTGACATTATTCTATGTGTATTTTGTAAGGTAAATTTGTATTGAAATAGATATGCAAAATACATTTAAAACAATGTAAATTTGTTTCAAAATATATATACGAATACACATAAAATAAAGTAAATTTCTATAAAAATATATATACAAAATACACATAAAATGAAGTAAATACGTATAAAAAAATGTATACAAAAAACACATAAAATAATGTAAATTCGTATCAAAATAAATAAACAAAATGCCAATAAAAGAATGTGTATTTGTATAAATATAAATATACAAAATACACATAAAATAACGTAAATTTATATAAAACTATATACAAAAATACACAGAAGTATTTAAATTTGTATGAAAATATATACAAAATACACACAGAATAAGCTAAATTTGAATTGAAATATATATACAAAATACATGAAATATATTTTTATACAAATTGATGGTATTTTATGTGTATTTGTGTATATATTTTTATATAAATTTACATTATTTTATGTGTATTTTGTACATATATTTTTTTACAAATCTACATTATTTTATGTTTATTTTGTATGTGTATTTTCTATATTTATATATATCCAAATACACATTCTTTTATTGGTATTTTCTTTATTTATTTTAATTCGAATTTACATTATTTTATGTGTATTTTGTATACATTTTTTTATACGTATTTACTTAATTTTATGTGTATTTTGTATATATATTCTTATAGAAATCTACGTTTTTTATTTGTATTCGTATATATATTTTGAAACAAATTTACATTGTTTTATATGTATTTTTGCATATCTCTTTCAATACAAATTTACCTTATTGTATGTGCAATTCGTTTGTTTATTTCAATGCAAATTTAAATATTTTATGTGTTTTTTGGTATATATATTTTTATAAGATTACGAAAATTTGAATAAAAATATATACAAAAAAACAACAAAATAAATTTTAATTTGTATGAAAATAGATATACAAAATACACATATAATTAGTTAAATTTGTATTTAAATACATGTACAAAATACACATAAAATAATGTAAATTTGTATGAAATGAAAACAAATTCACATAAAATTCGCGTCAAAATAAATAAACAAAATATCAATAAAAGAATGTGTATTTGTATGAAAATAGATATACAAAATACACATAAAATAACCTAAATTTGTATCAAACTATATACAAAAAAAATATTAAATTTGTATGAAAATAAATATACAAAATACACATAAAATTAGGTAAATTTGTATTGAAATACATACACAAAATACACATAAAATAATGTAAATTTGAATGAAAATACATAAACAAATACACTTAAAATAACGTAAATTTGTATAAAAAAATATGTACAAAACACAAATAGAATAACGTAAAATCGTATCAAAAGAAATACACAGAATATTAATAAAATAATGTAAATTTGTATGAAAATAAAGAAGCAAAATACCCATAAAATAACGCATTTATAAAAATATATATACCAAAATACACATCAAAAAATTAAATTTGTATTAAAATAAATATACAAAAAACACATACAATAAGGTAAATTTGTATTGAAATAGATATGCAAAATACATATAAAACAATGTAAATTTGTTTCAAAATATATATACGAATACACATAAAATAACGTAGATTTCTATAAAAATATATACAAAATACACATAAAATGAAGTAAATACGTATAAAAAATGTATACAAAAAACACATAAAATAATGTAAATTCGTATCAAAATAAATAAACAAAATACCAATAAAAGAATGTGTATTTGTATAAATATAAATATACAAAATACACATAAAATAACGTAAATTTATATAAAACTATATACAAAAATACACAGAAGTAATTAAATTTGTATGAAAATATATACAAAATACACACAAAATAAGCTAAATTTGATTTGAAATATATATACAAAATACATGAAATAAAGGAGATTTGTATCAAAATATTTAAACAAATACACATATAATAACGTAAATTTGTATGAAAATATATAAACAAAATACACATTAAATAATGTAAATACGTATAAAAAATATGTTCAAAATACACATATAATCATGTAATTCGTATCAAAATAAATAAACAAAATACCAATAAAATAATATAAATTTGTATGAGTAAACGTGTATGTTGCATATTTTTTCAATACAAATTTACCTTATTATATACGCATTTTGTATATTAATTTTAATACAAATTTAATTATTCGATGTGTATTTTTGTATCTGTATTTGTATATATATTTTTATACGCTTTTACATTATTTAATATTTATTTTGAATATATATTTTTATACAAATTCATGGTATTTTATGTGTATTTGTATATATATTTTTATATAATTTTACATTATTTTATGTGTATTTTGTACATATATTTTTTTACAAATCTACCTTATTTTAAATTTATTTTGTATGTGTATTTTCTATATTTATTTTTATCCAAATACACATTCTTTTATTGGTATTTTCTTTATTTATTTTAATTCGAATTTACATTATTTTATGTGTATTTTGTATACATTTTTTTATACGTATTTACTTAGTTTTATGTGTATTTTGTATATATATTTTTATAGAAATCTACGTTTTTTTATTTGTATTCGTATATATATTTTGAAACAAATTTACATTGTTTTATATGTATTTTTTCATATCTCTTTCAATACAAATTTACCTTATTGTATGTGCATTTTGTATATTTATTTCAATGCAAATTTAAATTTTTATTTTTATTTTTGGTATATATATTTTTATAAGATTACGAAAATTTGAATAAAAATATATACAAAAAAACAAAAAAATAAATTTCAATTTGCATGAAAATAGATATACAAAATACATATAATTAGTTAAATTTGTATTTAAATACATGTACAAAATACATAAAATAATGTAAATTTGTATGAAATGAAAACAAATTCACATAAATTCGCGTCTGAATAAATAAATAAAATATCAATAAAAGAATGTGTATTTGTATGAAAATAGATATACAAAATACACATAAAATAACCTAAATTTGTATCAAACTATATACAAAAATAAACAAAAATATTTTAAATTTGTATGAAAATAAATATACAAAATACACATAAAATTAGGTAAATTTGTATTGAAATACATACACAAAATACACATAAAATAATGTAAATTTGAATGAAAATACATAAACAAATACACTTAAAATAACGTAAATTTCTATAAAAAAAATATGTACAAAACACAAATAGAATAATGTAAAATCGTATCAAAATAAATACACAGAATATTAATAAAATAATGTAAATTAATATGAAAATAAAGAAGCAAAATACCCATAAAATAACGCATTTTTTTCATTTATAAAAATATATATACCAAAATACACATCAAAAAATTAAATATGTATTAAAATAAATATACAAAAAACACATACAATAAGGTAAATTTGTATTGAAATCGATATGCAAAATACATATAAAACAATGTAAATTTGTTTCAAAATATATATACGAATACACATAAAATAACGTAGATTTCTATAAAAATATATAGACAATATACACATAAAATGAAGTAAATACGTATAAAAAATGTATACAAAAAACACATAAAATAATGTAAATTCGTATCAAAATAAATAAACAAAATACCAATAAAAGAATGTGTATTTGTATAAATATAAATATACAAAACACACATAAAATAACGTAGATTTATATAAAACTATATACAAAAATACACAGAAGTAATTAAATTTGTATGAAAATACATACAAAATACACAAAAAATAAGCTAAATTTGATTTGAAATATATATACAAAATACATGAAATAAAGTAAATTTGTATCAAAATATTTATACAAATACACATATAATAACGTAAATTTGTATGAAAATATATAAACAAAATACACATTAAATAATGTAAATACGTATAAAAAATATGTAAAAAATACACATATAATCATGTAATTCGCATCAAAATAAATAAACAAAATACCAATAAAATAATATAAATTTGTATGAGTAAACGTGTATGTTGCATATTTTTTCAATACAAATTTACATTGTTATATACGCATTTTGTATATTAATTTTAATACAAATTTAATTATTCTATGTGTATTTTTGTATCTGTATTTGTATATATATTTTTATACGCTTTTACATTATTTAATATTTATTTTGAATATATATTTTTATACAAATTCCTGGTATTTTATGTGTATTTGAATATATATTTTATATAAATTTACATTATTTATATGTATTTTGTATATATTTTTACAAATCTACCTTATTTTATGTTTATTTTGTATGTATTTTCTATATTTATATTTATCCAAATACACATTCTTTTCTTGGTATTTTGTTTATTTATTTTAATTTGAATTTACATTATTTTATGTGTATTTTGTATACATTTTTTTATACGTATTTACTTAGTTTTATGTGTATTTTGTATATATATTTTTATAGAAATCTACGTTTTTTTTATTTGTATTCGTATATATGTTTTGAAACAAATTTACATTGATTTATATGTATTTTGCATATCTCTTTCAATACAAATTTACCTTATTATGTGCATTTTGTATATTTATTTCAATGCAAATTTAAATTCTTTATGTTTTTTGGTATTTGTATTTTTATAAGATTACGAAAATTTGAATAAAATATATACAAAAAACAAAACAAAAATTTCAATTTGTATGAAAATAGATATACAAAATACACATATAATTAGTTAAATTTGTATTTAAATACATGTACAAAATACACATAAAATAATGTAAATTTGTATGAAATGAAAACAAATTCACATAAAATTCTCGTCAAAATAAAAAACAAAATATCAATAAAAGAATGTGTATTTGTATGAAAATAGATATACAAAATACACATAAAATAACCTAAATTTGTATCAAATTATATACAAAAATAAACAAAACTATTTTAAATTTGTATGAAAATAAATATACAAAATACACATAAAATTAGGTAAATTTGTATTGAAATACATATACAAAATACACATAAAATAATGTAAATTTGAATGAAAATACATAAACAAATACACTTAAAATAACGTAAATTTATATAAAAAAATATGTACAAAACACAAATAGAATAATGTAAAATCGTATCAAAATAAATACACAGAATATTAATAAAATAATGTAAATTTGTATGAAAATAAAGAAGCAAAATACCCATAAAATAACGCATTTTTTTTATTTATAAAAATATATATACCAAAATACACATACAAAAATTTAATTTGTATTAAAATAAATATACAAAAAACACATACAATAAGGTAAATTTGTATTGAAATAGATATGCAAAATACATATAAAACAATGTAAATTTGTTTCAAAATATATATACGAATACACATAAAATAACGTAGATTTCTATGAAAATATATATGCAAAATACACATAAAATGAAGTAAATACGTATAAAAAATGTATACAAAAAAACACAAAATAATGTAAACTCGTATCAAAATAAATAAACAAAATACCAATAAAAGAATGTGTATTTGTATAAATATAAATATACAAAATACACATAAAATAACGTAAATTTATATAAAACTATATACAAAAATACACAGAAGTAATTAAATTTGTATGAAAATATATACAAAATACACATGAAATAAAAAAAATTTGAATTGAAATATAAATACAAAATAAATGAAAAAAATTAAAAATGTATAAAAAAATTTATACAAATACACATAATAACGTAAATTTGTATGAAAATATATAAACAAAATACACATTAAATAATGTAAATACGTATAAAATAATTTACAAAATACATATAATCATGTAATTCGCATCAAAATAAATAAACAAAATACCAATAAAATAATATAAATTTGTATGAGTAAACGTGTATGTTGCATATTTTTCAATACAAATTTACCTTATTATATACGCATTTGTATATTATTTTTAATACAAATTTAATTTTTAGATGTGTATTTTTTTATCTGTATTTGTATATATATTTTTATACGCTTTTACATTATTTAATATTTATTTTGAATATATATTTTTATAAAAATTCATGGTATTTTATGTGTATTTGTATATATATTTTTATATAAATTTACATTATTTTATGTGTATTTTGTACATATATTTTTTTACAAATCTACCTTATTTTATGTTTATTTTGTATGTGTATTTTCTATATTTATATTTATCCAAATACACTTTCTTTTATTGGTATTTTCTTTATTTATTTTAATTCGAATTTACATTATTTTATGTGTATTTTGTATACATTTTTTTATACGTATTTACTTAGTTTTATGTGTATTTTGTATATATATTTTTATAGAAATCTACGTTTTTTTATTTGTATTCGTATATATATTTTGAAACAAATTTACATTGTTTTATATGTATTTTTTCATATCTCTTTCAATACAAATTTACCTTATTGTATGTGCATTTTGTATATTTATTTCAATGCAAATTTAAAAAAAAAAAATTGGGGGGGGATATATATTTTTATAAGATTACGAAAATTTGAATAAAAATATATACAAAAAAACAAAAAAATAAATTTCAATTTGTATGAAAATAGATATACAAAATACACATATAATTAGTTAAATTTGTATTTAAATACATGTACAAAATACACATAAAATAATGTAAATTTGTATGAAATGAAAACAAATTCACATAAAATTCGCGTCAAAATAAATAAACAAAATATCAATAAAAGAATATGTATTTGTATGAAAATAGATATACAAAATACACATAAAATAACCTAAATTTGTATCAAACTATATACAAAAATAAACAAAAATATTTTAAATTTGTATGAAAATAAATATACAAAATACACATAAAATTAGGTAAATTTGTATTGAAATACATACACAAAATACACATAAAATAATGTAAATTTAAATGAAAATACATAAACAAATACACTTAAAATAACGTAAATTTCTATAAAAAAATATGTACAAAACACAAATAGAATAATGTAAAATCGTATCAAAATAAATACACAGAATATTAATAAAATAATGTAAATTTGTATGAAAATAAAGAAGCAAAATACCCATAAAATAACGCATTTTTTTATTTATAAAAATATATATACCAAAATACACATCAAAAAATAAAATTTGTATTAAAATAAATATACAAAAAACACATACAATAAGGTAAATTTGTATTGAAATAGATATGCAAAATACATATAAAACAATGTAAATTTGTTTCAAAATATATATACGAATACACATAAAATAACGTAGATTTCTATAAAAATATATATACAAAATACACATAAAATGAAGTAAATACGTATAAAAAAGTGTATACAAAAAACAAAATAATGTAAATTCGTATCAAAATAAATAAACAAAATACCAATAAAAGAATGTGTATTTGTATAAATATAAATATACAAAATACACATAAAATAACGTAAATTTATATAAAACTATATACAAAAATACACAGAAGTAATTAAATTTGTATGAAAATATATACAAAATACACACAAATAAAGTAAATTTGAATCAAAATAGTTATACAAATACACATATAATAACGTAAATTTGTATGAAAATATATAAACAAAATACACATTAAATAATGTAAATACGTATAAAAAATATGTACAAAATACACATATAATCATGTAATTCGTATCAAAATAAATAAACAAAATACCAATAAAATAATATAAATTTGTATGAGTAAACGTGTATGTTGCATATTTTTTCAATACAAATTTACCTTATTATATACGCATTTTGTATATTAATTTTAATATATGTGTATTTGAATATATATTTTGATACAAATTTACATTATTTTATTGATATTCTGCTCATTCATTTTGATACGAATTGACATTATTCTATGTGTATTTTGTATATATTTTTCACACAAATTTACGTTATTTTATGTGTATTTGCTTATATATTTTGACACAAATTTACAATATTTTATGGGTATTTTGTATATACATTTCAAAAGAAATTTACCTAGTTTTATGTGTATTTTGTATATCTATTTTCAAACAAACTTAAATTATTTCTATGTATTTTTGTATATATTTTAATACAAATTTTAGTTATGTTATGTGTATTTTGTAAATTTATTTTCATTCAAATATAAATTATTTTATTGGTGTTTTGCTGATTTATATTGATACGAATTTACATTATTTTATATGTACTTTGTATATATATTTTTATACGCTTTTACATTATTTAATATTTATTTTGAATATATATTTTTATAAAAATTCATGGTATTTTATGTGTATTTGTATATATATTTTTATATAAATTTACATTATTTTATGTGTATTTTGTACATATATTTTTTTACAAATCTACTTTATTTTATGTTTATTTTGTACGTATATTTTCTATATTTATATTTATCCAAATACACATTCTTTTATTGGTATTTTGTTTATTTATTTTAATTCGAATTTACATTATTTTATGTGTATTTTGTATACATTTTTTTATACGTATTTACTTAGTTTTATGTGTATTTTGTATATATATTTTTATAGAAATCTACGTTTTTTTATTTGTATTCGTATATATATTTTGAAACAAATTTACATTGTTTTATATGCATTTTTGCATATCTCTTTCAATACAAATTTACCTTATTGTATGTGCATTTTGTATATTTATTTCAATGCAAATTTAAATACTTTATGTGTTTTTTGGTATATATATTTTTATAAGATTACGAAAATTTGAATAAAAATATATACAAAAAAACAAAAAAATAAATTTCAATTTGTATGAAAATAGATATACAAAATACACATATAATTAGTTAAATTTGTATTTAAATACATGTACAAAATACACATAAAATAATGTAAATTTGTATGAAATGAAAACAAATTCACATAAAATTCGCGTCAAAATAAAAAAAACAAAATATCAATAAAATAATGTGTATTTGTATGAAAATAGATATACAAAATACACATAAAATAACCTAAATTTGTATCAAACTATATACAAAAATAAACAAAAATATTTTAAATTTGTATGAAAATAAATATACAAAATACACATAAAATTAGGTAAATATGTATTGAAATACATACACAAAATACACATAAAATAATGTAAATTTAAATGAAAATACATAAACAAATATACTTAAAATAAGGTAAATTTGTATAAAAAAATATGTACAAAACACAAATAGAATAATGTAAAATCGTATCAAAATAAATACACAGAATATTAATAAAATAATGTAAATTTGTATGAAAATAAAGATGCAAAATACCCATAAAATAACGTTTTTTTTTTATTTATAAAAATATATATAACAAAATACACATAAAAAAAAAAAAATTTGTATTAAAATAAATATACAAAAAACACATACAATAAGGTAAATTTGTATTGAAATAGATATGCAAAATACATATAAAACAATGTAAATTTGTTTCAAAATATATATACGAGTACACATAAAATAACGTTGATTTCTATAAAAATATATATACAAAATACACATAAAATGAAGTAAATACGTATAAAAAAATGTATACAAAAAACACATAAAATAATGTAAATTCGTATCAAAATAAATAAACAAAATACCAATAAAAGAATGTGTATTTGTATGAATATAAATATACAAAATACACATAAAATAACGTAAATTTATATAAAACTATATTAAAAAAATACACAGAAGTAATCAAATTTGTATGAAAATATATACAAAATACACACGAAATAAGCTAAATTTGAATTGAAATATATATACAAAATACATGAAATAAAGTAAATTTGTATCAAAATATTTATACAAATACACATATAATAACGTAAATTTGTATGAAGATATATAAACAAAATACACATTAAATAATGTAAATACGTATAAAAAAATATGTACGAAATACACATATAATCATGTAATTCGTATCAAAATAAATAAACAAAAGACCAATAAAATAATATAAATTTGTATGAGTAAACGTGTATGTTGCATATTTTTTCAATACAAATTTGCCTTATAATATACGCATTTTGTATATTAATTTTAATACAAATTTAATTATTCGATGTGTATTTTTGTATCTGTATTTATCTTTATTTTCATACAAATTTACATTATTTTATTGATATTCTGCTCATTCATTTTGATACGAATTGACATTATTCTATGTGTATTTTGTATATATTTTTCATACAAATTTACGTTATTTTATGTGTATTTGTTTATATATTTTGACACAAATTTACAATATTTTATGGGTATTTTGTATATACATTTCAAAAGAAATTTACCTAGTTTTATGTGTATTTTGTATATCTATTTTCATACAAACTCAAATTATTTCTATGTATTTTTGTATATATTTTAATACAAATTTTAGTTATGTTATGTGTATTTTGTAAATTTATTTTCATTCAAATATATATTATTTTATTGGTGTTTTGTTGATTTATATTGATACGAATTTACATTATTTTATATGTACTTTGTATATATGTTTTTATACGCTTTTCCATTATTTAATATTTATTTTGAATATATATTTTTATACAAATTCATGGTATTTTATGTGTATTTGTATATATATTTTCATATAAATTTACATTATTTTATGTGTATTTTTTACATATATTTTATTACAAATCTACCTTATTTTATGTTTATTTTGTATGTGTATTTTGTATATTTATATTTATCCAAATACACATTCTTTTATTGATATTTTGTTTATTTATTTTAATTCGAGTTTACATTATTTTATGTGTATTTTGTATACATTTTTTTATACGTATTTACTTAATTTTCATTGTTTTATATGTATTTTTGCATATCTCTTTCAATACGAATTTACCTTATTGTATGTGCATTTTGTATATTTATTTCAATGCAAATTTCAAAATTTTATGTATTTTGGTATATATATTTTTATAAGATTACGAAAATTTGAATAAAAATATATTCAAAAAACAAAAAATAAATTTTAATTTGTATGAAAATAGATATACAAAATACAACTATAATTACTTAAATTTGTATTTAATTACATGTACAAAATACACATAAAATAAAGTAAATTTATATGAAATGAAAACAAATTCACATAAAATAACGTACATTTGTATAAAATAAATATACAAAATAATTTTATGTGTATTTTGTATATTTATTTTCATACAAATTTAAATTATTTTTGTGTATTTTTGTAACTTAGGTTATTTTATGAGTATTTTGTATATCTATTTTCATACAAATACACATTCTTTTATTGATATTTTGTTTTTTTATTTTGACGAGAATTTAAATTATTTAATGTGTATTTTGTATATATATTTTTATACGTATTTACATCATTTCATGTGTATTTTGTATATATATTTCTATAGAAATCTACGTTATATTATGTGTATTCGTATATAGATTTTTAAACAAATTTACACTTTTATATGTATTTTGCATATTTTTTCAATACAAATTTACCTTATTGTAATGTAAAATCGTATCAAAATAAGTACACAGAATATCAATAAAATAATTTAAATTTGTATGAAAATAAAGCTGCAAAATACCCATAAAATAAAGCATTTTTTTTTTAAATACATATACAAAAATACACATAGAGTAATTAAATGTGTTAAAATTAATATACAAAATGCACATACAATAAGGTAAGTTTGTATTGAAAAAAAAACGCAAAATACACATAAAACAGTGTAAATTTGTTTCAAAATATATATACAAACACATATAAAATAACGTTGATTTCTATAGGAATATATATACAAAATACACATGAAATGATGTAAATACGTATAAAAATATATATACAAAAACACATTAAATACTGTAAATTCGCGTCAAAATAAATAAACAAAATATCAATAAAAGAATGTGTATTTGTATGAAAATAGATATACAAAATACACATAAAATAACCTAAATTTGTATCAAACTATATACAAAAATACACAAAAATATTTTAAATTTGTATGAAAATAAATATACAAAATACACATAAAATTAGGAAAATTTGTATTGAAATACATATACAAAATACACATAAAATAATGTAGATTTGAATGAAAAGACATAAACAAATACACTTAAAATAACGTAAATTTGTATAAAAAAATATATACAAAACACAAATAGAATAATGTAAAATCGTATCAAAATAAATACACAGAATATTAATAAAATAATGTAAATTTGTATGAAAATAAAGAGGCAAAATACCCATAAAATAACGCACATTTTTTTTATTTATAAAAATATATATAAAATTCAAATTAAATTTGAATTACAATAAATATATAAAAAACACATACAATAAGGTAAATTTGTATTGAAATAGATATGCAAAATATATATAAAAAAATGTAAATTTGTTTCAAAATATATATACGAATACACATAAAATAACGTAGATTTATATAAAAATATATATACAAAATACACATAAAATGAAGTAAATACGTATAAAAAAAATGTATACAAAATACATATAAAATAATGTAAACTCGTATCAAAATAAATATACAAAATACCAATAAAAGAATGTGTATTTTTATAAATATAAATATACAAAATACACATAAAATAACGTAAATTTATATAAAACTATATACAAAAATACACAGAAGTATTTTAATTTGTACGAAAATAGATATACAAAATAAGGTAAATTCGTTTCAAAATCAATAAACAAAATTCAGATAAAAGAAAGTATATTTGTAGAAAAAATAAATATACAAAATACACATAAAATAACGAAAATTTGTTTGAAAATATATAAAAAAAATAAACAAAAATAATTTCAATTTGTATGAAAATAAATATACAAAATACACACGTATTTTGTATATCTATTTTCACACAAATTTAATTACTTTTGTGTATTTTTGCATATAGTTTTATATAAATTTACGTTATTTTATTTGTATTTTGTAAATTTATATTTATACAATACACATTCTTTTATTAGTATTTTGTTTATTTATTTTGATACGAGTTTACATTATTTTATGTGTATTTTGTATACCTTTTTTTTTATACGTATTTACTTAATTTTATGTGTATTTTGTTTATTTATTTTCATAGAAATCTACGTTATTTTATGTGTATTCGTATATATATTTTGAAAAAAATTTACATGGTTTTATATGTATTTTGCATATCTATTTCAATACAAATTTACCTTATTGTATGTGCATTTTGTATATTTATTTTAATACAAATTCAAATATTTTATGTGCGTTTTTTTTTTTTAATGCGTTATTTTATGGGTATTTTGCATCTTAATTTTCATACAAATTTAAATTATTTTATTAATATTCTGTGTATTTATTTTGATACGATTTTATATTATTCTATTTGTGTTTTGTATATATTTTTTTTATACATATTAACATTATTTAATGTGTATTTTTTAGATATATTTTATACAAATTTACGTTATTTTAAGTGTATTTGTTTATATATTTTCATTCAAATTTACATTATTTTATGTGTGTTTTTTATATGTATTTCAATACAAATTTACCTAATTTTATATGTATTTTGTATATTTATTTTCATACAAATTTAAATTATTTTTGTGTTTTTTTGTATATACATATAGAGTAAATTTCTTTGAAAATATATATTCAAAATACATATAAAATTATGTAAACAAGTATAAAAATATATACATCAAATACACTTAAAAAAATGAAAATTCGTATCAAAATAAATAAACAAAATTCTGATAAAAGAACGAATATTTGTAGTAAAATAAATATACAAAATACACATAAAATTATGAAAATTTGAATAAAAGTATATACAAAAAAACAAAAAAATAAATTTCAATTTGTATGAAAATAGATATACAAAATACACATATAATTAGTTAAATTTGTATTTAAATACATGTACAAAATACAAATAGAATAATGTAAATTTGTATGAAATGAAAACAAATTCACATAAAATAATGTACATTTGTATAAAATAAATATACAAAATATACATAGAATAATGTAAAATCGTATCAAAATAAATACACTGAATATCAATAAAATAATGTAATTTTTTATGAAAATAAAGATGGAAAATACCCATAAAATAAAGCATATTTTTTTAAAAATACATATACAAGAATACACATAGAATAATTGAATGTGTATTAAAATTAATATACAAAATGCACGTACAATAAGGTAAATTTGTATTAAAATATATATGCAAAATACACATAAAACAATGTAAATTTGTTTCAAAATATATATACGAATACACATAAAATAACGTAGATTTCTATAAAAATATATATACAAAATACACATAAAATGAAGTAAATACGTATAAGAAAATGTATACAAAATACACATAAAATAATGTAAATTCGTATCAAAATAAATAAACAAAATGCCACTAAAAGAATGTTTACTTGTATAAATATAAATAAACAAAATACACATAAAATAACGTAAAATTGTATAAAACTATATACAAAAATAAACAAAAATAATTAAATTTTATGAAAATAGATATACAAAGGACACATAAAATAAGCTAAATTTGAATTGAAATAAATATAGAAAATACATAAAATAATGTAAATTTGTATCAAAATATATATTCAAATACACATATATTAAAATTAATATACAAAATGCGTATATAATAAGGTAATTTTGTATAGAAAAAATATGCAACATACACGTTTACTCATACAAATTTATATTATTTTATTGGTATTTTGTTTATTTATTTTGATACGAATTACATGATTATATGTGTATTTTGTACATATTTCTTTATACTTATTTACATTATTTAATGTGTATTTTGTTTATATATTTTCATACAAATTTACGTTATTATATGTGTATTTGTATAAATATTTTGATACAAATTAACTTTATTTCATGTATTTTGTATATATATTTCAATTCAAATTTAGCTTATTTTGTGTGTATTTTGTATATATTTTCATACAAATTTAATTACTTCTGTGTATTTTTGTATATAGTTTTATATAAATTTACGTTATTTTATGTGTATTTTGTATATTTATATTTATACAAATACACATTCTTTTATTGGTATTTTGTTTATTTATTTTGATACGAATTTACATTATTTTATGTGTTTTTTGTATACATTTTTTATACGTATTTACTTCATTTTATGTGTATTTTGTATATATATTTTTATAGAAATCTACGTTATTTTATGTGTATTCGTATATATATTTTGAAACAAATTTACATTGTTTTATATGTATTATGCATATCTATTTCAATACAAATTTAATTTTTTGATGTGTATTTTGGTATATATATTTTTATAAAAAAAAATGCGTTATTCTATGGGTATTTTGCTTCTTTATTTTCATACAAGTTTACATTATTTTATTAATATTCTGTGTATTTATTTTGATACGATTTTACATTATTCTATTTGTGTTTTGTACATATTTTTTTATACAAATTTACGTTATTTTAAGTGTATTTGTTTATGTATTTTCATTCAGATTTACATTATTTTATGTGTATTTTGTGTATGTATTTCAATAGAAATTTACCTAATTTTATGTGTATTTTGTATATTTATTTTCATACAAATTTAAATATTTTTGTGTATTTTTGTATATAGTTTGATACAAATTTAGGTTATTTAATGTGTATTTTGTATATCTATTTTCATATAAATACACATTCTTTTATAAATACACATTCTTTTATTTACATTATTTAATGTGTATTTTGTATATATATTTTTATACGTATTTACATCATTTCATGTGTATTTTGTATAGTTTTAAACAAATTTATATTATTTAATGTGTATTTTGTATATATATATTTATACAAATACACATTCTTTTATTGGTATTTTTTTTATTTATTTTGATACTAATTTATATTATTTTATGTGTATTTTGTATACATTTTTTATACGTATTTACTTAATTTTATGTGTATTTTGTATATATATTTTTATAGAAATCTACCTTATTTCATGTGTATTCGTATATATATTTTGAAACAAATTTACATTGTTTATATGTATTTTGCATATCTATTTTTGTGTATTCTGTATTTATTTTTGTTATACATAGAATAATGTAAAATCGTATCAAAATAGGTACACAGAATATCAATAAAATAATTTAAATTTGTATGAAAATAAAGATGCAAAATACCCATAAGATAAAGCATATTTTTTTTAAAAATACATATACAAAAATACACATAGAATAATTAAATTTGGATTAAAATTAATATACAAAATGCACACATACAAAAAGGTAAATTTGTATTGAAAAAAAACGCAAAATACAAATAAAACAGTGTAAATTTGTTTCAAAATATATATACGAATACACATAAAATAACGTAGATTTCTATAGAAATATATATACAAAATACACATGAAAGTATGTAACTACGGATAAAAATAGATATATAAAATACATATTAAGTAATGTAAATTCGTGACAAAATAAATAAACAAAATATCATGAAAAGAATGTGTATTTGTATGAAAATAAATAATAGATAATAAATTTGTATGTAATATATATGCAAGATACACATTAAATAATGTAAATATGTATAAAACAAAATATATACAAAAAACAAATAGAGTAATGTAAAATCGTATCAAAATAAATACACCGAATATTAATAAAATAATGTAAATTTGTATGAAAATAAAGATGTAAAATTCCCATCAAATAGCGCATTTCTTATAAAAATATATATACCAAAATACACATAAAATATTTAAATTTGTATTGAAATAAATATACAAAATGCACATACAATAAGGTAAACTTCTGTTGAAGGAGATATGCAAAAATACATATAAAAAATTGTAAATTTGTTTCAAAATATACGTAGATTTCTATAAAAATAAATATACAAAATTCACATAAAAAATGTAAACAAAATACACATAAAATAATATAAATTCGAAACAAAATAAATAAACAAAATACCAATAAAAGAATGTGTATTTGTTCTGTGTATTTTTGTATATAGTTTTATACAAATTTACGATATTTTATGTGTATTTTGTATATTTATATTTATACAAATACATATTCTTTTACTGGTATTTTGTTTATTTATTTTGATACGATTTTTATGTGTATTTGGTATTCATTTTTTTATACGTATTTACTTCATTTTATGTGTATTTTGTATATATTTTTATCGAAATCAACGTTATTTTATGTGTAATCGTATATATATTTTGAAACAAATTTACATTGTTTGATATGTATTTTGCATATCTATTTAAATACAAATTTACCTTACAGTATGTGCATTTTTTATATTTATTTTAATACAAATTTTAATATTTTATGTGTATTTTGGTATATATATTTTTATAAAAAATGCGTTATTTTATGGCTATTTTGCATCTTTATTTTCATACAAATTTACATTATTTAATTAATATTCTGTGTATTTATTTTGATACGATTTTACATTATTCTATTTGTGTTTTGTATATATATTTTTTATACATATTTACATTATTTAATTTGTATTTTGTATATATATTTGATACAAATTTACGTTATTTTAAGTGTATATGTTTATATATTTTCATTCAAATTTCCATTATTTTATGTGTATTTTATATATGTATTTCAATACAAATTTACCTAATTTTATGTGTATTTTGTATATCTCTTTTCATACAAATACACATTCTTTTATTGATATTTTGTTTATTTATTTTGACGAGAATTTAAATTATTTAATGTGTATTTTGTATATATATATTTTTATACGTATTTACATCATTTCATGTGTATTTTGTATATATATTTCTATAGAAATCTACGTTATTTTATGTGTATTCGTATATAGATTTTTAAACATTTACGCTTTAATGTGCATTTTGTATATTTTTTCAATACAAATTTACCTTATTGTACGTGCATTTTGTATATTAATTTTAATACAAATTTAATTATTCTATGTGTATTTTTGTATATTTATTTTTAAAAATTATGCTTTATTTTATGGGTATTTTGCATCTTTATTTTCATACAAAATTATATTATTTTATTGATATTATGTGTATTTATTTTTGATACGGTTTTACATTATTCTATGTGTATTTTGTATATATTTTTCATTTAATTTAGCTTATTTTATGTGTATTTTGTATATCTATTTATTTTAATACAAAATCAAATATTTTATGTTTTTTCGTATATATATTTTTATAAAAAATGCGTTATTTTATGGGTATTTTGCATCTTAATTTTCATACAAATTTACATTATTTTATTAATATTTTCTGTATTTATTTTGATACGATTTTACATTATTTTATTTGTGTTTTGTATATATTTTTTTATACATATTTACATTATTTAATGTGTTTTTTGTATATATATTTGATACAAATTTACGTTATTTTAAGTCTATATGTTTATATATTTTCATTCAAATTTACATTATTTTATGTGTATTTTGTATATGTATTTCAATACAAATTTACCTAATTTTGTATGTGTTTTGTATATTTATTTTCATACAAGTTTAAATTATTTTTGTTTATAGTTTTATACAAATTTAGGTTATTTTATGTGTATTTTGTATATCTATTTTCATACAAATACACATTCTTTTCATGATATTTTGTTTATTTATTTTGACACGAATTAACATTATTTAATGTGTATTTTGTATATATATATATATATATATATATATATATATATATATATATATATATATATATATATATATATATATATATATATATATATATATATATATATTTTATACGTATTTACATTATTTCAAGTGTATTTTGTATATATATTTCTATAGAAATCTGTGTTATTTTATGTGTATTAGTATATATATTTTGAAACAAATTTACATTGTTTTATGTGTATTTTGCATATTTTTTCAATACAAATTTACCTTATTGTATGTGCATTTTGTATATTAATTTTAATACAAATTTGATTAATCTATGTGTATTTTTGTATATGTATTTTTATAAAAATATGCTTTATTTTATGGGTATTTTGCATCTTTATTTTTATACAAATTTACATTATTTTATTGATATTCTGTGTATTTATTTTAATAGGATTTTACATTATTCTGTGTGTATTTTGTATATATATTTTATATAAAATGTATTTGTTTTCATTTCATACAAATCTACATTATTTTATGTATTTTTTGTACATGTATACACATAAAATATTTAAATTTGTATTGAAATAAATGTACAAAATGCACATACACTAAGGTAAACTTCTATTGAAAAAGATATGCAAAAATACATATAAAACAATGTAAATTTGTTTCAAAATATATATACGAATACACATAAAATAACGTAGATTTCTATAAAAATATATATACAAAATACACATAAAATTAAGTAAATACGTATAAAAAAATGTAAACAAAATACACATAAAATAATGTAAGCTCTAAACAAAATAGATAAACAAAATACCAATAAAAGAATGTGTATTTGTATAAATATAAATGTACAAAATACACATACAAAATAAACATAAAATAAGGTAAATTTGTAATGAAATATATGTACAAAATACACATAAAATAATGTAAATTTATATGAAAATATATATACAAATACACATAAAATACCATGAATTTGTATAAAATTATATATTCAAAATAAATATTAAATAATGTAAATGCGTATAAAAATATATATACAAAGTACATATAAAATAATGTAAATTCGTATCAATATAAATCAACAAAATACCAATAAAATAATATATATTTGAATGAAAATACATTTACAAAATACACATAACATAACTAAAACTTGTATTGAAATATATACAAAAATACATAAAAATAATTTGAGTTTGTATGAAAATAGATATTCAAAATACATATAAAACTAGGAAAATTTCTTTTGAAATATATATACGAAATACCCATAAAATATTGTAAAATTGTGTGAAAATATATAAACAAATACACATAAAATAACTTAAAATAACGTAAATATGTAACAAATATATATACAAAATACACATTATATAATGTAAATATGTATAAAAAATATATATACAAAACATAAATAAAATAATGTAAAATCGTATCAAAATATATACAGAAAATATTAATAAAATAATGTAAATTTGTATGAAAATTAAGATGCAAAATACCCATAAAATAACACATTTTTTTTATAAAAATATATATACGAAAAAACATAAAATATTTGATTTTGTATTAAAATAAACAGATATACATTCTTTTATTGGTATTTTGTTTATTTATTTTGTTTCGAATTTACATTATTTTATGTGTATTTTGTTTACATTTTTTTATACGTATTTACTTAATTTTATGTGTATTTTGTATATATATTTTTATAGAAATCTACGTTATTTTATGTGTATTCGTATATATATTTTGAAACAAATTTACATTGTTTTATATGTATTTTTGCATATCTCTTTCAGTAGAAGTTTAAGTTATTGTATGTGCATTTTGTATATTTATTACAATACAAATTTAAATATTTTATGTGTATTTTGGTATATATATTTTTATAAGAAATGCGCTATTTGATGGGAATTTTGCATCATTATTATACAAATTTACATTATTTTATTAATATTCTGTGTATTTATTTTGATACGATTTTACATTATTCTATTTGTTTTTTGTATATATTTTTTTTATACATATTTACATTATTTAATGTGTATCTTGCATATATATAACATACAAATTTATTATCTATTATTTATTTTCATACAAATACACATTCTTTTCATGATATTTTGTTTATTTATTTTGTCACGAATCTACATTACTTAATAAGTATTTTATATATATATATTTTTATCCGTATTTACATAATTTCATGTGTATTTTGTATATATATTTCTATAGAAATCTACGTTATTTTATGTGTATTCGTATATATATTTTGAAACAAATTTACACTGTTTTATTTGTATTTTGCGTTTTTTTTCAATACAAATTTACCTTATTGTATGTGTGCATTTTGTATATTAATTTTAATACAAATTTAATTATTCTATGTGTATTTTTGTATATGTATTAAAAAAAATGCTTTATCTTATGGGTATTTTGCATCTTTATTTTCATACAAATTTAAATTATTTTATTGATATTCTGTGTACCTATTTTGATACGATTTTACTTTATTCTATATATAACAAAAATAAATACAGAATACACAAAAATAGATATGAAAAATACATATAAACAATGTAAATTTGTTTCAAAATATATATACGAATACACATGAAATAAGGTAGATTTCTATAAAAATATATATACAAAATACACATAAAATTAAGTAAATACGTATAAAAAATGTATACAAAATACACATAAAATAATGTAAATTAGTATCAAAATAAATAAACAAAATACCAATAAAAGAATGTGTATTTGTATAAATATATATATATATATATATATATATATATATATATATATATATATATATATATATATATATATATATATATATATATATATATATATATATACAAAATACACATTAAATAATATAAATTTGTTTAAAACTATACAAAATACACATGAAATAATGTAAATACGTATAAAAATATATATACAAAATACACATTAAATAATGTAAATTCGCGTCAAAATAAATGAACAAAATATCAATAAAAGAATGTGTATTTATATGAAAATAGATATACAAAATACACATAAAATAACCTAAATTAGTATCAAACTATATACAAAAATACACAAAACTATTTTAAATTTGTATGAAAATAAATATACAAAATACACATAAAATTAGGTAAATTTCTATTGAAATACATACACAAAATACACATAAAATAATTTAAATTTGAATGAAAATACATAAACAAATACACTTAAAATAACGTAAATTTGTATAAAAAAATATATACAAAACACAAATAGAATAATGTAAAATCGTATCAAAATAAATACAAAGACTATTATTAAAATAATGTAAATTTGTTTGAAAATAAAGAAGCAAAATACCCATAAAATAACGGATTTTTTTTATTTATGAAAATATATATACCAAAATACACATCAAAAAATTTAATTTGTATTAAAATAAATATACAAAAAACACATACAATAAGGTAAATTTGTATTGAAATAGATATGCAAAATACATATAAAACAATGTAAATTTTTTTCAAAATAAATATAAGAATAAACAAAAAATAAAATATAAATCTATAAAAATATATATACAAAATACACATAAAATGAAGTAAAAACGTATAAAAAAAATGTATACAAAATACACATAAAATAATGTAAATTCGTATCAAAATAAATAAACAAAATACCAATAAAAGAATGAGTATTTGTATGAATATAAATATACAAAATACACATAAAATAACGTAAATTTATATAAAACTATATTAAAAAATACACAGAAGTAATTAAATTTGTTTGAAAATATATACAAAATACACACGAAATAAGCTAAATTTGAATTGAAATATATATACAAAATACATGAAATAAAGTAAATTTGTATGAAAATATTTATACAAATACACATATAATAACGTAAATTTGTATGAAAATATATAAACAAAATACACATTAAATAATGTAAATACGTATAAAGAAATATGTACAAAATACACATATAATCATGTAATTCGCATCAAAATAAATAAACAAAATACCAATAAAATAATATAAATTTGTATGAGTAAACGTGTATGTTGCATATTTTTTCAATACAAATTTACCTTATTATATACGTATTTTGTATATTAATTTTAATATATGCGTATTTGAATATATATTTTGATACAAATTTACATTATTTTATGTATTTTCTATATTTATTTCAATTCAAATTTAGCTTATTTTTTGTGTCTTTTGTATATCTATTTTCATACAAATTTAATTATTTTTGTTTATTTTTGTATATAGTTTTATACAATTTTACGTTATTTTATGTGTATTTTGTATATTTATATTTATACAAGTAAACATTCTTTTATTGGCATTTAGTTTATTTATTTTGATACGAACTTACATTATTTTATGTGTATTTTGTATATTTTTTCTTATACGTATTTACTTCATTTTATGTGTATTTTGTATATATATTTTTTTAGAAATCTACGTTATTTTATGTGTATTCGTATATATATTTTGAAACCAATTTACATTGTTTTATGTGTATTTTGCATATCTATTTCAATACAAATTTACCTAATTGTAAGTGCATTTTGTATATATATTGTAATACAAATTTAAATATTTTATGTGTATTTTGGTATATATATTTTCATAAAAAAATGCGTTGTTTTATGGGTATTTTGCATCTTTATTTTCATACAAATTTACATTATTTTATTAATATTCTGTGTATTTATTTTGATACTATTTTACATTATTCTATTTGTGTTTTGTATATATTTCTTTATACATATTTACATTATTTAATGTGTATTTTCTATATATATTTCATACAAATTTACGCTATTTTAAGTGTATTTGTTTATATATTTTCATTGAAATTTACATTATTTTATGTGTATTTTGTATATGTATTTCAATAGAAATTTAACTAGTTTTATGTGTATTTTTTATATATATTTTTATACAAATTTAAATTATTTTTGTGTATTTTTTTAATAGAGTTTTATACAAATTTACAATATTTTATGTGTATTTTGTATATCTATTTTCATACAAATACACATTCTTTTATTGATATTTTGTTTATTTATTTTGATGGGAATTTACATTATTTAATGTGTATTGTGTATATATATATATTTTTATACGTATTTAAGTCATTTCATGTGTATTTTGTATATATATTTCTATATAAATATACGTTATTTTATGTGTATTCGTATATATATTTTGAAATAAATATACATTGTTTTATGTGCATTTTGTATATTTTTTCAATACAAATTTCCCTTATTGTACGTGCATTTTGTATATTAATTTTAATACAAATTCAATTATTCTATGTGTATTCTTGTATATGTATTTTTAAAAAAATATGCTTTATTTTATGGGTATTTTGCATCTTTATTTTTATACAAATTTACCTTATTTTATTGATATTCTGTGTATTTATTTTGATACGATTTTACATTATTCTATGTATATTTTGTATATCTTTTTTATAGAAATGTACGTTATTTTAAGTGAATTTGTTTTCATTTCATACAAATTTACGTTATTTTATGTGTATTTGGACATGTATTTAAATACAAATTTAACTAATTATATGTGTATTTTGTATATCTATTTTCATACAAATTGAAATATATTTTTTTGTTTTTTTGTATATACTTTTATTCAAATTTTCGTAATTTTATGTGTATTTTGTATATTTATTTTCCTACATATATACGTTCTTTTATCGGAATTTTGTTTATTTATTTTAATACGAATTATCATTATTTTAGGTGTATTTGATATATATATTTTTATACTTATTTGCATAATTTTATATGTATTTTGAATATATATTTTCATAGAAATTTACTCTATATGTATATACAAAAAAACACAAAAATAATTTAAATTTGTATGAAAATAAATATACAAAATACATATAAAATTAGCTAAATTTGTATTGAAATACATATACAAAATACACTTAAAATAATGTAAATTTGAATGAAATTATATAAACAAATACACTTAAAATGACGTTAATTTGTATAAAATATATATAAAAAATACACATTAAATAATAAAAATATGTATAAAGAAATATATACAAAACACAAATAGTATAATATAAAATCGTATCAAAATATATACACAGAATATTAATAAAATAATGTACATTTGTATGAAAACTAAGATGCAAAATACCTAAAAAATAACGTATTTTTTATAAAATTATATATAGCAAAATACACATAAAATATTTGAATGTATTAAAATAAATATACAAAATGCACATACAATAAGGTAGATTTGTTTTGAAATAGATATGCAAAAAACATATAAAACAATGTAAATTTGTTTGAAAATATATATACGAATACACATAAAATAACGTAGATTTCTATAAATATATATATACAAAATACAAATAAAATTAAGTAAATACGAATCAAAAATGTATACAAAATACACATAAAATAATGTAAATTCGTATAAATATAAATAAACAAAATACCAATAAGAGAATGTGTATTTGTATAAATATAAATATACAAAATGCACATAAAATAACGTAAATTTGTATAAAACTATATACAAAAATACACAGAAGTAATTAAATTTGTATGAAAATAGATATACAAAATACACACAAAATAAGCTAAATTTGAATTGAAATATATATACAAAATACATAAAATAAAGTAAATTCGTTTCAAAATATTTTTAACAAATACACATATAATATTTGTAAAAAAAAAAAAATAAACAAAATACACATTAAGTAATGTAAATACGTATAAAAAAAATATTTACAAAATACACAAATAATCAAGTCATTCGTATCAAAATAAATAAACAAAAAACTAATTAAATAATGTCAATTTGTATGAGAAAACATATACAAAATACACATAAAATAACGCAAATTTCTATAAAAAAATATGTCCAAAAATGCACATAAAATTAATTTGCATATAAAATATATATACAAAACACACATTAGATAATGTAAATGAGTATAAAAATATGTATACAAAATACCTACGAAATAATCTAAATTCGTATCGAGTTAAATTAAGAAAATAACAATAAATTAATGTAATTTTGGATGAAAGTTTATATAGAAAACACACATAAAATAACCTAAATACAAATACAAATAAACACATTAAATAATTTAAAATTGAATGAAATAAATATACAAAATAAACATAAAATAAGGTAAATTTGTAATAAAATATATGTAAAAATACACTTATAATAATATAAATTTATATGAATATATATATATATATATATATATATATATATATATATATATATATATATATATATATATATATATATATATATATATATATATATATATATATATATATATATATATATATATATATATATATACAAATACACATATAATAACATGAATTTGTATAAAATTTGTTTCAAAATATATACGAATGCACACAATAAAATAACGTAAATTTTTATGAAAATGTATATATAAAATACACATAAAATAATTTAAATACGTAGAAAAATATATATACAAAATACACATAAAATAATGTAAACTCGTAACAAAATAAATACAAAAAATTCCAATAAAAGAATGTATATTTGTAGGAAAATATATATACAAAAAACAAATAAAATAACTAAAATTTGTATAAAAATATATACAAAAATACACAAAAATAATATAAATTTGTTTGAAAATAGATATGCAAAATACACATAAAGTTAGGCATATTTGTATTGAAATACATATACAAAACTCACATAAAATAATGTAAATTTGTATGAAAAATTATAAACAATTACATATAAAATCTAGTCAATTTGGATAAAATATATATATACAAAATATACATTAAATATTTTAAATATGTATAAAAATATATTATATTATATATATTTTTATTGATATTTGCGTTATTTATGTGTATTTTGTATATGTTTTCTCATAGAAATTTACATTGTTTTATTGGTATTTTGTCTATTTATTTTGATACGAAATACATGATTATTTGTGTATTTTTTACATTTTTTTTATACGTATTTACATTATTTAATGTGTATTTTGTTTATATATTTTTATACAAATTTACGTTATTATATGTGTGTTTGTATAGGTATTTTGATACAAATTTAGATTATTTTATGTATTTTGTATATATATTTCAATTAAAATTTAGCTTATTTTATGTGTATTTTGTATATCTATATATTTTAATACAAAATCAAATATTTTATGTTTTTTCGTATATATATTTTTATAAAAAATGCGTTATTTTATGGGTATTTTGCATCTTAATTTTCATACAAATTTACATAATTTTTTAATATTTTCTGTATTTATTTTGATACGATATTACATTATTTTATTTGTGTTTTGTATATATTTTTTTATACATATTTACATTATTTAATGTTTTTTTGTATATATATTTGATACAAATTTACGTTATTTTAAGTCTATATGTTTATATATTTTCATTCAAATTTACATTATTTTATGTGTATTTTGTATATGTATTTCAATACAAATTTACCCATTTTTATATGTTTTTTGTATATTTATTTTCATACAAGTTTAAATTATTTTTGTGTATTTTTGTATATAGTTTTATAAAAATTTAGGTTATTTTATATGTATTTTGTATATCTATTTTCATACAAATACACATTCTTTTCATGATAATTTGTTTATTTATTTTGACACGAATTAACATTATTTAATGTGTTTTTTGTATATATATTTTTATACGTATTTACATTATTTCAAGTGTATTTTGTATATATATTTCTATAGAAATCTGCGTTATTTTATGTGTATTCGTATATATATATTTTGAAACAAATTTACATTGTTTTATGTGTATTTTGCATATTTTTTCAATACAAATTTACCTTATTGTATGTGCATTTTGTATATTAATTTTAATACAAATTTGATTA
Source organism: Eriocheir sinensis (assembly GCF_024679095.1). NCBI lineage: Eukaryota > Metazoa > Arthropoda > Malacostraca > Decapoda > Varunidae > Eriocheir > Eriocheir sinensis. Next base: position 438,026 of record NW_026111587.1, on the reverse strand, counting down.
ATCTATGTGTATTTTTGTATATGTATTTTTATAAAAATATGCTTTATTTTATGGGTATTTTGCATCTTTATTTTCATACAAATTTACATTATTTTATTGATATTCTGTGTATTTATTTTTATATGTTTTTACATTATTCTATGTGTATTTTGTATATATATTTTATATAAAAGTATTTGTTTTCGTTTCATACAAATCTACATTATTTTATGTTTTTTGTACATGTATTTAAATACAAATTTAACTAGTTAAGAACATAAGAACATAAGAACGCAGGAGTCTGCAAGAGGCCGGTAGGCCTGTACGAGGCAGCTCCTTTGACCCTAAGCTCCAGTGTATCTAACCCCACCTAATATCGCTGTCCATGAATTTATCTAGTCTATTTTTGAATGTGACAATTGTATTGGCACTCACCACATGACTGCTAAGCCTATTCCACTCATCCACCACCCTATTAGTAAACCAATTTTTGCCTATGTCCCTGTTGAATCTGAATTTATCCAGTTTAAACCCGTTACTTCGTGTCCTACCCGGTTCTCTTACCAACAAAACCTTATGAATGTCTCCCTTATTAAAGCCCTTCATCCATTTATAAACCTCGATCATGTCTCCACGCACCCTTCGCCTTTCTAGAGAATGCAAGTTTAACTGTTTGAGTCTTTCCTCGTATGGCAAGTTTCTCAACCCCTGAATCATCTTAGTCATCCTCCTCTGCACCGATTCTAACATTTTGATATCCATTCTATAGTAGGGTGACCAGAACTGAACCGCATAGTCAAGATGAGGTCTAACTAATGCTAAATATAGTTTGAGGAAGACTTTGGGGCTTCTGTTGCTTACGCTCCTTGAAATAAATCCCAGTACCCTATTAGCTCGATTTCTAGCTTGAATGCATTGTGCCCTTGGACGGAGATCAGAGCTCACTAAGACCCCTAAATCCCTCTCGCACCCAGACCTACTTATGAGAGTCTCATTTAAGCAATAGTTATGTGAGGGATTGTTCCTACCTACACTCAGAATACTGCACTTCCCTACATTGAACTCCATCTGCCATTTATCCGCCCAGTCATATAATCTGTTGAGTTCACCTTGGAGAATACTAGCGTCCTGATCCGACTCAATTACTCTACCGATCTTGGTATCATCTGCAAATTTACTAACATCACTACTAATTCCTGTGTCTAAGTCATTGATATAAATAATAAACAAAAGTGGACCTAATACCGAACCTTGTGGGACCCCACTCGTAACACATCCCCAGTCAGATCTTTTACCATTGATTTGCACTCTTTGCTTCCTATTGCTAAGCCACGCCTTGACCCAGTTCAAAACTTTACCCTCTACTCCGTGAGCCTGTAATTTAAGCAACAGTCGTTGGTGAGGAACTTTGTCAAACGCTTTACTAAAATCAAGATAGATTACATCATAATTTTCATCTCTGTCAACCGCCTCAAATACTTTATTGTAGAAGGACAAGAGATTGGTGAGGCATGACCTACCTTTTGTGAACCCATGCTGCGAGTCGTGAATTAAGCTATGTTTCTCTAAATGCTCCAGAATGTTCCTGGCTATTATGGACTCCAGCATCTTCCCTATAACCGATGTTAAGATAATTGAGCGATAGTTTGAAGCAGCTGACCTGTCCCCTTTTTTGGACATCGGCGTCACATTAGCTACTTGTCATAGGCTCGGCACATAATTAGTATTTACCGACATCTTAAAGATGTCGGATAGTGGGTCACTGATTATATCACCTAGCTCCTTTAATACCCTCGGAAATATCCCGTCAGGACCTGGCGACTTGTTCTTCTTAAGCTTATCTATCTCATCCTGAACTACTTGCCTGGTAATTATTATATCCCTCAATTTATCGCCATCCCCGCCCTCGTACACCTGAACTCTTTCCGGTATAGTCGTTCGATCCTCCTGTGTGAATACTGAAAGGAAGTAGTCGTTCAACAATGTGCTCATATTTTCGTAATTTTCTACTAGCTCCCCTGTGTTTGATTTCAGCGGTCCAATTTTCTCCCGTGTTTTTGTTCTATACATCTGAAAGAAGCCCTTAGGATTACTTTTCGCCTCATTTGCTACTTTGATCTCATAGTTCGTTTTTGCTATCCTGGTGTTTTTCTTAACTAATCTAGATAGTTCGACGTACCGGCCCCTGAGATGTGTTTCCCCATTCTTTATTTTCTGATAAATTCCCTTCTTTAACCCAATCTCGTGTTTTAGTCCACGAGTCATCCACTTAGGATCATTGTTTTCTTTTCTAAGTGTTCGCTGTGGTATATGCTGTTCTTGCCCCTCTACTATTACTCTAACTAAATTATTGTAAGACATTTCTACCTGGTTCTCCTGGCTCTCCAATCCGCAGTTCTGGCCCTCATGAATCCTAAATTATCCCAGTTTACCCTTCAAGATGTCTTCGAAGCCCCTCGTAGTTTGCTCTTCTAAAATCTGGCACTAACACTGGGTTTGGATCGCGGGTTACCGCCCAGTCTAACCTAAAACGAACCGTTCTGTGATCACTATTTCCTAACTCTCCGCCCACCTCCAACTCACGTAGCAAGTTCCCATTATTGGTTAGGACTAAGTCTAATATGTTATCTCCTCTGGTAGGCTCAGTAACTACCTGCTTAAGGAAATTATCTTGTATAACTTCAAGAAAGTCCTCGGCTTCCAGGTCACCCACTAGATCTTCCCAGTCTATATTCCTATAATTAAAGTCCCCATTACGCAGACATTTCTACTCATACTGCCCCTGCCAATCTCCTGTAGTAATATACTCGTGTCCTGCCTGTTAAGGTTGGGTGGCCTGTATATAACTCCTAGAGTTAGTTTTTCTTTCCCTTTGTAAACGTCCACCCAAACTGATTCTGAATCCATGTTAGTTTTGACTGAGTTGCTAACTAAACATTTAAGTGGGTCTTTAACATATAGCGCAACTTCACCTCCCTTTCTGCCCCTTCTGTCTTTGTGAAACATCTGATAACCCGTTATTTCAAATTCTGACCTAAAATTTATATTAGCAAAGTCTATCCATGTCTCAGTGATCGCTATTATGTCAAAATTTTCTGAACAAGCTTCACCCCTTAGTAAGTCTATCTTGTTTCTGAGGCTCCTGCTGTTAGTATAGAAGATTCTTAGCCCGTCCTCTGTTACTCCTCTAGAATTACTTCTAAGCTGCCTGGTTATATTATGAGCTAGATGTCCCCTCCCATTACTCCTCCCATTGCTCCCATTATATGTGTATTTTGTATATCTATTTTGTATGTATATTTTCATAGAATTTTACTATATTTTATGAGTATTCGTGTATATAATTTGATACAAATTTACATTATTAATGTGTATTTTGCATATCTATTTCAATACAAATTTACTTTATTGTACGTGCTTTTTGTATATTTCTTAATACAAATTTAATTATTTTATATGTATTTTTGTATATATATTTTTATTCAAATATGCGTTATTATATGGATATTTTGCATCTTTATTTTCATACAAATTTACATTATTTTATTGATATTCTCTTTATTTATTTTGATACGATTTAACATTATTCTATTTGTTTTTTGTATATATTTTTTTATACATATTTACATTATTTAATGTTCATTTTGTATATATATTTTATCCAAATTTACATTATTTTATGTGTATTTGTTTATATATTTTCATTCATATTTACATTATTTTATGTGTTTTTGTATATACATTTTTCTACGTATTTAATTTATTTTATGTGTATTTTGTATATACATTTTCATAAAAAAATTACGTTATTTTATTGTGTGTATAAGTATATATTTTAATACAAATTTTATACAAATTCATGTTATTTAATATGTATTTGTATATATATTTTCATACAAATTTATATTATTTTATGTGTAATTTTTCATATATTTCATTACAAATTTACCTTATTTTATGTTTATTTTGTATATTTATTTCATTCAATTTTAAATTATTTTATGTGTATATTTGTATTTGTATTTAGGTTATTTTATGTGAATTTTTTTATATATATTTTCATCCAAAATTACATTATTATATTGGTATTTTCTTAATTTAACTCGATACGAATTTAGATTATTTCATAGGTATTTTGTATACATATTTTTATACTCATTTACATTATCTAATGTGTGTTTTGTATATATATTTTTATGCAAATTTATTTTATGTTCATTTTTGTACATATATTTTTATAGAAATTTGCGTTATTTTATGTATATAGTTTTATATAAATTGACGTTATTTTATGTGCATTTTGTATATTTATATTTATACAAATACACATTCTTTTATTGGTATATTGTTTATTTACATTTATACGAATTTACATTATTTTATGTGTATTTTGTATACATTTTTTATACGTATTTACTTAATTTTATGTGTATTTTGTATATGTATTTTTATAGAAATCTACGTTATTTTATGTGTATTCGTATATATATTTTGAAACAAATTTACATTATTTTATATGTATTTTGCATATCTATTTCAATAGAAATTTACTTTATTGTATGTGCATTTTGTATATTTATTTTAATACAAGTTCAAATATTTTATGTGTATTTTGGTATCAATAATTTTATAAAAAATGCGTTATTTTATAGGTATTTTGCATCTTAATTTTCATTTTATATGTACTTTGTATATATATTTTTATACGCTTTTACATTATTTAATATTTATTTTGAATATATATTTTTATATAGATTCATGGTATTTTATGTCTATTTGTATATATATTTTCATATAAATTTACATTATTTTATGTGTATTTTGTACATATATTTTATTACAAATCTACCTTATTTTATGTTTATTTTGTATGTGTATTTAGTATATTTATATTTATCCAAATACACATTCTTTAATTGGTATTTAAATTCGAATTTACATACAAATACAAATACACATTCTTTTCATGATATTTTGTTTATTTATTTTGACACGAATTTACCTAGATATGTATTTTGTATACATTTTTTGATACGTATTTACTTAATTTTATGTGTATTTTGTATATATATTTTTATAGAAATCTACGTTTTTTTATTTGTATTCGTATATTTATTTTGAAACAAATTTACATTGTTTTATATGTATTTTTGCATATATCTTTCAATACAAATTTACCTTATTGTATGTGCATTTTGTATATTTATTTCAATACAAATTTAAATATATTATGTGTATTCTGGTATATATATTTTTATAAGAAATGCACTATTTTATGGGAATTTTGCATCTTTATTTTCATACAAATTTACATTATTTTATTAATATTCGGTGTATTTATTTTGATACGATGTTGCATTATTCTATTTGTTTTTTGTATATACTTTTTTTATACATATTTACAATATTTAATGTGTATCTTGCATATATATTTTATACAAATTTATTATCTATTATCTATTTTCATACAAATACACATTCTTTTCATGATATTTTGTTTATTTATTTTGACACGAATTTACATTATTTGATATGTATTTTGTGTATATATTTTTAAACGTATTTACATAATTTCATATGTATTTTGTATATATATTTCTATAGAAATCTACTTTATTTTATGTGTATTCGTATATATTTTGAAACAGATTTACATTGTTTTATATGTATTTTGAATATCTCTTTCAATAAAAAATTTACCTTACTGTATATGCATTTTGTATATTTATTTCAATACAAATTTAAATACTTTATGTGTATTTTGGTAAATATATTTTATAAAAATGCAATTATTTTGTGAATTTTGCATCTTTATTTTCATACAAATTTACATTATTTTATTGATATTCTGTGTATTTATTTTGATACGATTTTACATTATTATATTTGTTTTTTGTATATATTTTTTTATACACATTTACATTATTTAATGTGTATCTTGCATATATATTTTATACAAATTTACGTTATTTTAAGTGTATTTGTTTATATATTTTCATTCAAATTTACATTATTTGATGTGTATTTTGTATATGTATTTCCATACAAATTTACCTAATTTTATGTGTATTTTATATATTTCTTTTCAAACAAATTTAAATTATTTTTGTGTATTTTTGTATATAGTTTTATACAAATTTAGGTTATTTTATGTACGCATTTACATTATTTAGTGTGTGTTTTGTATATATCTTTTTATGCTAATTTCCTTTATTTCATGTGCATTTTTGTACATAAATTTTTATAGAAATTTGCGTTATTTGTATATGTTTTCTCATACAAATTTACATTATTTTATTGCTATTTTGTTTATTTATTTTGATACGAATTACATGATTATATGTGTATTTTATACATATTTTTTATACGTATTTAAATTACTTAATGTGTATTTTGTTTATATATTTTTAAACAAATTTACGTTATTATATGTATTTGTATAAATATTTTGATACAGATTTACATTATTTTATGTATTTTGTATGTACATTTCAATTCAAATTTAGCTTATTTTAGCTGTATTTTGTATATATATTTTCATACAAATTTAATAACTTCTGTGTATTTTTGTATATAGTTTTATACAAATTTACGATATTTTATGTGTATTTTGTATATTTATATTTATACAAATACACTTTCTTTTACTGGTATTTTGTTTATTTATTTTGATACGATTTTTATGTGTATTTTGTATTAATTTTTTTATACGTATTTACTTCATTTTATGTGTGTTTTGTATATATTTTTATAGAAATCAACGTTATTTTATGTGTATTCGTATATATATTTTGAAACAAATTTACATTGTTTTATATGTATTTTGCATATCTATTTCAATACAAATTTACCTTACAGTATGTGCATTTTTTATATTTATTTTAATACAAATTTTAGTATTTTATGTGTATTTTGGTATATATATTTTTATAAAAAAAGCGTTATTTTATGGCTATTTTGCATCTTTATTTTCATAAAAATTTAAATTATTTTATTAATATTCTGTGTATTTATTTTGATACGATTTTACATTATTCTATTTGTGTTTTGAATATATTTTTTTATACATATTTACATTATTTAATTATTATTTTGTATATATATTTGATACAAATTTACGTTATTTTAACTGTATATGTTTATATATTTTCATTCAAACTTCCATTATTTTATGTGTATTTTGTATATGTATTTCAATACAAATTTACCTAATTTTATGTGTATTTTGTATATTTATTTTTATACAAATTTAAATTATTTTTATGTATTTTTGTATATAGTTTTATACAAACTTAGGTTATTTTATGAGTATTTTGTATATCTATTTTCATACAAATACACATTCTTTTCTATAGAAATCTACGTTATATTATGTGTATTCGTATATAGATTTTTAAACAAATTTACACTTTTATGTGTATTTTGCATATTTTTTCAATACAAATTTACCTTATTGTATATGCATTTTGTATATTAATTTTAATACAAATTTAATTATTCTATGTGTATTTTTGTATATGTATTTTTATAAAAATATGCTTTATTTTATGGGTATTTTGCATCTTTATTTTCATACAAATTTACGTTATTTTATTGATATTCTGCTCATTCATTTTGATACGATTTGACATTATTCTATGTGTATTTTGTAAATATTTTTCATATAAATTTACGTTATTTTATGTGTATTTGCTTATATATTTTGACACAAATTTACAATATTTTATGGGTATTTTGTATATACATTTCAAAAGAAATTTACCTAGTTTTATGTGTATTTTGTATATCTATTTTCAAACAAACTCAAATTATTTCTATGTATTTTTGTATATATTTTAATACAAATTTTAGTTATGTTATGTGTATTTTGTAAATTAATTTTCATTCAAATATATATTATTTTATTGGTGTTTTGCTGATTTATATTGATACGAATTTACATTATTTTATATGTGCTTTGTATAAATATTTTTATACGCTTTTACATTATTTAATATTTATTTGTAATATATATTTTTATACAAATTCATGGTATTTTATGTGTATTTGTATATATATTTTTATATAATTTTACATTATTTTCTGTGTATATTGTGCATATATTTTTTTACAAATCTACCTTATTTTATGTTTATTTTGTATGTGTATTTTCTATATTTATAATTATCCAAATACACATTCTTTTATTGGTATTTTGTTTATTTATTTTAATTCGAATTTACATTATTTTATGTGTATTTTGTATACATTTTTTTATACGTATTTACTTAGTTTTATGTGTATTTTGTATATATATTTTTATAGAAATCTACGTTTTTTTATTTGTATTCGTATGTATATTTTGAAACAAATTTACATTGTTTATATGCATTTTTGCATATCTCTTTCAATACAAATTTACCTTATTGTATGTGCATTTTGTATATTTATTTCAATGCAAATTTAAATATTTTATGTGTTTTTTGGTATATATATTTTTATAAGATTACGAAAATTTGAATAAAAATATATACAAAAAAACAAAAAAATAAATTTCAATTTGCATGAAAATAGATATACAAAATACACATATAATTAGTTAAATTTGTATTTAAATACATGTACAAAATACACATAAAATAATGTAAATTTGTATGAAATGAAAACAAATTCACATAAAATTCGCGTCTAAATAAATAAACAAAAATATTTTAAATTTGTATGAAAATAAATATACAAAATACACATAAAATTAGGTAAATTTGTATTGAAATACATACACAAAATACACATAAAATAATGTAAATTTGAATGAAAATACATAAACAAATACACTTAAAATAACGTAAATTTGTATAAAAAAAAATATGTACAAAACACAAATAGAATGTGTATTTGTATGAAAATAGATATACAAAATACACATAAAATAACCTAAATTTGTATCAAACTATATACAAAAATAATCAAAAATATTTTAAATTTGTATGAAAATAAATATACAAAATACACATAAAATTAGGTAAATTTGTATTGAAATTCATACACAAAATACACATAAAATAATGTAAATTTGAATGAAAATACATAAACAAATACACTTAAAATAACGTAAATTTGTATAAAAAAATATGTACAAAACACAAATAGAATAATGTAAAATCGTATCAAAATAAATACACAGAATATTAATAAAATAATGTAAATTTGTATGAAAATAAAGAAGCAAAACACCCATAAAATAACGCATTTTTTTTATTTATAAAAATATATATACCAAAATACACATCAAAATTTTTTATTTGTATTAAAATAAATATACAAAAAACACATACAATAAGGTAAATTTGTATTGAAATAGATATGAAAAATACATATAAAACAATGTAAATTTGTTTCAAAATATATATACGAATACACATAAAATAACGTAGATTTCTATATAAATATATATACAAAATACACATAAAATTAAGTAAATACGTATAAAAAATGTATACAAAATACACATAAAATAATGTAAATTCGTATCAAAATAAATAAACAAAATACCAATAAAAGAATGTGTATTTGTATAAATATAAATATACAAAACACACATAAAATAACGTAAATTTATATAAAACTATATATAAAAATACACAGAAGTAATTAAATTTGTATGAAAATATATACAAAATACACACAAAATAAGCTAAATTTGATTTGAAATATATATACAAAATACATGAAATAAAGTAAATTTGTATCAAAATATTTATACAAATACACATATAATAACGTAAATTTGTATGAAAATATATAAACAAAATACACATTAAATAATGTAAATACGTATAAAAAATATGTACAAAATACACATATAATCATGTAATTCGTATCAAAATAAATAAACAAAATACCAATAAAATAATATAAATTTGTATGAGTAAACGTGTATGTTGCATATTTTTTCAATACAAATTTACCTTATTATATACGCATTTTGTATATTAATTTTAATACAAATTTAATTATTCGATGTGTATTTTTGTATCTGTATTTGTATATATATTTTTATACGCTTTTACATTATTTAATATTTATTTTGAATATATATTTTTATACAAATTCATGGTATTTTATGTGTATTTGTATATATATTTTTATATAATTTTACATTATTTTATGTGTATTTTGTACATATATTTTTTTTACAAATCTACCTTATTTTATGTTTATTTTGTATGTGTATTTTCTATATTTATATTTATCCAAATACACATTCTTTTATTTGTATTTTGTTTATTTATTTTAATTCAAATTTACAATATTTTATGTGTATTTTGTATACATTTTTTTATACGTATTTACTTAGTTTTATGTGTATTTTGTATATATATTTTTATAGAAATCTACGTTTTTTTATTTGTATTCGTATATATATTTTGAAACAAATTTACATTGTTTTATATGTATTTTTGCATATCTCTTTCAATACAAATTTACCTTATTGTATGTGCATTTTGTATATTTATTTCAATGCAAATTTAAATATTTTATGTGTTTTTTGGTATATATATTTTTATAAGATTACGAAAATTTGAATAAAAATATATACAAAAAAACAAAAAAAAATTCAATTTGCATGAAAATAGATATACAAAATACATGTCAAAATAAATGTCAAATTTGTATTTAAATACATGTACAAAATACACATAAAATAATGTAAATTTGTATGAAATGAAAACAAATTCACATAAATTCGCGTCTAAATAAATAAATAAAATATCAATAAAAGAATGTGTATTTGTATGAAAATAGATATACAAAATACACATAAAATAACCTAAATTTGTATCAAACTATATACAAAAATAAACAAAAATATTTAAAAATTGTATGAAAATAAATATACAAAATACACATAAAATTAGGTAAATTTGTATTGAAATACATACACAAAATACACATAAAATAATGTAAATTTGAATGAAAATACATAAATAAATACACTTAAAATAACGTAAATTTCTATAAAAAAATATGTACAAAACACAAATAGAATAATGTAAAATCGTATCAAAATAAATACACAGAATATTAATAAAATAATGTAAATTTGTATGAAAATAAAGAAGCAAAATACCCATAAAATAACGCATTTTTTTATTTATAAAAATATATATACCAAAATACACATCAAAAAATTAAATTTGCATTAAAATAAATATACAAAAAACACATACAATAAGGTAAATTTGTATTGAAATAGATATGCAAAATACATATAAAACAATGTAAATTGTTTCAAAATATATATACGAATGCACATAAAATAACGTAGATTTCTATAAAAATATATATACAAAATACACATAAAATGAAGTAAATACGTATAAAAAAATGTATACAAAAAACACATAAAATAATGTAAATTCGTATCAAAATAAATAAACAAAATACCAATAAAAGAATGTGTATTTGTATAAATATAAATATACAAAACACACATAAAATAACGTAAATTTATATAAAACTATATACAAAAATACACAGAAGTAATTAAATTTGTATGAAAATATATACAAAATACACACAAAATAAGCTAAATTTGATTTGAAATATATATACAAAATACATGAAATAAAGTAAATTTGTATCAAAATATTTATACAAATACACATATAATAACGTAAATTTGTATGAAAATATATAAACAAAATACACATTAAATAGTGTAAATACGTATAAAAAATATGTAAAAAATACACATATAATCATGTAATTCGTATCAAAATAAATAAACAAAATACCAATAAAATAATATAAATTTGTAAGAGTAAACGTGTATGTTGCATATTTTTTCAATACAAATTTACCTTATTATATACGCATTTTGTATATTAATTTTAATACAAATTTAATTATTCGATGTGTATTTTTGTATCTGTATTTGTATATATATTTTTATACGCTTTTACATTATTTAATATTTATTTTGAATATTTTTTTACAAATTCATGGTATTTTATGTGTATTTGTATATATATTTTTATATAAATTTACATTATTTTATGAGTATTTTGTACATATATTTTTTTACAAATCTACCTTATTTTATGTTTATTTTGTATGTGTATTTTCTATATTTATATTTATCCAAATACACATTCTTTTATTGGTATTTTGTTTATTTATTTTAATTTGAATTTACATTATTTTATGTGTATTTTGTATACATTTTTTTATACGTATTTACTTAGTTTTATGTGTATTTTGTATATATTTTTATTGAAATCTACGTTTTTTATTTGTATTCGTAGATATGTTTTGAAACAAATTTACATTGTTTTATATGTATTTTTGCATATCTCTTTCAATACAAATTTACCTTATTGTATGTGCATTTTGTATATTTATTTCAATGCAAATTTAAATTCTTTATGTGTTTTTTGGTATTTGTATTTTTATAAGATTACGAAAATTTGAATAAAAATATATACAAAAAAACAAAAAAATAAATTTCTATTTCTATGAAAATAGATATACAAAATACACATATAATAAGTTAAATTTGTATTTAAATACATGTACAAAATACACATAAAATAATGTAAATTTGTATGAAATGAAAACAAATTCACATAAAATTCGCGTGAAAATAAAAAAACAAAATATCAATAAAAGAATGTATTTGTATGAAAATAGATATACAAAATACATAAAATAACCTAAATTTGTATCAAACTATATACAAAAGAAACAAAATATTTTAAATTTTTATTAAAATAAATATAAAAAATACAAATAAAATTATTTAAATTTGTATTGAAATACATACACAAAATACACATAAAATAAGGTAAATTTAAATGAAAATACATAAACATATACACTTAAAATAACGTAAATTTCTATAAAAAAATATGTACAAAACACAAATAGAATAATGTAAAATCGTATCAAAATAATAACACAGAATATAATAAAATAATGTAAATTTGTATGAAAATAAAGGGGCAAAATACCTATAAAATAACGCATTTTTTTATTTATAAAATATATATACCAAAATACACCAAAAAATAAAATTTGTATTAAAATAAATATACAAAAAACACATACAATAAGGTAAATTTGTATTGAAATAGATATGCAAAATACATATAAAACAATGTAAATTTGTTTCAAAATTTATATACGAATACACATAAAATAACGTAGATTTCTATAAAAATATATATACAAAATACACATAAAATAATGTAAATACGTATAAAAAATATGTACAAAATACACATATAATCATGTAATTCGTATCAAAATAAATAAACAAAATACCAATAAAATAATATAAATTTGTATGAGTAAACGTGTATGTTGCATATTTTTTCAATACAAATTTACCTTATTATATACGCATTTTGTATATTAATTTTAATACAAATTTAATTATTCAATGTGTATTTTTGTATCTGTATTTTAATAAACATATGCTTTATTTTTTGGGTATTATGCATCTTTATTTTCATACAAATTTACATTATTTTATTGATATTCTGCTCATTCATTTTGATACGAATTGACATTATTCTATGTGTGTTTTGTATATATTTTCATACAAATTTACGTGATTTTATGTGTATTTGCTTATATATTTTGACACAAATTTACAATATTTTATGGGTATTATTTTGTATATACATTTCAAAAGAAATTTACCTAGTTTTATGTGTATTTTGTATATCTATTTTCATACAAACTCAAATTATTTCTATGTATTTTTGTATATATTTTAATACAAATTTTAATTATGTTATGTGTATTTTGTAAATTTATTTTCATTCAAATATATATTATTTTATTGGTGTTTTGTTGATTTATATTAATACGAGTTTACATTATTTTATATGTACTTTGTATATATATTTTTATACGCTTTTACATTATTTAATATTTATTTTGAATATATATTTTTATACAACTTCATGATATTTTATGTGTATTTGTATATATATTTTTATATAAATTTACATTATTTTATGTGTATTTTGTACATATATTTTTTTTACAAATCTACCTTATTTTATGTTTATTTTGTATGTGTATTTTGTATATTTATATTTATCTAAATACACATTCTTTTATTGGTATTTTGTTTATTTATTTTAATTCGAATTTACATTATTTTATGTGTATTTTGTATACATTTTTTTATACGTATTTACTTAATTTTATGTGTATTTTGTATATATATTTTTATAGAAATCTACGTTTTTTTATTTGTATTCGTATATATATTTTGAAACAAATTTACATTGTTTTTTTTGGTACATGTATTTAAATACAAATTTAACTAGTTATATGTGTATTTTGTATATCTATTTTGTATGTATATTTTCATAGAAATTTACTCTATTTTATGAGTATTCATATATATATTTTGATACAAATTTACATTATTAATGTGTATTTTGCATATCTATTTCAATACAAATTTACTTTATTGTACGTACATTTTATATATTTATTTTAATACAAATTTAATCATTTTATATGTATTTTTGTATATATATTTTTATGCAAATATGCGTTATTATATGGATATTTTCCATCTTTATTTTCATACAAATTTACATTATTTTATTGATATTCTCTTTATTTATTTTGATACGATTTAACATTATTCTATGTGTTTTTTGTATATATATTTTTTTAAACATATTTACATTATTTAATGTTCATTTTGTATATATATTTTATCCAAATTTACATTATTTTATGTGTATTTGTTTATATATTTTCATACAAATTTACATTATTTTATGTGTTTTTTGTAAATATATTTTTCTACGTATTTAAATTATTTTATGTGTATTTTGTATATACATTTTCAAAAAAAAAATACGTTATTTTAATGTGTGTATCAATATATATTTTGATACAAATTTTATACAAATTCATGTTATTTAATGTGTATTTGTATATATATTTTCATACAAATTTATATTATCTTATGTGTATTTTTTCATATATTTCATTACAAATTTACCTTATTTCATGTTTATTTTGTATATTTATTTCATTCAATTTTAAATTATTTTGTGTATATTTGTATTTGTATTTAGGTTATTTTATGTGTATTTCGTATATATATTTTCATCCAAAATTACATTATTTTATTGATATTTTCTTAATTTAATTCGATACGAATTTAGATTATTTCATAGGTATTTTGTATACATATTTTTATGCAAATTTATTTTGTTCATTTTTGTACATATATTTTTATAGAAATTTGCGTTATTTTATGTATATAGCTTTATATAAATTCACGTTATTTTATGTGCATTTTGTATATTTATATTTATACAAATACACATTCTTTTATTGGTATATTGCTTATTTACATTTATACGAATTTACATTATTTTATGTGTATTTTGTATACATTTTTTTATACGTATTTATTTAATATTATGTGTATTTTGTATATGTATTTTTATAGAAATCTACGTTATTTTATGTGTATTCGTATATATATTTTGAAACAAATTTACATTATTTTATATGTATTTTGCATATCTATTTCAATACAAATTTACCTTATTGTATGTGCATTTTGTATATTTATTTTAATACAAATTCAAATATTTTATGTGTATTTTGGTATCAATATTTTTTATAAAAAATGCGTTATTTTATAGGTATTTTGCATCTTAATTTTCATAAAAATTTACATTTTTTTATTAATATTCTGTGTATATATTTTGATACGATTTTACATTATTCTATTTGTGTTTTGTATATATATTTTTTATACATATTTAACTTATTTAATGTGTATTTTGTATATATATTTCATACAAATTTACGTTATTATATGTGTATTTGTTTATATATTTTCTTTCAAATTTACATTATTTAATGTGTATTTGGATATGTATTTCAATAGAAATTAACCTAATTTTATGTGTATTTTGTATATTTCTTTTCATACAAATTTAAATTATTTTTGTGTATTTTTGTATATAGTTTTATACAAATTTAAGTTATTTTATGTACGCATTTACATTATTTAATGTGTATTTTGTATATATATTTTTATCCAAAGTTAATTTATTTTACGTTCACTTTTGGACATATATTTTTATAGAAATTAGCGTTATTTTATATGTGTTTGTATATGTTTTCTCATACAAATTTACACTATTTTATTGATATTTTGTTTATTTAGTTTGATACGAATTACATGATTATATGTGTATTTTGTACATATTTTTTATACGTATTTACACTACTTAATGTGTATTTTGTTTATATATTTTTAAACAAATTTACGTTATTATATGTATTTTTATGATTATTTTGATACAAATTTACATTCTTTTATGCATTTTGTATATACATTTCAATTCAAATTTAGCTTATTTTATCTGTATTTTGTATATCTATTTTCATAGGAATTTAATTACTTTTGTGTATTTTTCTATATAGTTTTATACAAATCTATGTTATTTTATGTGTATTTTATATATTTATATTTATACAAATTCACATTCTTTTATTGGTATTTTGTTTATTTATTTTGATACGAGTTTACATTATTTTATGTGTATTTTGTATACATTTTTTTATACGTATTTACTTCATTTTACGTGTATTTTGTATATATATTTTTATACATATCTACGTTATTTTATGTGTATTCGTATATATATTTTGAAACAAATTTACATTGTTTTATATGTATTTTGCATATCTATTTCAATACAGATTTACCTTATTGTATGTGTATTTTGTATATTTATTTTAATACAAATATTTTTTATGTATTTTTGTATATATATTTTTTTAAAAATGCGTTATTTTATGGGTATTTTGCTTCTTTATTTTCATACAAATTTACATTATTTTATTAATATTCTGTGTATTTATTTTGATACGATTTTACATTATTCTATTTGTGTTTTGTATATATTTTTTTATACAAATTTACGTTATTTTAAGCGTATTTGTTTATGTATTTTCATTCAAATTTACAGTATTTTATGTGTATTTTGTATATGTATTTCAATACAAATTTACCTATTTTTATATGCTTTTTGTATATTTATTTTCATACAAATTTAAATTATTTTTGTGTATTTTGTATATAGTTTTATACAAATTTATGTTATCTTATGTATTTTGTATATTTATTTTCATACAAATCCACATTCTTTTATTGACATTTTGTTTATTTATTTTGACGAATTTACATTATTTAATGTGTATTTTGTATATATATTTTTATACGTATTTACATCCTTTCATGTGTATTTTGTATATTTATAAAAAATGCGTTATTTTATGGGTATTTTGCATCTTTATTTTCATACAAATTTACATTATTTTATTTACATTCTGTGTATTTATTTTAATACGATTTTACATTATTCTATTTGTGTTTTGTATATGTATTTTTTATACATATTTTTATTATTTAATGAGTATTTTTTATATATATTTTATACTAATTTATGTTAATTTAAGTGTATTTGTTTGTATATTTTCATTCAAATTTACATTATTTTATGTGTATTTTGTATATGTATTTCTTTACAAATTTACCTAATTTTATGTGTATTTTGTATATTTATTTTCAAACAAATTTAACTTATGTTTGTGTATTTTTATATATAGTTTTATACAAATTTACGTTATTTTATGTGTATTTTGTATATTTATTTTCATACAAATACACATTCTTTTATTGATATTTTAATTATTTATTTTGACACGAATTTACATTATTTAATGTGTATTTTGTATATATATATTTATACGTATTTACATCATTTCATGTGTATTTTGTATATATATATTTCTATAGAAATCTACGTTATTTTATGTGTATTCGTATATATATTTTGAAACAAAACTACATTATTTTGTGTGTATTTTGTATATATATTTCATTATAAATTTGCCTTATTTTAAGTTTATTTTTATATCTATTTTCATTCAAATTAAAATCATTTTATTTGTATATATTTATTTTTATTTACGTTATTTTTATGTATTTTCTATATATATTTCAAAATTACATTATTTTATCGGTATTTTGTCCATTTATTTCGATACGAAGAATATTCATGTTATAGATTTCTACAAATTTATAGAGTAAATTTCTATGAAAATATTTATTCAAAATACATATAAAATTATGTAAATAAGTATAAAAATATATATCAAATACACCTAAAAAAAATGAAAATTCGTATCAAATTAATTAATAAAATTCCGATAAAAGAACGTATAATGCAGGAAAATAAATATACAAAATACACATAAAATTACGAAAATTTGAATAAAAATATATACAAAAATACACAAAATTAATTTCAATTTGTATGAAAGATATACAAAATACACATATAATTAGTTAAATTTGTATTTAAATACATGTACAAAATTCACATAAAATAATGCAAATTTGTATGAAATGAAAACAAATTCACATAAAATAACGTACATTGGTATAAAATAGATATACAAAATATACATAGAATAATGTAAAATCGTATCAAAATAAATACACAGAATATCAATAAAATAATGTAATTTTGTATGAAAATAAAGATGCAAAATACCCATAAAATAAAGCATATTTTTATAAAAATACATATACAAAAATACACATAGAATAGCTAAATTTATATTAAAATTAATATACAAAATGCACGTACAATAAGGTAAATTTGTATTGAAAAAATATGCAAAATGCACATAAAACAATGTATATTTGTTTCAAAATATATATACGAATACACATAAAACAACGTATATTTCTATAGAAATATATATACAAAATACACATGAAATGACGTAAATACGTATAAAAATATATATACACAATACACATTAAATAATGTAAATTCGCTTCAAAATAAATAAACAAAATATCAATAAAAGAATGTGTATTTATATGAAAATAGATATACAAAATAAACATAAATTATTGTAAATTTGTATAAAACTATACAAAAATACACAAAAAATAATTTAAATTTGTATAAAATATATATACAAAATACACATGAAATTAGGTCAATTTCTATTGAAATACATATACAAAATACACATAAAATAATATAAATTTGAATAAAAATATATAAACAAATACACTGAAAATAACGAAAATATGTATGAAATATATATAGAAAATACACATTAAATAATGTAAATATGTATAAAAAAATATATACAAAACACAAATAGAATAATGTAAAACAGTATCAAAATAAATACACAGAATATTAATAAAATAATGTAAATTTGTATGAAAATAAAGATGCAAAATACCCATAAAACAACGCATTTTTTATGAAAATATATATACCAATATGCACATAAAATATTTAAATTTGTATTACAATAAATATACAAAATGCACATACAATAAGGTAAACTTGTATTGAAATAGATATGCAAAATACATATAAAACAATGTAAATTTGTTTCAAAATATACATACGAATACACATAAAATAACGTAGATTTCTATAAAATATATATACAAAATACACATAAAATGAAGTAAATACGTATAAGAAAATGTATACAAAATACACATAAAATAATGTAAATTCGTATCAAAATAAATAAACTAAATGCCAATAAAAGAATGTTTACATGTATAAATATAAATATACAAAATACACAGAAATTAACGTAAAATTGTATAAAACTTAATACAAAAATAAACAAAAATAATTAAATTTGTATGAAAATAGATATACAAAAGACACATAAAATAAGCTAAATTTGAATTGAAATAAATATAGAAAATACATAAAATAATGTAAATTTGTATCAAAATATATATTCAAATACACATATAATAACATAAATTTGTATAAAAATATATAAACAAAATACACATTAAATAATGTAAATACGTATAAAAGATATGTACGTAATGTAAAAATTTATAAAATTAAAGATGCAAAATACCCATAAAATATCTCATATATAAAAAAAATATATATACAAAAATACACATAAAATAATTAAATTTGTATTAAAATAAATATACAAAATACACATACAGTAATGTAGATTTTTATTGAAATAGATATGCAAAAAACACATAAAATAATGAATTTTTTTTATCAAAATATATACGAATACACACAATAAAATTACGTAAATTTTTATTAAAAAATATATACAAAATAAACATAAAATAATGTAAATACATAGAAAAATATATATGCAAAATACACATAAAATAATGTAAATTCGTATCAAAATAAATAAACAAAATTTCCTCTAAAAGAATGTATATGTGTAGGAAAATATATATACAAAATACAAATAAAATAAAAAATATTTGTATAAAAATAATACAAAAATACACAAAAATAATTTAAATTTGTTTGAAAATAGATATGCAAAATACAAATGAAATTAGGCAAATTTTTATTGAAATACATATACAAAATACACATAAAATAATGTAAATTTGTATGAAAATATATAAACAAGTACAAATAAGATAACGTAAATTTCCATAAAATATATGTACAAAATATACATTAAATAATGTAAATATGTCTAAAAATATATATACAAAATACACAGAATCAATAAAATAATGTAAATTTGTATGAAAATAAACATGCAAAATACCCATATAATAACGCATATTTGTTTAAAAATATATATACAAAAATACACATAAAATAATTAAATTTGCATCAAAATAAATATACAAAAGGCACATACAATAAAGAAAATTTGTATTGAAATAGATATGCGAAATACACATAAATAATGTAAATTTGTATCAAAATATATATACGAATACACATAAAAGATTAAATTTCTATGAAAATATATATTCAAAATACATATAAAATTATGTAAATAAGTATAAATATATATATATATATATATATATATATATATATATATATATATATATATATATATATATATATATATATATATATATATATATATATATATATATATCAAATAAACCTAAAATAATGAAAATTCGTATCAAAATAAATAAACAAAATTCCGATAAAAGAACGTATATTTGTAGGAAAATAAATATACAAAATTCACATAAAATTACGAAATTTTGAATAAAAATATATACTAAAATACACAAAATTAATTTCAATTTGTATGAAAATAGATATACATAATACACATATAATTAGTTAAGTTTGTATTTAAATACATGTACAAAATACACATAAAATAATGTAAATTTGTATGAAATGAAAACAAATTCACATAAAATAACGTTCATTTGTATGAAATATATATACAAAATATACATAGAATAATGTAAAATCGTATCAAAATAAATACACAGAATATCAATAAAATAAGGTAAATTTGTATAAAAATAAAGATCCAAAATACCCATAAAATAAAGCATTTTTTTATGAAAATACATACAAAAATACACATAGAATAATTAAATTTGTATTAAAATTAATATACAAAATGCACGTACAATAAGGTAAATTTATATTGAAAAAATATGCAAAATGCACATAAAACAATGTATATTTGTTTCAAAATATATATACGAATACACATAAAATAACATATATTTCTATAGAAATATATATACAAAATACACATGAAATGACGTAAATACGTATAAAATATATATATACACAATACACATTAAATAATGTGAATTCGCATCAAAATAAATAAAAAAAATATCAATAAAAATGTGTATTTGTATGAAAATAGATATACAAAATACACATAAAATATTTTAAATTTATATAAAACTCTTTTTATTAAAATATATATACCAAAATAATAAAATATTTAAATTTGTATTACAATAAATATACAAAATGCACATACAATAAGGTAGATTTATATTGAAATAGATATGCTAAATACATATAAAACAATGTAAATTTGCTTCAAAATATATATACCAATACACATAAAATAACGTAGATTACTATAAAAATATATATACAAAATACACATTAAATGAAGTAAATACGTATAAGAAAATGTATACAAAGTACACATAAAATAATTAAATTTGTATTAAAATAAATATACAAAATACACATACAATAAGGTAAATCTATATTGAAATAGATATGCAAAATAAACATAAAATAATGTAAATTTGTATCAAAACATATACAATTACACACAATAAAATAACGTAAATTTTTATGAAAATATATATAAAAAATACACATAAAATAATGTAAATACGTAGAAAAATATATATACAAAATACACATAAAACTATGTAAATTCTTATGAAAATAAATGAACAAAATTCCACTAAAAGAATGTATATTTGTAGGAAAATATAAATACAAAATACAAATAAAATAACTAAAATTTGTATAAAATATATGAAAAATACATAAAAATAATTTAAATTTATTTGAAAATAGATATGCAAAATACACATAAAATTAGGCAAATCTGTAATGAAATACATATACAAATTACACATAAAATATTTTAAATTTGTATGAAAATATATAAACAAATACACATAAAATAGCGTATATTTATATAAAATATATATACAAAATATACATTAAATAATGTAAATGTGTATAAAAATATATATAGAAAATACACTTAGAATAATGTAAAATCGTATCAAAATAAATAAACAGAATATCAATAAAATAATATAAATTTGTATGAAAATAAAGATGCAAAATACCCAAATAATAACGCATATTTTTACAAAAATACACATCAAATAATTAAATTTGTATTAAAATAAATATACAAAATACACATACAATATGGTAAATTTGTATTGAAATAGATATGCAAAATAAACATAAATAATGTAAATTTGTATCAAAATATATATACGAATACCCATAAAATAGAGTAAATTTCTATTAAAATATATATTCAAAACACAAGTGAAATGATATAAATAAGTATAAAAATATACATATCAAATACACCTAAAATAATGTAAACTCGTATAAAAATAAATAAACAAAACTACGATAAAAGAACGTATATATATATATGGAAAAAAATATACAAAATATATTTGTATAAAAATATATACAAAAATACACAAAATTATTTTCAATTTGTATGAAAATAGATATACAAAATACTCATATAATTAAATAAATTTGTATTTAAATACATGTACAAAATATACATAAAATTAGGTAGATTTGTATTGAAATACATATACAAAATACACATCAAATAATATTAAATTTGAATGAAAATATATAAAAAATACACCTAAAAATACGTAAATTTGTATAAAATATATATAAAAAATACACATTAAATTATGTAAATATGTAAAAAAAATATATATATACAAAACAAAAATAGAATAATGTAAAATAGTATCAAAATAAATACACAGAATCTTAATAAAATAATGTAAATTTGTATGTAAATTAAGATGCAAAATACCCATAAAGAATCGCATTTTTTTATAAAAATATATATACCAAAATACACATAAAATATTTGAATTTGTATTAAAATAAATATCAAAATGCACATACAATAAGGTAAATTTGTATTGAAATAGATATGCAAAATACATATAAAACAATGTAAATTTGTTTCAAAATATATATACGAATACACACAAAATAACGTAGATTTCTATAAAAATATATACAAAATACACATAAAAAGAAGTAAATACGTATAAACAAATGTATACAAAATACACATAAAATAATGTAGATTCGTATCAAAATAAATAAACAAAATACCAATAAAAGAATGTGTATTTGTATAAATATAAATATACAAAATACACATAAAATAACGTAAATTTGCATTAAACTATATACAAAAATACACAGAAGTAATTAAACTTGTATGAAAATATATATACAAAATAAAAATAAAATAAGCTAAATTTGAATTGAAATGTATATACAAAATACATAAAATAATGTAAATTTGTATCAAAATATTTACACAAATACACATTTAATAACGTTAATTTGTTTAAAAATATATAAACAAAATACACATTAAATAATGTAAACACGTATAAAAAATATGTACAAAATACACATATGATCATGTAATTCGTATCAAAATAAATAAACAAAATAGCAATAAAATAATAATAATAATAGTAAATGGTCTATTCATTTGTAGGAAGCCATTAAATAATGTAAACTCGCGTCAAAATGAATAAACAAAATATTAATAAAAGAATGTGTATTTGTATGAAACTAGATATAGGAAATACACATAAAATAACCTAAATTTGTATAAAACTATATACAAAAAAACACAAAAATAATTTAAATTTGTATGAAAATAAATATACAAAATAGACATAAAATTAGGTAAATTTGTATTGAAATACATATACAAAATACATTTAAAATAATGTAAATTTGAATGAAATTATATAAAGAAATACACTTAAAATAACGTAAATTTGTATAAAATATATATAAAAAATACACATTAAATAATGAAAATATGTATAAAAAAATATATAAAAAACACAAATAGTATAATATAAAATCGTATCAAAATATATACACAGAATATTAATAAAATAATGTAAATTTGTATGAAAACTAAGATGCAAAATACCTATAAAATAACGCATTTTTTTAAAAATTATATATACCAAAATACACAAAATATTTGAATTTGTATTAAAATAAATATACAAAATGCACATACAATAAGGTAAATTTGTATTGAAATAATATGCAAAATACATATAAAACAATGTAAATTTGTATCAAAATATATATACGAATACACATATAATAACGTAGATTTCTATAAAAATATATATACTAAATACACATAAAATTAAGTAAATACGAATAGGAAAAGTACACAAAATACACAAAAAATAATGTAAATTCGTATAAATATAAATAAACAAAATACCAATAAAAGAATGTGTATTTGTATAAATATAAATATACAAAAAGCACATAAAATAAAGTAAATTTGTATAAAACTATATACAAAAATACACAGAAGTAATTAAATTTGTATGAAAAGAGATATACAAAATACACACAAAATAAGCTAAATTTGAATTGAAATATATATACAAAATACATAAAATAAAGTAAATTTTTTTCAAAATATTTTTAACAAATACACATATAATAACGTAAATTTGTATAAAAATATATAAACAAAATACACATTAAGAAATGTAAATACGTATACAAAAAATATGTACAAAATACACAAATAATCATGTCATTCGTATCAAAATAAATAAACAAAAAACTAATTAAATAATGTTAATTTGTATGAGAAAACATATACAAATACGTTATTTTAAGTGTATTTGTATATATATTTTCATTAAAATTTACATTATTCTATGTGTATTTTGTATATGTATTTCAATACAAATTTACCTAATTTTATGTGTATTTTGTATATTTCTTTTTATACACATTTTAAATATTTTTGTGTATTTTTGTATATAGTTTTATACAAATTTAGGTTATTTTATGTACGCATTTACTTTATTTAATGTGCGTTTTGTATATATATTTTTATACATATTTACTTTATTTTATGTGCATTTTTGTACATATATTTTTTTAGAAACTTGCGTTAATTTATGTGTATTTGTATATGTTTCCTCATACAAATTTACATTATTTGATTGCTATTTTGTTTATTTATTTAGATACGAATGAAAATAGATATACAAAATATACATAAAATAAACTAAATTTCTATTGAAATATATATACAAAATACATAAAATAATATAAATTTGTATAAAAATATTTTAACAGATGCGCATAAAATAACGTAAATTTGTTTTAAAATATACAAAATACACATTAAATAATGTAAATATGTATAAAAAAATATATACAAAACACAAATAGAATAATGTAAAATCGTATCAAAATAAATACGCAGAATATTAATAAAACAATGTAAATTTGTATGAAAATAAAGATGCAAAATTCCCATTAAATAAAGCATTTTTTATAAAAATATATATAACAAAATACACATGAAAAAATTAATTTGTATTAAAATAAATATACAAAATACACATACAATAAGGTAAATCTGTATTGAAATAGATATGCAAAATACATATAAAACAATGTAAATTTGTTTCAAAATATATATACGAATACACATAAAATAACGTAGATTTGTATAAAAATATATATACAAAATACCCATAAAATGAAGTAAATACGTATAAGAAAATGTATACAAAATACACATAAAATAATGTAAATTCGTATCAAAATAAATAAACAAAATACCAATAAAAGAATGTGTATTTGTATAAATATAAATATAAAAAATAAAAATAAAATAAATTAAATTTTTATAAAAATATATAAAAAAATAAAAATAATTAATTAAATTATTATTAAAATAGATATACAAAATACAGATAAAATAAGCTAAATTTGAATTGAAATGTATATACAAAATACAATATTTTATGTATATATTTGTATTTGTATATAGGTTATTTTATGGGTATTTTGTATATATATTTTCATTCAAAATTACATTATTTTTTGGTATTTTCTTAATTTAATTCGATACGAATTTAGATTATTTCATAGGTATTTTCTATACATATTTTTATACTCATTTACATTATCTAATGTGTGTTTTGTATATATATTTCTATGCAAATTTATTTTATATTCATTTTTGTACATATATTTTTATAGAAATTTGCGTTATTTTATGTATATAGTTTTATATAAATTTACGTTTTTTTATGTGCATTTTGTATATTTATATTTATACAAATACACATTCTTTTATTGGTATATTTTTTATTTACATTGATACGAATTTACATTATTTTGTGTATTTTGTATAAATTTTTTTATACGTATTTACCTAATTTTATATGTATTTTGTATATGTATTTTTATAGAAATCTACGTTATTTTATGTGTATTCGTATATATATTTTGAAACAAATTTACATTATTTTATATGTATTTTGCATATCTATTTCAATACAAATTTACGTTATTGTATGTGCATTTTGTATATTTATTTTAATACAAATTGAATTATTTTATGTGTATTTTGGTATCAATAATTTTATAAAAAAACGTAAATTTGTATAAAAAAATATGTACAAAACACAAATAGAATAATGTAAAATCGTATCAAAATAAATACACAGAATATTAATAAAATAATGTAAATTTGTATGAAAATAAAGAAGCAAAATACCCATAAAATAACGCATTTTTTTTATTTATAAAAATATATATACCGAAATACAATAATAATATACAAAAAACACATACAATAAGGTAAATTTGTATTGAAATATATATGCAAAATATATATATAACAATGTAAATTTATTTTAAAATATATATACGAATACACATAAAATAACGTAGATTTCTATAAAAATATGTATACAAAATACACAAAAAATGAAGTAAATACGTAAAAAAAATGTATACAAAATACACATAAAATAATGTAAATTCGTATCAAAATAAATAAACAAAATACCAATAAAAGAATGTGTATTTGTATAAATATAAATATACGAAATACACATAAAATAACGTAAATTTATATAAAACTATATACAAAAATACACAAAAGTAATTAAATTTGTATGAAAATATATACAAAATACACACAAAATAAGCTAAATTTGAATTGAAATATATATACAAAATACACATATTTTGCATATCTATTTTCAAACAAATTTAAATTATTTTTGTGTATTTTTGTATATACTTATTTTTGTTATACATAGAATAATGTAAAATTGTATCAAAATAAGTACATAAAATATCAATAAAATAATTTAAATTTGTATGAAAATAAAAATGCAAAATACCCATAAGATAAAGCATTTTTTTTTAAATACATATACAAAACATAGAATAATTAAATTTGTATTAAAATTAATATACATGATGCACACATACAAAAAGGTAAATTTGTATTAAAAAAACGCAAAATACAAATAAAACAGTGTAAATTTGTTTCAAAATATATATACGAATACACATAAAATAACGTGTATATTGTATATCTATTTTCATACAAATACACATTCTTTTATTGATATTTTGTTTATTTATTTTGACGCGAATTTACATTATTTAATGTGTATTTTATATATATATCTTTATACGTGTTTACATCATTTGATGTGTATTTTGTATATATATTTCTATAGAAATCTACGTTGATTTATGAGTATTCATATATAGATTTTGAAATAAATTTACACTGTTTTATGTGTATTTTGCATATATTTTCAATTCAAATTTACATTATTGTATATGCATTTTGTATATTAATTTTAATACAAATTTAATTATGCTATGTCTATTTTTGTATATGTATTTTTATAAAAATAAGCTTTATTTTATGGTTATTTTGGATTTTTATTTTCATACAAATTTACATTATTTTATTTATATTCTGTTTATTTTTTTTTGAAACAATTTTAAATTATTCTATGTGTATTTTGTATATCTATTTTTATACGTATTTACTTAATTTATGTGTATTTTTTATATATATTTTTATAGAAATCTACGTTACTTTATGTGTATTCGTATATATGTTTTGAAACAAATTTACATTGTTTTATATGTATTTTTGCATATCTCTTTCAATACAAGTTTACCTTTTTGTATGTGCATTTTGTATATTTACTTCAATACAAATTTAAATATTTTATGTGTATTTTGGTATATATATTTTTATAAGAAATGCGCTATTTGATGGGAATTTTGCATCTTTATTTTCATACAAATTTACATTATTTTATTAATATTCGGTGTATTTATTTTGATAAGATTTCACATTATTCTATTTATTTTTTGTATATATTTTTTATACATATTTACATTATTTAATGTGTATCATGCATATATATTTCATACAAATTTATTATCTATTATTTATTTTCATACAAATACACATTCTTTTCATGATATTTTGTTTATTTATTTTGACCTAATTTTATGTGTATTTTGTATATTTTTTTTCATACAAATTTAAAAAAAATTGTGTATTTTTGTAAATAGGTTTATACAAATTTAGGTTATTTTATGTACGCATTTACATTATTTAATGTGTGTTTTGTATATATATTTTTATGCAAATTTACTTTATTTTATGTGCATTTTTGTACATATATTTTATGTGTATTTGTATATGTTTTCTCATACAAATTTACATTATTTTATTGCTATTTTGTTTATTTATTTTGATACGAATGAAAATAGATATACAAAATATACATAAAATAAACTAAATTTGTATTAAAATATATATACAAAATACATAAAATAATGTAAATTTGTATCAAAATATTTTAACAGATGCGCATAAAATAACGTAAATTTGTTTTAAAATATACAAAATACACATTAAATAATGTAAATATGTATAAAAATATATATACAAAACACAAATAGAATAATGTAAAATCGTATCAAAATAAATACACTGAATATTAATAAAATAATGTAAATTTGTATGAAAATAAATATGCAAAATACCCATTAAATAACGCATTTTTTTATAAAAATATAATTACCAAAATACAAATGAAAAAATTTATTTGTATTAAAATAAATATACAAAATACACATACAATAAGGTAAATCTGTATTGAAATAGATATGCAAAATACATATAAAACAATGTAAATTTGTTTCAAAATATATATACGAATACACATTACGTTATTTTATGTGTATTTTGTATATTTATATTTATACAAATACACATTCTTTTATTGGTATTTTGTTTATTTATTTTGATACGAATTTACATTATTTTATGTGTATTTTGTATACATTTTTTTTATACGTATTTAATTCATTTTACGTGTATTTTGTATATATATTTTTATACAAATCTACGTTATTTTATGTGTATTCGTATATATATTTTGAAACAAATTTACATTGTTTTAAATGTATTTTGCATATCTATTTCAATACAGATTTACCTTATTGTATGTGTATTTTGTATATTTATTTTAATACAAATAATTTTTTTTATGTGTATTTTTGTATAATATTTAAAAAAAAAACGCGTTATTTTATGGGTATTTTCCTTCTTTATTTTCATTCAAATTTACATTATTTTATTAATATTCTGTGTATTTATTTTGATACGATTTTACATTATTCAATTTGTGTTTTGTATATATTTTTTTATACAAATTTACGTTACTTTAAGTGTATTTGTTTATGTATTTTCATTCAAATTTACAGTATTTTATGTGTATTTTGTATATGCATTTCAATACAAATTTACCTAATTTTATGTGTATTTTGTATATTTATTTTCATACAAATTTAAATTATTTTTGTGTATTTTTGTATATAATTTTATACAAATTTATGTTATCTTATGTATATTTTAAATATTTATTTTCATACAAATACACATTCTTTTATTGACATTTTGTTTATTTATTTTGACGCGAGTTTACATTATTTAATGTGTATTTTGTATATATATTTTTATACGTATTTACATCCTTTCATGTGTATTTTGTATATTTATTAAAAATGCGTTATTTTATGGGTATTTTGCATCTTTATTTTCATACAAATTTACATTATTTTATTTACATTCTGAGTATTTATTTTAATATGATTTTACATTATTCTATTTGTGTTTTGTATATATATTTTTTATACATATTTACATTATTTAATGAGTATTTTTTATTTATATTTTATACAAATTTATGTTAGTTTAAGTGTATTTGTTGATATATTTTCATTCAAATTTACATTATTTTATGTGTATTTTGTATATGTATTTCTTTACAAATTTACCTAATTTTATGTGTATTTTGTATATTTATTTTCATACAAATTTAACTTATTTTTGTGTATTTTTATATATAGTTTTATACAAATTAACGTTATTTTATGTGTATTTTGTATATGTATTTTCATACAAATACACATTCTTTTATTGATATTTTAATTATTTATTTTGACACGAATTTACATTATTTAATGTGTATTTTGTATATATATTTTTATACGTATTTACAACATTTCATGTGTATTTTGTATATATATTTCTATAGAAATCTACGTTATTTTATGTGTATTCGTATATATATTTTGAAACAAATCTACATTATTTAATGTGTATTTCGTATATATATTTCATAATAAATTTGCCTTATTTTAAGTTTATTTTTATATCGATTTTCCTTCAAATTCAAATCATTTTATGTGTATATATTTATTTGTGTTTTGTTATTTTATGTGTATTTTCTATATATATTTTCATTCAAAACTACATTATTTTATCGGTATTTTGTTCATTTATTTCGATACGAATTTAGATTATTTCATGTGTATTTTCTATACATATACATATAAAGTAAATTTCTATGAAAATATATATTCAAAATACATATAAAATTATGTAAATAAGTATAAAAATATATATCAAATACACCTAAAAAAAATGAAAATTCAATTGGTATGAAAATAGATATACAAAATACACATATAATTAGTTAAATTTGAATTTAAATACATGTACAAAATTCAAATAAAATAATGTAAATTTGTATGAAATGAAAACAAATTCACATAAAATAACGTACATTGGTATAAAATAGATATACAAAATATACATAGAATAATGTAAAATCGTATCAAAATAAATACAAAGAATATCAATAAAATAATGTAATTTTGTATGAAAATAAAGATGCAAAATACCCATAAAATAAAGCATATTTTTTAAAAATACATATACAAAAATACACATAGAATAGCTAAATTTGTATTCAAATTAATATACAAAATGCACGTACGATAAGATAAATTTG
Organism: Eriocheir sinensis; assembly: GCF_024679095.1. Classification (NCBI taxonomy): domain Eukaryota; kingdom Metazoa; phylum Arthropoda; class Malacostraca; order Decapoda; family Varunidae; genus Eriocheir; species Eriocheir sinensis. The sequence goes on along the minus strand of NW_026111587.1, from coordinate 406,210 downwards.
TATTGAAAAAATATGCAAAATGCACATAAAACAATGTATATTTGTTTCAAAATATATATAAGAATACACATAAAATAAAGTATATTTCTATAGAAATATATATACAAAATACACATGAAATGACGTAAATACGTATAAAATATATATACACAATTCACATTAAATAATGTAAATTCGCATCAAAATAAATAAACAAAATATCAATAAAAGAATGTGGATTTGTATGAAAATAGATATACAAAATACATATAAAATATTGTAAATTTGTATAAAACTCTATACAAAAATACACAAAAAATAATTTAAATTTGTATAAAATATATATACAAAATACACATGAGATTAGGTAAATTTCTATTGAAATACATATACAATATACACATAAATAATGTAAATTTGAATAAAATATATAAACAAATACACTTAAAATAACGAAAATTTGTATGAGATATATATAGAAAATACTATTAAATAATGTAAATATGTATAAAAAATATATACAAAACACAAATAGAATAATGTAAAATAGTATCAAAATAAATACACAGAATATTAATAAAATAATGTAAATTTGTATGAAAATAAAGATGCAAAATACCCATAAAACAACGCATTTTTTATGAAAATATATATACCAAATACACATAAAATATTTAAATTTGTATTACAATAAATATACAAAATGCACATATAATAAGGTAAATTTGTATTGAAATAGATATGCAAAATACATATAAAACAATGTAAATTTGTTTCAAAATATACATACGAATACACATAAAATAAAGTAGATTTCCATAAAATATAGATACAAATACACATAAAATGAAGTAAATACGTATAAGAAAATGTATACAAAATACACATAAAATAATGTAATTTCGTATCAAAATAAATAAACTAAATGCCAATAAAAGAATGTTTACTTGTATAAATATAAATATACAAAATACAAATAAATTATCGTAAAATTGTATAAAACTTTATACAAAAATAAACAAAAATAGTTAAATTTGTATGAAAATAGATATACAAAAGACACATAAAATAAGCTAAATTTGAATTGAAATAAATATAGAAAATACATAAAATAATGTAAATTTTTATCAAAATATATATTCAAATACACATATTATAGCGTAGATTTGTATAAATATATATAAACAAAATACACATTAAATAGTGTAAATACGTATAAAAGATATGTACGTAATGTAAAAATTTATAAAATTAAAGATGTAAAATACCCATAAAATATCTCATATTTAAAAAAAAATATATACAAACATACACATAAAATAATTAGATTTGTATTAAAATAAATATACAAAATACACATACATTAAGGTAGATTTTTATTGAAATAGATATGCAAAAAACACATAAAATAATGAAAATTTTCATCAAAATATATACGAATACACACAATAAAATTACGTAAATTTTTATGAAAATATATATACAAAATACACATAAAATAATGTAAATACATAGAAAAATATATATACAAAATACACATAAAATAATGTAAATTCGTATCAAAATAAATAAACAAAATTTCCTCTAAAAGAATGTATATGTGTAGGAAAATATATATACAAAATACAAATAAAATAAAATAAATTTGTAGAAAAATTATACAAAAATACACAAAAATAATTTAAATTTGTTTGAAAATAGATATGCAAAATACTAATGAATATAGGCAAATTTTTATTGAAATACATATACAAAATTCACATAAAAAAATGTAAATTTGTATGAAAATATATAAACAAATACACATAAGATAACGTAATTTTCCATAAAATATATGTACAAAATATACATTAAATTATGTAAATATGTCTAAAAACATATATACAAAATACACAGAATAACGTAAAATCGTATCAAAATAAATAAACAGACAATCAATAAAATAATGTAAATTTGTATGAAAATAAAGTTGCCAAAGACCCATATAATAACGCAGATTTGTTTTAAAATATATATACAAAATACACATAAATAATTAAATTTGCATCAAAATAAATATACAAATGGCACATACAATAAAGAAAATTTGTATTGAAATAGATATGCGAAATACACATAAATAACGTAAATTTGTATCAAAATATATAAACGAATACATATAAAATAGAGTAAATTTCTATGAAAATATATATTCAAAATACATATAAAATTATGTAAATAAGTATAAAAGTATATATATCAAATACACCTAAAAAAAATGAAAATTCGTATCAAAAAATAAACAAAATTCCGATAAAAGAACGTATATTTGTAGGAAAATAAATATACAAAATTACATAAAATTACGAAAATTTGAATAAAAATATATACTAAAATACACAAAATTAATTTCAATTTGTATGAAAATAGATATACATACACACATATAATTAGTTAAATTTGTATTTAAATACATGTACAATATACATAAAATAATGTAAATTTGTATGAAATGAAAACAAATTCACATAAAATAACGTTCATTTGTATGAAATATATATACAAAATATACATAGAGTAATGTAAAATCGTATCAAAATAAATACACAGAATATCAATAAAATAATGTAAATTTGTATGAAAATAAAGATGCAAAATACCCATAAAATAAATCTTTTTTTATGAAAATACATATACAAAATACACATAGAATAATTAAATTTGTATTAAAATTAATATACAAAATGCACGTACAAATAAATTTATTGAAAAAATATGCAAATGCACATAAAACAATGTATACTTGTTTCAAAATATAAATACGAATACACATAAAATAACATATATTTCTATAGAAATATATATACAAAACACATGAAATTATGTAAATACGTATAAAATATATATACACAATACACATTAAATAATAAATTGCGTCAAAATAAAAACAAAATATCAATAAAATAATGTAAATTTGTATGAAAATAGATATACAAAATACACATAAAATATTTTAAATTTATAAAAAACTCTTTTTATTAATATATATATACCAAAATAATAAAATATTTAAATTTGTATTACAATAAATATACAAAATGCATATACAATAAGGTAGATTTATAATGAAATAGATATGCTAAATACATATAAAACATTGTAAATTTATTTCAAAATATATATACATACACATAAATCAACGTAGATTACTATAGAAATATATATACAAAATACATTAAATGATGTAAATACGTATAAAAATGTATACAAAGTATATAAAATAATTAAATTTTTATTAAAATAAATATACAAAATATCAATAAAGAATCTATATTGTATAAAATAGATATACAATATACGTTATTTTATGTGTATTCGTATATATATTTTGAAACAAATTTACATTTTATTTGTATTTTGCGTTTTTAATACAATTTACCTTTTTATGTGTGCACTATGTATATTAATTTTAATACAAATTTAATTATTCTATGTGTATTTTTGTATATGTATTTAAAAAAAATATGCTTTATCTTATGGGTAAATTCTTTTGCATCTTTATTTTCATACAAATTTAAATTATTTATTGATATTCTGTGTACTTATTTTGATACGATTTACATTATTCTATGTATAATAAAATATATATACAAAATACACAAAATAATTTTAATTTGTTTGAATATAGATTTGAAAAATATGTGTATTTTGTATATATATTTCAATTCATATTTAGCTTTTTTTGTGTGTATTTTGTATATATTTTCATATAAATTTAATTACTTTTGTGTATTTTTGTATATAGTTTTATATAAATTTACGTTATTTTATGGAGTTTTTGTATAATTATATTTATACAAATACACATTCTCTTATTGGTATTTTGTTTATTTATTTTGATACGAATTTACATTATTTTATTTGTATTTTGTATACATTTTTATACGTATTTTATATACGTAATTACTTCATTTTTATGCGTATTTGTATATATTTATAGAAATCCACGTTATTTATGTGTATTCTATATATATTTTAAAACAAATTTACATTGTATATATATTTTGTATATATATTTCAATACAAATTTACCTTATTGTATGTTTTGTATATTTATTTTAATACAAATTTAATTTTTGATGTATTTTGGTATATATTTTATAAATAAAAAAATGCGTTATTTTATGGGTATTTTGCTTCTTTTATTTCATACAAATTTACATTATTTCATTAATATTCTGTGTATTTATTTTGATACGATTTTACATTATTCTATTTATGTTTTGTACATATTTTATACAAATTTACGTTTTTATAAAATTATTGATACCAAAATACACATAAAATAATTCAATTTGTATTAAAATAAATATACAAAATGCACATACAATAAGGTAAATTTGTATTAAATAGATATGCAAATACATATAAAATAATGTAAATTTGTTTCAAAATATATATACGAATCATAAAATAACGTAGATTTCTATAAAATACATATACAAAATACATATAAAATTAGGTAATGTATAAAAAATTTATACAAAATACACAAAATAAATGTAAATTCGTATCAATGTAAATAAACAATATACCAATAAAAGAATGTATTTGTATAAATATAAATATACAAATGCACATAAAATAATGTAAATTTATATAAACTATATACATAAAATAACGCAAATTTCTATAAAAATATATGTACAAAAATGAATATAAATAAATTTGCATAAATATATATACAAAACACACATTAGATAATGTAAATGAGTATAAAAATATGTATAGAAAATACCTATGAAATAATCTAAATTCATCGAATTAAATTAAGAAAATACCAAAAAATAATGTAATTTTGGATGAAAATATATATACAAAATAACCATAAAATAACCTATATACAAATACAAATATACATAAAATATTGTATTTTGTATATACATTTCATTTCAAATTTAGCTTATTTTATCTGTATTTTGTATATCTATTTTCATACGAATTTAATTACTTCTGTTTATTTTTTATAGTTTTATACAAATTTACGTTATTTTATGTGTATTTATATATTTATATTTAAACAAATACACATTCTTTTATTGGTATTTTGTGTATTTATTTTGATACGAATTTACATTATTTTATGTGTATTTTGTATACATTTTCTTATACGTATTTACTTCATTTTATTGGTATTTTGTATATATTTTATACAAATCTACGTTATTTTATGTATTCATTATATATTTTGAAACAAATTTACATTGTTTTATATGTATTTTGCATATCTATTTCAATACCGAGTTACCTTATTGTATGTGTAGTTTGTATATTTCTTTTAATACAATTAATTTTTCATGTATTTTGTTATATATTTTTATAAAAATGCTTATTTAATGAATTTGCATCTTTATTTTCATACAAATTTACATTGTTTTATTAATATTCTGCGTATTTATTTTGATACGATTTTACATTATTCTATTTGTGTTTTAGTATATATTTTTTATACATATTTACATTATTTAATGTGTATTTTGTATATTTTAAAACAAATTTACGTTATTTTTATGCGCATCTTAAAATATTTTATACAAATTTATATTATTTTATGTATTTTGTATATATATTTCAATAGAAATTTAGTTTATTTATGTATATTTTGTATATCTATTTTCATTCGTATCTAAATAAATAAACAAAATAGCAATCAAATAATGTAAATTTGTATGAGAAACATATACAAATACACATAAATTAACGCAAGTTTCTAAAAAATATATGTACAAAATGCACATAAATAAAGTAAATATGTATAAAATATATATACAAAACGCACATTAAATAAAGTAATGCGTACATAATAACCTAAATTTGTATAAAATTATATACAAAATACACAAAATATTTAAAATGTGTATAAAAGAAATATACAAAATACACATAAAATTAGGTAAATTTGTATTGAATATATACAAAATACACATAGAATAATGTAAATTTTAATGAAAATATATACAAATACACTTAAAATAACGTATTTGTATATGTTTTCTCATACAAATTAACATTATTTAATTAGTTTTTGTTTATTTATTTTGATAGGAATGACATGATTATTTGTGTATTTTGTACATATTGTTTGTATAATGTATTTACATTTCTTAATGTGTATTTTGTTTATATATTTATACAAATTTACGTTATTATATGTGTATTTGTTAAAATATTTTGAAAAATTTACTTTATTTTATTTATGTATTTTGTATATATATTTCAATTCAAATTTAGCTTATTTTGTGTGTATTTTGTATATCTCTTTTCATACAAATTTAATTACTTCTGTGTATTTTTGTATATAGTTTTATACAAATTTACTTTATTTTATGTGCTTTTTGTATATTTATATTTATACAAATACACATTCTTTTATTGGTATTTTGTTTATTTATATTTATACGAATTTACATTATTTTTTGTGTATTTTGTGTACTTTTCCTATTCGTATTTACTTAATTTTATGTGTATTTAGTATATATATTTTTATAGAAATCTACGTTATTATATGTGTATTCGTATATATATTTTGATACAAATTTACATTGTTTTATATGTATTTTGCATATCTATTTCAATACAAATTTACCTTATTGTATGTGCATTTTGTATATTTATTTTAATACAAATTCAAATATTTTGTGTATTTTGGTATATATAATTTTTTAAAAAATGCGTTATTTTATAGGTATTTTGCATCTTAGTTTTCATACAAATTTACATTATTTTATTAATATTCTGTGTATATATTTTGATACGATTTTATATTATACTATTTGTGTTTTTTATATATTTTTTTATACATATTTTCATTATTTAATGTGTATTTTTTATATATATTTTATACAAATTTACGTTATTTTAAGTGTATTTCTTTATATAATTTCATTCAAATTTACATTATTTTAAATGTATTTTGTATATGTATTTCAATACAAATTTACCTAATTTTATGTCTATTTTGTATATTTATTTTCAAATATTTATTTACAAATTTAAATTATTTTTTGTGTTTTTTTGTATATAGTTTTATACAAATTTAGGTTATTTTATGTGTATTTCCTATATCTAGTTTCATACAAATACACATTCTTTTATTAATATTTTGTTTATTCATTTTGACGCGAGTTTACATTATTTAATGGCTTCCTACAAATGAATAGACCATTTACTATTATTATTATTATTTTATTGCTATTTTGTTTATTTATTTTGATACGAATTACATGATCATATGTGTATTTTGTACATATTTTTTATACGTGTTTACATTATTTAATGTGTATTTTGTTTATATATTTTTAAACAAATTAACGTTATTAAATGTGTATTTGTGTAAATATTTTGATACAAATTTACATTATTTTATGTATTTTGTATATACATTTCAATTCAAATTTAGCTTATTTTATTTTTATTTTGTATATATATTCTCATACAAGTTTAATTACTTCTGTGTATTTTTGTATATAGTTTAATGCAAATTTACGTTATTTTATGTGTATTTTGTATATTTATATTTATACAAATACACATTCTTTTATTGGTATTTTGTTTATTTATTTTGATACGAATCTACATTATTTTATGTGTATTTTGTATACATTTGTTTATACGTATTTACTTCTTTTTATGTGTATTTTGTATATATTTTTATAGAAATCTACGTTATTTTGTGTGTATTCGTATATATATTTTGAAACAAATTTACATTGTTTTATATGTATTTTGCATATCTATTTCAATACAAATTTACCTTATTGTATGTGCATTTTGATATTTATTTTAATACAAATTCAAATATTTTATGTGTATTTTGGTATATATATTTTTATAAAAAAATGCGATTCTTTATGGGTATTTTGCATCTTAATTTACATACAAATTTACATTATTTTATTAAGATTCTGTGTATTTATTTTGATACTATTTTACATTATTCTATTTTTGTTTTGTATATATATATTTTTTTTACATATTTACATAATTTAATGTGTATTTTTTATATATATTTTATACAAATTTACGTATTTTTAGGTGTATTTTTTATATATTTTCATTCAAATTTAATATTATTTGATGTGTATTTTGTATATGTATTTCAATACAAATCTACCTAATTTTATGTATATTTTGTACATGTATTTAAATACAAATTTATTTAATTATATGAGTATTTTGTATATCTATTTTCATACAAATTGAAAATAATTTTGTGTATTTTTGTATATATTTTTATACAAATATATTTTGTATATTTTTTTCCATATATATATATATACGTTCTTTTATCGTAGTTTTGTTTATTTATTTTTATACGAGTTTACATTATTTTAGGTGTATTTGATATGTATATTTTTATACTTATTTATATCATTTCACTTGTGTTTTGAATATATATTTTAATAGAAATTTACTCTATTTTATGGGTATTCGTATATATATTTTGATACAAATTTACATTATTTATGTTTATTTTGCATATCTATTTCAATACAAATTTACCATATTGTATGTGTATTTTGTATATTTATTTTAATACAAATTTAATTATTTGATGTGAATTTTTGTAAAAATATGCGTTATTATTGGGTATTTTGCATCTTTATTTTCATACAAATTTATATTATTTTATTGATATTCTGTTTATTTATTTTGATACGATTTTACATTATTCTAAGTGTATTTTCTATATATATTTTTATACACATTTACATTATTTAATGTATATTTTGTATATATATTTTATATAAATATACGCTATTTTATGTGTATTTGTTTATATATTTTCATACAAATTTAAAATATTTTATGTGTAATTTGTATATGTATTTCATTACAGATTTGCCTAATTTTATGTGTATTTTGCATATCTATTTTCAAATAAATTTAAATTATTTTTATGTATTTTTCATATATTTTTATACAAATTTTAGTTATTTTATTTGTATTTTGTATTTATATTTTCCTACAAATATACATTCTTTTAGTGGAATTTTGTTCATTTATTTTCATAAGAATTTACATAGTTTTATGTGTATTTTGTATATATATTTTTCTACGTATTTACATTATTTTATGTGTATTTTTTATATATATTTTCATAAAAATTTACGTTATTTTATTGTGTGTAATTGTATATGTTTTGATACAAATTTACATTATTTTATGTTTATTTTGCATATCTATTTCAATATAGATTTACCTTATTGTATGTGTATTTTGTATATTTATTTTAATACAAATTTAATTATTTTATGTGTACTTTGTATACATTTTCTTATACGTATTTACTTCATTTAATGTGTATTTCGTATATATATTTTTATAGTAATCTACGTTATTTTATGAGTATTGGTATATATATTTGAAGCAAATTTACATTGTTTTATATGTATTTAGCATATCTATTTCAATATAAATCTACCTTATTGTATGTGCATTTTGTATATTTATTGTAATACAAATTTAAATATTTTATTATTTTGGTATATATATTTTAATAAAAAGAGTTTTATATAAATTTAAAATATTTTATGTGTATTTTGTATATCTATTTTCATACAAATACACATTTTTTATTGATATTTTTTTTATTTATTTTGATGCGAATTCACATTATTTAATGTGTATTGTGTATATATATTTTTATACGTATTTACGTCATTTCATGTGTATTTTGTATATATATTTCTATAGAAATATATGTTATTTTATGTGTATTCGTATATATATTTTGAAACAAATATACATTGTTTTATGTGCATTTTGCATATTTTTTCAATATAAATTTACCTTATTGTACGTGCATTTTGTATATTAATTTTAATACAAATTTAATTATTCTATGTGTATTTTTGTATATGTATTTTCATAAAAAAATGCTTTATTTTATGGGTATTTTGCATCTTTATTTTTATACAAATTTACCTTATTTTATTGATATTCTGTGTATTTATTTTGATACGATTTTACATTATTCTATGTATATTTTGTATATATTTCATACAAATGAACGTTATTTTATGTGAATTTGTTTTAATTTCATACAAATTTACATTATTTTATGTGTATTTTGTACATGTATTTAAATACAAACTTAACTAATTATATGTGTATTATGTATATCTATTTTCATACAAATTGAAATTAATTTTGTGTATTTTAGTATATATTTTTATTCAAAATTTCGTAATTTTATGTGAATTTTGTATATTTATTTTCCTACAAATATACGTTCTTTTATCGGAATTTTGTTTATTTATTTTGATACAATTTTCATTATTTTAGGTTTATATATATATATATTTATATATATATATATATATATATATATATATATATATATATATATATATATATATATATATATATATATATACATAATTTTATATGTATTTTGAATATATATTTTCATAGAAATTTAATCTTTTATGTGTATTCGTATATATATTTTGATACAAATTTACATTATTTATGTGTATTTCGCATATCTATTTCAATACAAATTTTCTTTATTGTATGTGCCTTTTGTATATTTATTTTGATGCAAATTTAATTATTTTATGTGTATTTTTGTATATATATTTTTAAACAAATATGCGTTATTATATGGGTATTTTGCATGTTTATTTTCATACAAATTTACATTATTTTATTGATTCTGTGTATTTTGTATATATATTTTTAGACATATTTACATTATTTAATGTATATTTTGTACATATATTTTATGGAAATTTACGTTATCTTATTTGTACTTGTTTATATATTTTCATACAAATTTACATTATTTTATGTGTATTTTGTATATGTATTTCAATAAAAATTTGCCTAATTTCATTTGTATTTTGCATATCTATTTTCAAACAAATTTAAATTATTTTTGTGTATTTTTGTATTATTTTTATACAAATATTTTTTATTTTATTTGTATTTTGTATATATATTTTCCTACACATATACATTCTTTTAGAGGAAATTTTGTTTATTTATTTTGATACGAATTTACATTATTTTATGTGTATTTTGCATATATATTTTTCTATGTATTTACATTATTTTATGTTTATTTTGTATATATTTTTTAATAAAAATTTACGTAATTTTATTGTGTGTATTCGTATATATTTTGATAAAAAAAATTCATTATTTTATGTGTTTTTTGCATATCTATTTCAATAAAAATCTACATTACTGTATGTGTATTTTGTATATTTATTTTAATACAAATTTAATTATTTTATGTGTATTTTTGTATATATATTTTTTTTATATATGAGATATTTTATGGGTATTTTGCATCTTTAATTTTATAAATTTTTACATTACGTACATATCTTTTATACGTATTTACATTATTTAATGTGTATTTTGTTTATATATTTTTATACAAATTTATGTTATTATATGTGAATTTGAATATATATTTTGATACAAATTTACATTATTTTATGTATTTTCTATATTTATTTCAATTCAAATTTAGCTTATTTTATGTGTCTTTTGTATATATATTTTCATACAAATTTAATTATTTTTGTTTATTTTTGTATTAAGTTTTATACAATTTTACGTTAATTTCTGTATATTTTGTATATTTATATTTATACATGTAAACATTCTTTTATTGGCATTTAGTTTATTTATTTTGATACGAATTTACATTATTTTATGTGTATTTTGTATACATTTTCTTATACGTATTTACTTCATTTTATGTGTATTTTGTATATATATTTTATAGAAATCTACGTTATTTTATGTGTATTCGTATGTATATTTTGAAACAAATTTACATTGTTTTATATGTATTTTGCATATCTATTTCAAAACAAGTTTACCTTATTGTATGTGCATTTTGTATATTTATTGTAATACAAATTTAAATATTTTATGTGCATATTGGTATATATATTTTCATAAAAAATGCGTTGTTTTATGGGTATTTTGCATCTTTATTTTCATACAAATTTACATTATTTTATTAATATTCTGTGTATTTATTTTGATACTGTTTTACATTATTCTATTTGTGTTTTGTATATATTTTTTTATACATATTTACATTATTTAATGTGTATTTTCTATATATATTTCATACATATTTTCGTTATTTTCAGTGTATTTGTTTATATATTTTTATTCAAATTTATATTATTTTATGTGTATTTTGTATATGTATTTCAATAGAAATTGACCTAATTTCATGTGTATTTTGTATATATATTTTATACAAATTTAAATTATTTTTTGTGTATTTTTGTATAGTTTTATACAAATTTACAATAATTTATGTTTATTTTGTATATCTATTTTCATATAAATACACATTCTTTTATTGATATTTTGTTTATTTATTTTGAAGCGAATTTACATTATTTAATGTGTATTGTGTATATATATTTTTATACGTATTTACGTCATTTCATGTGTATTTTGTATATATATTTCAATAGAAATATACGTTGTTTTATGTGTATTCGTATATATATTTTGAAACAAATATACATTGTTTTATGTGCATTTTGCATATTTTTTCAATACAAATTTACCTTATTGTACGTGCATTTTGTATATTAATTTTAATATAAATTTAGCTATTCTATGTGTATTTTTGTATATGTATTTTTATAAAAATATGCTTTATTTTATGGGTATTTTGCATCTTTATTTTCAAACAAAATTACATTATTTTATTGATATTCTGTGTATTTATTTTGATACGATTTTACATTATTCTATGTATATTTTGTATATCTATTTTATACCAATGTACGTTATTTTATGTGAATTTGTTTTCATTTCATACAAATTTGCATTATTTTATGTGAATTTTGTACATGTATTTAAATACAAATTTAACTAATTGTATGTGTATTTTGTATATCTTTCATACAAATTGAAATTAATTTTGTGTATTTTTGTATATATTTTTATTCAAATTTTCGTAATTTTATGTGTATTTTGTATATTTATTTTCCTGCATTATACGTTCTTATATCGGAATTTTATTAATTAATTTGATACGAATTTTCATTTTTTTTAGGTGTATTTGATATATATTTTTATACTTATTTACATAATTTTATATGTATTTTGAATAAATATTTTCATAGAAATTTACTCTATATGAATATGTATCGAAATAAATGGACAAAATACCGATAAAATAATGTAATTTTGAATGAAAATATATATAGAAAATACACATAAAATAACGTAAATACAAATAAATATATACACATAAAATGATTTGAATTTGAATGAAAATAGATATAAAAATAAACTTAAAATAAGGCAAATTTATAATGAAATATATATACAAAATACACACAAAATAATGTATTTTTGTTTCAAAATATATATACGAATACACATAAAATAACGTAGATTTCTATAGAAATATATATATACAAAATACACATGAAATGATGTAAATACGTATAAATATATATATACAAAATACACATTAAATAATGTAAATTCGTGTCAAAATAAATAATTAAAATATCAATAAAAGAATGTGTATTTGTATGAAAATAAATATACAAAATACACATAAAATAACGTAAATTTGTATAAAACTATATATAAAAATACACAAACATAAGTTAAATTTGTTTGAAAATAAATATACAAAATACATAAAATTAGGTAAATTTGTAAAGAAATACATATACAAAATACATAAAATAATGTAAATTTGAATGAAAATATACAAACAAATACACTTAAATTAACATAAATTAGTATAAAATATATATAAAAAATACTCATTAAATAATGAAAATATGTATAAAAAATACATATACAAAACACAAATAGAATAATGTAAAATCGTATTAAAATAAATACACAGAATGTAAATAAAATAATGTAAATTTGTATGAAAATAAAGATGCAAAATACCCATAAAATAACGCATTTTTTTTAAATATACAAATACACATGAAAGGATGTAAATACGTATAAAAATATATATACAAAATACACATTAAATAATGTAAATTCGCGTCAAAATAAATAAACAAAATGTCAATAAAAGAATGTGGATTTGTATGAAAATAAATATACAAAATACACATAAGATAACATAAATTTGTATAAAACTATATACAAAAATACACAAAAATAATTTAAATTTGTATGAAAATAAATATACAAAAAGCATATAAAAATAGGTAAATTTGTATTGAAATACATATACAAAATACACATAAAATACTGTAAATTTGAATGAAAATACATAAACAAATACGCTTAAAATAACGTAAATTTGTATAAAAAAATATATACAAAACACAAATAGAATAATGTAAAATCGTATCAAAATAAATACACAGAATATTAATAAAATAATGTAAATTTGTATGAAAATAAAGAAGCAAAATACCCATAAAATAACGCATTTTTTTAAAAATATATATACAAAAATACACATAAAAAAATATTTGTATTAAAATAAATATACAAAATACACATACAATAAGGTAAATCTGTATTGAAATAGATATGCAAAATACATATAAAACAATGTAAATTTGTTTCAAAATATATATACGAATACACATAAAATAACGTAGATATGTATAAAAATATATATACAAAATACACGTAAAATGAAGTAAATACGTATAAAAAAATGTATACAAAATACACATAAAATAATGTAAATTCGTATCAAAATAAATAAACAAAATACCAATAAAAGAATGTGTATTTGTATAAATATAAATATACAAAATACATAAAATAACGTAGATTTGTATAAACTATACAAAAATACACAGAAGTAATTAAATTCCTATGAAAATAGATATACAAAATACAGATAAAATAAGCTAAATTTGAATAGAAATGTATATACAAAATGCATAAAAGAATGTAAATTTGTATCAAAATAATCATAAAAATACATATAATAACGTAAATTTGTTTAAAAATATATAAACAAAATACACATTAAGTAGTAATTAATAAATACGTATAAAAAATATGTACAAAATACACATATAATCATGTAATTCGTATCAAACTAAATAAACAAAATATCAATAAAATAGTGTAAATTTGTATGAGAAAACATATACAAACACATAAAATAACGCTAATTTCTATAAAAATATATGTCCAAAAGTGAACGTAAAATAAATTAACTTTGGATAAAAATATATATACAAAATACACATTAAATAATGTAAATGGGTACATAAAATAACTTAAATTTGTATAAAACTATATACAAAAATACACAAAAATAATTTAAATTTGTATGAAAAGAAATATACAAAATACACATAAAATTAGGTTAATTTCTATTGAAATACATATCCAAATACACATAAAATAATGTAAATTTGAAAGAAATATATAAACAAATACACATATAATAACGTAAATTTGTATGAAATATATATACAAAATACACATTAAATAAGTTAAATATGTATAAAAAATATATATACAAAACACAAATAGAATAATGTAAAATCGTATCAAAATATATACACAGAATATTAATAAAAAAATGTAAATTTGTATGAAAATTAAGATGCAAAATACCTATAAAATAACGCATTTTTTATAAAAAATATTGATACCAAAATACACATAAAATATTTGAATTTGTATTAAAATAAATATACAAAATGCACATACAATAAGGTAAATTTGTATTGAAATAGATATGCAAAATACATATAAAATAATGTAAATTTGTTTCAAAATATATATACGAATACACATAAAATAACGTAGATTTCTATAAAAATACATATACAAAATACACATAATATTAAATAAATACGTATAAAAAAATGTATACAAAATACACATAAAATAATGTAAATTCGTATAAATGTAAATAAGCAATATACCAATAAAAGAATGTGTATTTGTATAAATATAAATATACAAAATGCACATAAAATAACGTGAATTTATATAAAGCTATATACATAAAATAACGCAAATTTCTATAAAAATATATGTACAAATATGAACAAAATAAATTTGCATAAAAATATGTATACAAAATACCTATGAAATAATCTAAATTCGTATCGAATTAAATTAAGAAAATATCAATAAAATAATGTAATTTTGGATGAAAATATATATACGAAATACACATAAAATAACCTAAATACAAATACAAATATACAAAATAATTTAAAATTGAATGAAATAAATATACAAAATAAACATGAAATAAGGTAAATTTGTAATGAAATATATGAAAAAATACACATAAGATAATATAAATTTGTATGAAAATATATATACAAATACACATTAAATAACATGAATTTGTATAAAATTTGTATCAAAATATATATTGATACACACAATAAAATAACGTAATTTTTTTATGAAAATGTATATACAAAATACACATAAAATAATTTAAATACGTAGAAAAATATATTTACAAAAAACACATAAAATAATGTAAATTTGTATGAAAATATATAAACAAATACACATAAAATAATGTAAATTTGGATAAAATATATATACAAAATGAACATTAAATAATGTAAATATGTTTAAAAAAATATATATACAAAAAACACATAGAATAATGTTAAATCGTATCAAAATAAATAAAGAGAATATCAATAAAATAATGTAAATTTGTATGAAAATAAAGATGGAAAATATCCATATAATAACGCATATTTGCATAAAAATATATATACAAAAATACATATAAAATGATTAAATTTGTATTAAAATAAATATATAAAATGTACGTACAATAAAGTAAATTTGTATTGAAATAGATATGCAAAATACACATTAATAATGTAAATTTGTATCAAAATATATATACGAATACTCATAAAATAGAGTAAATTTCTGAAAATATACATACAAAATAGATATACAAAATACATATAACTAGTTAAATTTATTTAAATACATGTACCAAAAAAATAATGTAAATTTGTTTCAAAATATATATACGAATACAAATAAAAACTTAGATTTCTATAAAATATATATACAAAATACACATAAAATTAAGTAAATACGTATAAAAAAATGTATACAAAATACACATAAAATAATGTAAATTCGAATTAAAATAAATAAACAAAATACCAATAAAAGAATGTGTATTTAGATAAATATAAATATACAAAATACACATACAAAATAAACATAAAATAAAGTATATTTTTAAAAATAATATATGTACAAAATCTACATATAATAATGTAAATTTATATATAATATATATACTTATACACATAAAATATCATGAATTTGTTTAAACATATATATTCAAAATAAATATTAAATAATGTAAAAGCGTATAAAAATATATATACAAAGTACATATAAAATAATGTAAACTCGTATTAATATAAATCAACAAAACACCAATAAAATAATATATATTTGAATGAAAATAAATTTACAAAATACACATAACATAATTAAAATCTGTATTAAAATATATACAAAAATACATACAAATAATTTGAGTTTGTATGAAAATAGATATACAAAATACACATAAAACTAGGTAAATTTCTTTTGAAATGTATATACAAAATAATACCCATAAAATATTGTAAATATGTGTCGAAATATATAAGCAAATACACATAAAATAACGTAAATTTGTATGAAAAATATATACAAAACACACATAAAATAATGTCAATTCGTATCAAAATGAATGAGCAGAATATCAATAAAATAATGTAAATTTGTATGAAAATAAAGATGCATAATACCCAAAAAATAAAGCATATGTTTATAAAAATACAGATACAAAAATACACATTGAATAATTAAATTTGTATTAAAATTAATATAAAAAATGCGTATATAATAAGGTAAATTTGTATTGAAAAAATATGCAACATACAAATTTATATTATTTTATTGGTATTTTGTTTATTTATTTTCATACGAATTACATGATTATATGTGTATTTTGTACATATTTTTTATACGTATTTACATTATTTAATGTGTATTTTGTATATATATTTTTATAGAAATCTACGTTATTTTATGTGTATTCGTATATATATTTTGAAACAAATTTACATTGTTTTATATGTATTTTCCATATCTATTTCAATTCAAATTTATTTATTGTATGTGTTTTTTGTATATTTATTTTCATACAAATTTTATTTTTGTGTATTTTGTATATATATTTTATAAATAAAATGCGTTATTTTATAGGTATTTTGCCCTTTATTTTCATACAAATTTACATTATTTTATTAATATTCTGTGTTATTATTTTGATACGATTTTACATTATTCTCATTGTGTTTTGTAATATACTTTTTTATAGAAATTTACGTTATTTTAAGTGTATATATATATATATATTCATTTATATATATATATATATATATATATATATATATATATATATATATATATATATATATATATATATATATATATATATATATACATATATATATATAAATTCCATGTTATTTTATGTATCTGTATATACATTTTGGAAACAAATTTCACTGTTTTATAGTGATTTGCATTACTATTTAACAAATTTAATTTCATTGTATGTGTTTTGCATATTTATTGTAACACAAATTTAATTTTTTGATGTATTGGTATACATATTTTATAAACAAAAAATGCGTTAATTTTACGGGTATTTATTTCTTTCATTTCATACAAATCACATTATTTTACTAATATTCTGTATATTTTATTTCACGATTATCTATGTTTCTGCACACATACAAACTTATCATATTTATATATTTAATTTATTTTATGTGTATTTGTATGTATTTCAACAAATTTACCTAATTTTATGTGTATTTTGTATATTTATTTTCATACAAATTTAAAATATTTTTGTTTCTTTTGTATTTTGATGTAGTTTGTAAATTATTTTTATGTGTATTTTGTATATCTATTTTCATATTTCATACAAATACATTCTTTTATTGATATTTTGTTTATTTATTTGACGCGAATTTTATGAATTTGTTATTTCATACAAATTTTACATTATTTTATGTATTTTTGTACATGTATTTAAATACAAATTTAACTATTATATGTGTATTTTGTATATTTTCATAAAATAGAAATTTATTTTTTTGTTTTTGTATATATTTTATTCAAATTTCGTAATCTTATAAAAATACAAATAAAAACACATAAAGAATTTAAATTTGCATTGAAATAAATATACAAAATGCACATACAATAAGGTAAATTTGTATTGAAAGAGATATGCAAAATATATATAAAACAATGTAAATTTGTTTCAAAACATATCTACGAATACAAATAAAAAAACGTAGATTTCTATAAAAATATATATACAAAATACACATAAAACTAAGTAAATACGTATAAAAAATGTATACAAAATACACATAAAATAATGTAAATTCGAATTAAAATAAATAAACAAAATACCAATAAAAGAATGTGTATTTGGATAAATTTAAATATACAAAATACACATACAAAATAAACATAAAATAAGGTATATTTGTAAAAAAATATATATACAAAATACACATAAAATAATGTAAATTTATATAAAATTATATATACAAATACACATAAAATACTATGAATTTGTATAAAAATATATATTCAAAATAAATATTAAATAATGTAAAAGCGTATAAAATATATATAAAAATACAGATAAAAATACACATCGAATAATTAAATTTGTATTAAAATTAATATACAAAATGTATATAATAAGGTAAATTTGTATTGAAAAAAATATGCAACATACACGTTTACTCTTACAAATTTATATTATTTTATTGGTATTTTGTTTATTTATTTTGATACGAATTACATGATTATATGTGTATTTTTTACATATTTTTTATACGTATTACATTATTTAATGTGTATTTTGTTTATATATTTTCATACAAATTTACGTTATTATATGTGTATTTGTATAAATATTTTGATACAAATTTACTATATTTCATGTATTATGTATATATATTTCAATTCAAATTTAGCTTATTTTTTGTGTATTTTGTATATATTTTCATACAAATTTGATTACTTCTGTGTATTTTTGCATATAGTTTTATATAAATTTACGTTATTTTGTGTATTTTGTATATTTATATTTATACAAATACACATTTTTATTGGTATTTTGTTTATTTATTTTGATACAAATTTACATTATTTTATGTGTTTTTGTATACATTTTTTATACGTATTTACTCATTTTATGTGTATTTTGTATATATTTTTATAGAAATCTAGTCTATTTTATGTGTATTCGTATATATATTTTGAAACAATTTACATTGTTTTATATGTATTTTGCATATCTATTTCAATACAAATTTACCTTATTGTATGTGTTTTTGTATATTTATTTAATGCAAATTTTATTTTTGATGTGTATTTTGCATATATTTTTATAAATAAAAATGCGTTATTTTATGGGTATTTTGCTTTATTTTCATACAAATTTACATTATTTTATTAATATTCTGTGTATTTATTTTGATACGATTTTACATTATTCTATTTGTGTTTTGTACATATTTTTTATAGAAATTTACGTTATTTAAGTGTATTTATTTATGTATTTTCATTCAAATTTACATTATTTTATGTGTATTTTGTATGTATTTCAACACAAATTTACCTAATTTTATGTATTTTGTATATTTATTTTCATACAATTTTAAATATTTTTGTTTATTTTGTATATAGTTGATACAAATTTTGGTTATTTTATGTGTATTTTGTATATCTATTTTCAACAAATACACATTCTTTATTGATATTTTGTTTATTTATTTAGACGCGAATTTATGTGAATTTGTTTTCATTTCATACAAATTTACATTATTTTATGTGTATTTTGTACATGTATTTAAATACAAATTTGACATTTATTTTGATACGTATTTTGTATATCTATTTTCATGCAAATTGAATTTATTTTGTTTTTTGTATATATTTTATTCAAATTTTCGTAATCTTATAAAATATATATACCAAAAACACATAAAATATTTAAATTTGCATTGAAATAAATATACAAAATGCACATACAATAAGGTAAATTTGTATTGAAAGAGATATGCAAAAATACATATAAAACAATGTAAATTTGTTTCAAAATATATATACGAATACAAATAAAAAAACGTAGATTTCTATAAAAATATATATACAAAATACACATAAAACTAAGTAAATACGTATAAAAAAATGTATACAAAATACACATAAAATATTGTAAATTTGAATTAAAATAAATAAACAAAATACCAATAAAAGAATGTGTATTTGGATAAATATAAATATAGAAAATACATATACAAAATAAACATAAAATAAGGTAGATTTGTAAAAAAAATATATGTACAAAATACACATAAAATAATGTAAAATTATATAAAAATATATATACAAATACACATAAAATACCATGAATTTGTATAAAAATATATATTCAAAATAAATATTAAATAATGTAAAAGCGTATAAAAATATATATACAAATACAGATACAAAAATACACATCGAATAATTAAATTTGTATTAAAATTAATATACAAAATGCGTATATAATAAGGTAAATTTGTATTGAAATATATGCAACATACACGTTTACTCTTAAATTTATATTATTTCATTGGTATTTTGTTTATTTATACGAATTACATGATTATATGTATTTTTACATATTTTATACGTATTTACACTATTTAATGTGTATTTTGTTTTATATTTTCATACAAATTACGTTATTATATGTATTTTGACAAATTTACTTTATTTCATGTATTTGTATATATATTTCAAATCAAATTTAGCTTATTTTGTGTGTATTTTGTATATATTTTCATAGAAATTTAATTACTTCTGTGTATTTTGTATATAGTTTTATATAAATCGTTATTTTATGTGTTATATTTATATTTATACAAATACACATTCTTTTATTTATTTTGTTTATTTATACGAATTTACATTATTTTATGTGTTTTTGTACATTTTTTAATTTTATGTGTATTTTGTATATATATTTTATAGAAATCTACGTTATTTTATGTGCATTCGTATATATATTTTGAAACAAATTTATTGTTATATGTATTTTCATATCTATTTCAATACAAATTTACCTTATTGTATGTGTTTTTTGCATTTATTTAACACAAATTAAATTTTGATGTGTATTTTGGTATATATATTTTATAAATAAAAATGCGTTATTTTATGGGTATTTGTTTCTTTATTTTCACACAAATTTACATTATTTTATTAATATTCTGTGTATTTATTTTGATGATTTTACATTATTCTTTTGTGTTTTGCACATATTTTTTATACAAATTTCACGTTATTTTGTATCTATTATGTATTTTCTAAATTTACATTATTTTATGTGTATTTTGTGTATGTATTTCAATACAATTACCTAATTTTATGTGTATTTGTATATTTATTTTCAAAATATTTTTGATTATTTTTGTATATAGTTTGATACAATTTAGTTATTTTATGTGTATTTTGTATATCTATTTTCATACAAACACACATTCTATTTGCAACCCACTTACGTTATTTTTCATGTATTTTTTCATACAAATTTAAAATATTTTGTTTATTTATTTAGACGCGAAATTTATGTGAATTTGTTTTCATTTCTACAAATTTACATTATTTTATGTGTATTTTGTACATGTATTTAAATACAAATTTAACAATTATATATGTATTTTGTATATCTATTTTCATGCAAATTGAAATTTATTTTTGTTTTTTGTATATATTTTATTCAAATTTCGTAATCTTATAAAAATATATATACCAAAAACACATAAATATTTAAATTTGCATTGAAATAAATATACAAAATGCACATACAATAAGGTAAATTTGTATTGAAAGAGATATGCAAAATGCATATAAACAATGTAAATTTGTTTCAAAATATATATAATGAATACAAATAAAAAACGTAGATTTCTATAAAAATATATATACAAAATACACATAAAATTAAGTAAATACGTATAAAAAAAGTATTCAAAATACACATAAAATAATGTAAATTCGAATTAAAATAAATAAACAAAATAATAATAAAAGAATGTGTATTTGGATAAATATAAATATAGAAAATACACATACAAAATAAACATAAATAAGGTAGATTTGTAAAAAATATATGTAATAATATACACAGAAAATAATGTAAAATTATATAAAATATATATACAAATACACATAAAATACCATGAATTTGTATAAAATATATATTACAAATAAATATTAAATAATGTAAAAGCGTATAAAATATTTATACAAAGTACATATAAAATAATGTAAATTGCATCAATATAAATCAGCAAAACACCAATAAAATAATATATATTTGAATGAAAATTAATTTACAAATACACATAACATAACTAAAATTTGTATTAAAATATATACAAAAATACATAGAAATAATTTGAGTTTGTTTGAAAATAGATATACAAAATACACATAAACTAGGTAAATTTCTTTTGAAATGTATATACAAAATACCCATAAAATATTGTAAATTTGTGTCAAAATATATAAGCAAATACACATAAAATAACGTAAATTTATATGAAAATATTTACAAATTACACATAGAATAATGTCAAATCGTATCAAAATGAATGAGCAGAATATCAATAAAATAATGTAAATTTGTATGAAAATAAAGATGCAAAATACCATAAAATAAAGCATATTTTTATAAAAATACATATACAAAAATACACATAGAATAATTAAATTTGTATTAATATTAATATACAAAATGCATATACAATAAGGCAAATTTATATTGAAAAAATATCCAAAATACACATAAAACAGTGTAAATTTGTTAAAATCTATATACGAATACACATAATATAACGTAGATTTCTATAGAAAAGAATGTGTATTTGTATGAAAATAGATATACAAAATACTCATAAAATAACCTAAGTTTATAAAACTATATACAAAATACATAAAATAATTTAAATTTGTATAAAATAAATATACAAAATACACATAAAATTAGGTAATTTGTATTGAAATACATATACAAAATACACATAAAATAATGGAAGTTTGAATGAAAATATATAAACATATACACTTAAAATAACGTAAATTTGTATCAAATATATATACAAAATAATAATTAAATAATGTAAATATGTATAAAAAATATATTCAAAACACAAATAGAATAATGTAAAATCGTATCAAAATAAATACACAGAATATTAATAAAATAATTTAAATTTTATGAAAATAAAGATGCAAAATAGCCATAAAATAACGCATTTTTATAAAATATATATACCAAAATACACATAAAATATAAAATTTTTATTAAAATAAATATAAAATGCACATACTGTAAGGTAAATTTGTATTGAAATAGATATGCAAAATACATATAAAACAATGTAAATTTGTTTCAAAATATATATATGAATACATAAAATAACGTTGATTTCTATAAAATATATACAAAACACACATAAATGAAGTAAATACGTATAAAAAAAATTAATACAAAATACACATAAAAATCGTATCAAAATAAATAAACAAAATACTAGTAAAAAGAAAGTGTATTTGTATAAATATAAATATACAAAATATACATAAAATATCGTAAATTTGTATAAAAACTATATACAAAAAATACACAGAAGTAATTAAATTCGTATGAAAATAGATATACGAAATACAGATAAAATAAGCTAAATTTGAATTGAAATGTATATACAAAATACATAAAATAATGTAAATCTGTATCAAAATATTTATACAAATACACATATAATAACGTAAATTTGTTTGAAAATATATAAACAAAATACACATTAAACAATGTAAATACGTATAAAAAAAAAGTATAAAATACACATATAATCATGTAATTCGTATCAAAATAAATAAACCAAAATACCAATAAAATAATGTAAATTTGTATGAGAAAACATATACAAATAACGCAAATTTCTAAAAATTTATGTACAAAATGCACATGAAATAAAGGAAATTAGCATAAAAATATATATACAAAAAACACACTAAATAATGTAAATGCGTACATAAAATAACCTAAATTTGTATAAAACTATATACAAAAATAAAAAAAAATAATGTAAATTTCTTAGAAAATAAATATAAAAAATACACATAAAATTAGGTAAATATGAATTGAAATACATATACAAAATACACATCAAATAATGTAAATTTGAATGAAAATATATAAACAAATACACTTAAAATAACGTAAATTTGTATAAAATATATATGCAAGATACACATTAAATAATGAAAATGTGTATAAAAAATATATACAAAAAACAAATATAATAATGTAAAATCGTATCAAAATAAATACACAGAATATCAATAAAATATTGTAAATTTGTATGAAAATAAAGATGTAAAAAAAATAATTGTATTTTATAAAATATATATACCAAAATACACATAAAATATTTAAATTTGTATTGTAATAAATATTCTAAATGATTATACAGTAAGGTAAATTTTTAATGAATTAGATATTCAATATTACATATAAAACAATGTAAATTTGTTTCAAAATATATATAATGAATACACATAAAATAAAAGTAGATTTCTAGAAATATATATACAAAAATACATATGAAATTATGTAAATACGTTTAAAATATATACAAAATACATATCAAATAATGTAAATTCGATACAAAATAAATAAATAAAATATCATGAAAAGAATGTATTTGTATGAAAATAGATAATAGATAATAAATTTGTATAAAATATATATGCAAGATACACATTAAATATTGTAAATATGTATAAAAAAAGTATATACAAAAACAAATAGAATAATGCAACATCGTATCAAACAATACACTGAATATTAATAAAATAATGTAAATTTGTATGAAAATAAAGATGTAAAATTCCCATAAATAGTGCATTTTATAAAAATATATATACCAGAATACACATAATATATTTAAATTTGTATTGAAATAAATATACAAAATGCACATACAATAAGGTAAATTTGTATTGAAAGATATATAAAAATACATATAAAACAATGTAAATTTGTTTCAAAATAAATATACGAATACAAATAAAAAACGTAGATTTCATAAAATATATATACAAAATACACATAAAATTAAGTAAATACGTATCAAAAAATGTATACAAAATACATATCTAGGTAAAAATAAATAAACAAAATATCATGAAAAGAATGTGTATTGTAATGTAAATTGAATTTAAATACCAATTAAAGAATGTGTATTTGGATAAATATAAATATACTAAATACACATACAAAATAAACATAAAATAAGGTAGATTTGTAATAAAATATATGTACAAAATACACATAAAATAATGTAAATTTATATGAAAATATATATTCAAATAGACATATAAAAATATATATTCAAAATAAATATTAAATAATGTAAAAGCGTATAAATATATATATACAAAGTACATATAAAATGAAAATTAAGATGCAAAATACCTATAAAATAACGCATTTTTTATAAAATTATTGATACCAAAATACACATAAAATATTTGAACTTGTATTAAAACAAATATACAAATGCACATTTAATAAAGTAAATTTCTATTGAAATAGATATGCAAAATACATATAAAATAATGTAAATTTGTTTCAAAATATATATACGAATACACATAAAATAACGTAGATTTCTATAAAAATACATATACAAAATACACTTAAAAGTAAGTAAATACTTATAAAAAATGTATACAAAATACACATAAAATAATGTAAATTCGTATAAATGTAAATAAACAATATACCAATAAAAGAATGTGTATTTGTATAAATATAAATATACAAAATGCACATAAAATAACGTCAATTTATATAAAACTATATACATAAAATAACGCATAATTCTATAAAAATATATGTACAAAAATGCACATAAAATAAATTTGCATAAAAATATATATATAAAACACACATTAGATAATGTAAAATAGTATGAAAATATGTATACAAAATGCCTATGAAATAATCTAAATTCGTATTGAATTAAATTAAGAAAATACCAATAAAATAATGTAATTTTGGATGAAAATATATATAAAAAAATTCACATAAAATAACCTAAATACAAATACAAATATACACATAAAATAATTTAAAATTGAATGAAATAAATATACAAAATAAACATAAAATATGTAAATTTGTATGAAATATATGAAAAATTACACATAAAATAATATAAATTCTAAAATATATATACAAATACATATTAAATAACATGAATTTGTATAAATTTGTATTAATATATACTTATACACACAATAAAATAACGTAATTTTTTTTATGAAAATGTATATACAAAATATACATAAAATAAAATTAAATACGTAGAAAATGTATATACAAAAACACATAAAATAATGTAAATATGAATGAAAATATATAAACAAATACACATAAAATAATGTAAATTTGGATAAAATATATATACAAAATGAATATTAAATAATGTAAATATGTATAAAAAATATATACAAAAACAAATAGAATAATGTTAAATCGTATCAAAATAAATAAAGAGAATATCAATAAAATAATGTAAATTTGTATGAAAATAAAGATGTAAATATCCATATAATAACGCATATTTGAATAAAATATATATACAAAATACAAATAAATTAATTTAAATTTGTATTAATATTAACATATATAAAAGCACGTACAATAAAAGTAAATTTGTATTGAAATAGATATGCAAAAATACATTAATAATGTAAATTTGTATCAAATTATATACACGAATACTCATAAAAATATAGTAAACCCTATGAAAATATACATACAAAATAGATATACAAAATACATAATATAATGGGGACAATGGAGTGAGTAATGGGAGTGGACATCTAGCTCATAATATAACCAGGCAGCTTAGAAGTAATTCTAGAGGAGTACAACAGAGGACGGGCCAAGAATCTTCTATACTAACAGCAGAGCCTCAGAAACAAGATAGACTTCTTACTAAGGGTGAAAGCTTGTTCAGAAAATTTTGACATAATAGCGATCACTGAGACATGGATAGACTTTTGCTAATATAAATTTTAGGTCAGAATTTGAAATAACGGGTTATCAGATGTTTCACAAAGACAGAAGGGGCAGAAAGGGAGGTGAAGTTGCGCTATATGTTAAAGACCCACTTAAATGTTTAGTTAGCAACTCAGTCAAAACTAACATGGATTCAGAATCAGTTTGGGTGACGTTTACAAAGGGAAAGAAAATCAACTCTAGAGTTATATACAGGCCACCCAACCTTAACAGGCAGGACACGAGTATATTACTACAGGGAGATTGGCAGGGCGAGAAGCGAGAGAAATGTCTGGCGTAATGGGGGACTTTTAATTATAGGAATATAGACTGGGAAGATCTAGTGGGTGACCTGGAAGCCGAGGACTTCTCTTGAAGTTATACAAGATAATTTTAAGCAGGTAGTTACTAGAGCCTACCAGAGGAGATAACATATTAGACTTAGTCCTAACCAATAATGGGACTTGCTACTCACATGTGAGTTGGAGGTGGAGCGGAGAGTTAGAAACAGTGATCACAAGAACTGTCTGTTTTAGGTTAGATTCATGGTAACTCCAAGATCCAAACCCAGTGTTAGTGCCAGATTTTAGAAGAGCAAACTACGAGGGGCTTGAAGACATCTTGAAGGGGGTAAACTGGGATAATTTCTAGGGATTCATGAGGGCCAGAACTGGTGGATTGGAGAGCCAGAAGAACTAGGTAGAAATGTCTTTGCCAATAATTTAGTTAGAGTAATAGTAGAGGGCAAGAACAGACATATACAGCGAACACTTAGAAAGAAAAAAACAATGATCCTGAAGTGGATGACTCAGACTACAAAACACGAGATTGGGTTAAAGAAGCGAATTTATCAGAAAATAGTAGAATGGGGAAACACATCTCAGGGGCTGGTACGTCGAACTATCTAGATTAGTTAAGAAAAACACCAGGATAGCAAAAAAGAACTATGAGATCAAAAGTAGCAAAATGAGGCGAAAAGTAATCCTGAGAAAAGCTTCTTTCTTCAGATGTATAGAACAAAAACACGGGGAGAAAATTGGACCGCTGAAATCAAACACAGGGGAGCTAGTAGAAAATTACGAAAATATGAGCACATTGTTGAACGACTACTCCTTCTCAGTATCTCACAATAGGAGGATCGAAACGACTATACCGGGAAAGAGTTCAGGTGTGCATGAGGGGCGTAATGGCGATAAATTGAGGGATATAATAATTACCAGGCAAGTAGTTCAGGATGAGATTAGATAAGCTTAAGAAGAACAAGTCGCCAGGTCCTGACGGGATATTTCGAGGGTATTAAAGGAGCTAGGTGATATAATCAGTGATTCCACCATCCGGACATCTTTAAGACAAATGGTAAATACTGGCTAATGTGCCGAGCCTGTGGAAAGCAGCTTAAGGTCGTGGACGCCGATTTTTAAAAGGGGACAGGTCAGTTGCTTCAAACTATCGCCCAATTAGCTGCTTAACATCGGTTATAGGGAAGATGCTGGAGTCCATAATAGCCAGGAACATTCGGGAGCATTTAGAAACATAAGCTTAATTCACGACCTGCAGCATGGGTTCACAAAAGGTAGGTCAATGCCTCACCAATCTACTTGTCCTTCTACAATAAAAGTATTTGAGGCGGTTGACAGAGATGAAAATTATGATGTAATCTATCTTTGATTTTAGTAAAGCGTTTGACAAAGTTCCTCACCAACGACTGTTGCTTAAATTACAGGCTCACGGAGTAGAGGGAGTAAAGAGCCTTTGAACTGGGTCAAGGCGTGGCTTAGCAATAGGAAGCAAAAGAGTGCAAATCAATGGTAAAAGATCTGACTGGGGATGTGTTACGAGTGCGGTCCTACAAGGTTCGGTATTAGGTCCACTTTGTTTATTATTTATATCAATGACTTAGACACAGGAATTAGTAGTGATGTTAGTAAATTTGCAGATGATACTCAAGATCGGTAGAGTAATTGAGTTTGATCAGGACACTAGTATTCTCCAAGAGTGGAACTGGCCAGATTATATGACTGGGGCGGATAAATGGCAGATGGAGTTCAATGGGGAAGTGCAGTATTCTGAGTGCCAGGTAGGAACAATCCTCACACAACTATTGCTTAAATGAGACTCTCATAAGTAGGTCTGGGTGCGAGAGGGATTTAGGGGTCTTAGTGAGCTCTGATCTCCGTCCAAGGGCACAATGCATTCAAGCTAGAAAATCGAGCTAATAGGGTACTGGGATTTATTTGCAAGGGAGCTGCAAGCAACAGAAGCCCCAAAGTCTTCCTCAAACTATATTTAGCATTAGTTAGACCTCATCTTGACTATGCGGTTCAGTTCTGGTCACCCTACTATAGAATGGATATCAAAATGTTAGAATCGGTGCAGAGGAGATGACTAAGATGATTCAGGGTTGAGAAACTGCCACGAGGAAAAGACTCAAACAGTTAAACTTGCATTCTCTAGAAAGGCGAAGGGTGCGTGGAGACATGATCGGAGGTTTATAAATGGATGAAGAGGCTTTAATAAGGGAGAGACATTCATAAGTTTTACATTGGTAAGAGAACTGGGTAGGACACGAAGTAACGGGTTTAAACTGGATAAATTCAGATTCAACAGGGACATAGAAAACAAAAATTGGTTTACTAATAGGTGGTGGATGAGTGGGACAAACAGGGCTTAGCAAATATGTGGTGAGTGCCAATACAATTGTCACATTCAAAAATAGACTAGATAAATTCGCCATGGACAGCGATATTAGGTGGGGTTAGATACACTGGAGCTTGGGGTCAAAGGGATGTTCTCGTACAGGCTTCACTGGCCTCTTGCAGAACTCTTTCATGTTCTTATGTTCTTATGTTCTTAACTAGTTAAATTTGTATTTAAATACATGTACAAAAAATACATAAAATAATGTAGATTTGTATGAAATGAAAACAAAAACAATTTATATAAAAAATATATACAAAATACACATAGAATAATGTAAAAACATATCAAAATAAATACACAGAATATCAATAAAATAATGTAAATTTGTATGAAAATAAAGATGCAAAATACCCATAAAATAAAGCATATTTTTATAAAAATACATATACAAAAATGCACATAGATTAATCAAATTTGTATTAAAATTAATATACAAAATGCACATACAATAAGGTAAATTTGTATTGAAAAAATATGCAAAATACACATAAAACAATGTAAATTTGTTTCAAAATATATATACGAATACACATAAAATAAGGCAGATTTCTATAGAAATATATATACAAAATACACTTGAGATAATGTAATTACGTATAAAAATATATATACAAAATACACATTAAATAATGTTAATTCGTGTCAAAATAAATAAACAAAATATCATGAAAAGAATGTGTATTTGTATGAAAATAGATATACAAAATACATATAAAATAACCTAAATTTGTATAAAACTATATACAAAAATACACAAAAATAATTTAAACTTGTATGAAAATAAATATACAAAAAACATATTAAAATAGGTAAATTTGTATTGAAATACATATACAAAATACACATAAAATGATGTAAATTTGAATGAAAATATATAAACATATAGACTTAAAATAACGTAAATTTGTATCAAATATATATACAAAAAAAACATTAAATAATGTAAATATGTATAAAAAATATATACAAAACACAAATAAAATAATGTAAAATCGTATCAAAATAAATACAGAAAATATTAATAAAATAATGTAAATTTGTATGAAAATTAAGATGCAAAATACCCATAAAATAACGCATTTTTTATAAAAATATATATACGAAAAAACATAAAATATTTGATTTTGTATTAAAATAAATAGATATACAAAATACACATAAAATAAGCTAAATTTGAATTGAAATATATATACAAAATACATAAAATAATGTAAATTTGTATCAAAATACCTATACAAATACACATATAATAACGTAAATTTGTATAAAAATATATAAACAAAATACACATTAGATAATGTAAATACGTATAAAAATGTAAAAATACACAAATAATCATGTAATTCGTATCAAAATAAATAGACAAATACCAATAAAACAATGTAAATTTCTATGAAAACATATACAAAATACACATAAATAACGCAAATATCAATAAAAATATATATAATATAATATATTTTTATACATATTTAAAATATTTAATGTATATTTTGTATATATATATTTTATCCAAATTTATATGTTATTGTTTATATATTTTCATACAAATTTACATTATTTTATGTGAATTTTGTATATGTATTTAAATACAAATATGCCTAACTCTATGTGTATTTTGCATATCTATTTTCAAACAAATTTATATTATTTTTGTGTATTTTTTTATATCTTTTTATACAAACTTTAGTTATTTTATTTGTTTTTTATATATATTTTCCTACAAATATACATTCTTTTATTGGAATTTTGTGTATTTATTTTGTTACGAGTTTACATTATTTTATGTGTATTTTGTATATATATTTTTCTACGTATTTAAATTATTTTATGTGTATTTTATATATACATTTTCATAAAAATTTACGTTATTTTATTGTGTGCATACGTATATATTTTGAAACAAATTTTACACAAATTTATGAAATTTTATGTGTGTGTATATATATATATATATATATATATATATATATATATATCTATATATATATATATATATATATATATACAGAGATATATATATATATATATATATATATATATATATATATATATATATATATATAAATTTATATTATTTTAAGTGTATTTTTACATATATTTTTTTCCAAATTTACCTTATTTTATGTTTATTTTGTATATTTATTTCATTCAATTTTAAATTATTTAATGTGTTTATTTGTATTTGTATTTAGGTTATTTTATGTGTGTTTTCTATATATATTTTCATCCAAAATTACATTAATTTATTGTTATTTTCTTAATTTAACTCGATACGAATTTATATTATTTCATAGGTATTTTGTAAACATATTTTTATACTCATTTACATTATCTAATGTGTGTTTTGTATATATATTTTATATGCAAATTAATTTTATGTGCATTTTTGGACATATATTTTTATAGAAATTTGCGTTATTTAATGTGTATTTTGTATATGTTTTCTCATACAAATTGACATTATTTAATTAGTTTTTTGTTTATTTATTTTGATACGAATGACTTGATTATTTGTGTATTTTGTAAATATTTTTTTATACGTATTTACATTACTTAATGTGTATTTTGTTTATATAGTTTTTTTTTACAAATTTACGTTATTGTATGTGTATTTGTTAAAAATATTTTGAAACGAATTTACTTTATTTTATGTATTTTGTATATATATTTTAATTCAAATTTAGCTTATTTTGTGTGTATTTTGTATATCTATTTTCATACAAATTTAATTACTTCTGTGTATTTTTGTATATAGTTTTATACAAATTTACGTTATTTTATGTGCATTTTGTATATTTATATTTATATAAATACACATTCTCTTATTGGTATTTTGTTTATTTATATTTATACGAATTTACATTATTTTATGTGTATTTTGTATACATTTTTGATTCGTATTTACTTAAATTTATTTGTATTTTGTATATTTATATTTATAGAAATCTACGTTATATTTTATGTGTATTCGTATATATATTTTGAAACAAATTTACATTGTTTTATATGTTTTTTGCATATCTATTTCAAAACAAATCTACCTTATTGTATGTGCATTTTGTATATTTATTTTAATACAAATTCAAATATTTTATGTGTATTTTGCTATATATAATTTTATAAAAAATGCGTTATTTTATAGGTATTTTGCATCTTAGTTTTCATACAAATGTACATTATTTTATTAATATTCTGTGTATATATTTTGATACGATTTTATATTATAATATTTGTGTTTTGAATATATTTCTTTATACATATTTTTATTATTTAATGTGTATTTTTTATATATATTTTATACAAATTAACGTCATTTTAAGTGTATTTGTTTATATAATTTCATTCAAATTTACATTATTTTAAGTGTATTTTGTATATGTATTTCAATACAAATTTACCTAATTTTATATGTATTTTGTATATTTATTTTCATACAAATTTAAATTATTTTGTGTTTTTTGTATATACATAGAGTAAATTTCTATGAAAATATATATTCAAAATACATATAAAATTATGTAAATAAGTATAAAAATATATATACCAAATACACCTAAAATAATGAAAATTCGTATCAAAATAAATAAACAAAATTCCGATAAAAGAACGTATATTTGTAGGAAAATAAATATACAAAATACACATAAAATTACGAAAATTTGAATAAAAGTATATACAAAAAAACAAAAAAATAAATTTCAATTTGTATGAAAATAGATATACAAAATACACATATAATTAGTTAAATTTGTATATAAATACATGTCAAAATACACATAAAATAACGTAAATTTGTATGAAATGAAAACAAATTCACTTAAAATAACGTACATTTCTATAAAATAGATATACAAAATATACATAGAATAATGTAAAATCGTATCAAAATAAATACACAGAATATCAATAAAATAATGTAATTTTATATGAAAATAAAGATGCAAAATACCCATAAAATAAAGCATATTTTTTAAAAAATGCATATACAAGAATACACGTAGAATAATTGAATTTGTATTAAAATTAATATACAAAATGCACGTACAATAAGGGAAATTTGTATTGAAAAAATATACAAAATGCACTAAAAACAATGTATATTTGTTTCAAAATATATATACGAATACACATAAAATAACGTATATTTCTATAGAAATATATATACAAAATACACATGAAATGACTTAAATACGTATAAAAATATATATACACAATACACATTAAATAATGTAAATTCTCATCAAAATAAATAAACAAAATATCAATAAAAGAATGTGTATTTGTATGAAAATAGATATACAAAATACACATAAAATATTGTAAATTTGTATAAAACTCTATTAAAAAATACACAAAAATAATTTAAATTTGTATAAAAATATATATACAAAATACATATAAAACTAGTTAAATTTCTATTGAAATACATATACAAAATACACATAAAATAATGTAAATTTGAATGAAAATATATAAACAAATACACTTAAAATAGCGTAAATTTGTATGAAATATATATAGAAAATACACATTAAATAATGTAAATATGTTTAAAAAAAATATATACAAAACACAAATAAAATAATGTAAAATAGTATCAAAATAAATACACAGAATATTAATAAAATAATGTAAATTTGTATGAAAATAAAGATGCACAATCCTTATAAAACAACGCATTTTTTATGAAAATATATATACCAAAATACACATAAAATATTTAAATTTGTATTACAATAAATATACAAAATGCACATACAATAAGGTAAATTTGTATTGAAATAGATATGCAAAATACACATAAAACAATGTAAATTTGTTTCAAAATATATATACGAATACACATAAAATAACGTAGATTTCTCTATAAATATATATACAAAGTACACATAAAATGAAGTAAATACGTATAAGAAAATGTATACAAAATACATATAAAATAATGTAAGTTCGTATCAAAATAAATAAACTAAATGCCAATAAAAGAATGTTTACTTGTATAAATATAAATATACAAAATACACATAAAATAACGTAAAATTGTATAAAACTATATACAAATATAAAAAAAAATAATTAAATTTGTATGAAAATAGATATACAAAAGACGCATAAAATAAGCTAAATTTGAATTGAAATAAATATAGAAAATACATAAAATAATGTAAATTTGTATCAAAATATATATTCAAATACACATATATTAAAATTAATATACTAAATGCGTATATAATAAGGTAAATTTGTATTGAAAAAATATGCAACATACACGTTTACTCATACAAATTTATATTATTTTATTGGTATTTTGTTTATTTATCTTGATGCGAATTACATGATTATATGTGTATTTTGTACATATTTCTTTATACGTATTTACATTATTTAATGTGTATTTTGTTTATATATTTTCATACAAATTTACGTTATTATATGTGTATTTGTATAAATATTTTGATACAAATTTACTTTATTTCATGTATTTTGTATATATATTTCAATTCAAATTTAGCTTATTTCATGTATTTTGTATATATTTTCAAACAAATTTAATTACTACTGTGGATTTATGTATATAGTTTTATATAAATTTACGTTATTTTATGTGTATTTTGTATATTTATATTCATACAAATACACATTCTTTTATTGGTATTTTGTTTATTTATTTTGATACGAATTTACATTATTTTATGTGTATTTTGTATACATTTTTTTTATACGTATTTACTTCATTTTATGTGTATTTTGTATATATATTTTTATAGAAATCTACGTTATTTTATGTGTATTCGTATATATATTTTGAAACAAATTTACATTGTTTTATATGTATTTTGCATATCTATTTCAATACAAATTTACCTTATTGTATGTGTTTTTTGTATATTTATTTTAATACAAATTAAATTTTTTGATGTGTATTTTGGTATATATATTTTTATAAATAAAAAAAAGCGTTATTTTATGGGTATTTTGCTTTTTTTTTCATACAAATTTACATTATTTTATTAATATTCTGTGTATTTATTTTGATACGATTTTACATTATTCTATTTGTGTTTTGTATATATTTTTTATACAAATTTACGTTATTTTAAGTGTATTTGTTTATGTATTTTCATTCAAATTTACATTATTTTATGTGTATTTTGTGTATGTATTTCAATAGAAATTTACCTAATTTTATGTGTATTTTGTATATTTATTTTCATACAAATTTAAAATAGTTTTGTGTATTTTTGTATATAGTTTGATACAAATTTAGGTTATTTTATGTGTATTTTGTATATCTATTTTCATATAAATACACATTCTGTTATTGATATTTTGTTTATTTATTTCGACGCGAATTTACATTAGTTAATGTGTATTTTGTATATATATTTTTATACGTATTTACATTATTTCATGTGTATTTTGTATAGTTTTAAACAAATTTATATTATTTAATGTGTATTTTGTATATATATATTTATACAAATACACATTCTTTTATTGGTATTTTGTTTATTTATTTTGATACTAATTTACATTATTTTATGTGTATTTTGTATACATTTTTTATACGTATTTACTTAATTTTATGTATTTTGTATATATATTTTTATAGAAATCTACCTTATTTCATGTGTATTCGTATATATATTTTGAAACAAATTTACATTGTTTATATGTATTTTGCATATCTATTTTTGTGTATTCTGTATTTATTTTTGTTATATATAGAATAAAGTAAAATCGTATCAAAATAAGTACACAGAATATCAAAAAAATAATTTAAATTTGTATGAAAATAAAGATGCAAAATACCCATAAGATAAAGCATTTTTTTTTTAAATACATATACAAAAATACACATAGAATAATTAAATTTGTATTAAAATTAATATACAAAATGCACACATACAATAAGGTAAATTTGTATTGAAAAAAAACGCAAAATACAAATAAAACAGTGTAAATTTGTTTCAAAATATATATACGAATACACATAAAATAACGTAGATTTCTATAGAAATATATATACAAAATACACATGAAATTATGTAAATACCGATAAATATATATATATATATATATATATATATATATATATATATATATATATATATATATATATATATATATATATATATATATATATATATATATATATATATATATATATATAAAATACATATTAAGTAATGTAAATTCGTGACAAAATAAATAAACAAAATATCATGAAAAGAATGTGTATTTGTATGAAAATAAATAATAGATAATAAATTTGTATGTAATATATATGCAAGATACACATTAAATAATGTAAATATGTATAAAAAAAATATATACAAAAAACAAATAGAATAATGTAAAATCGTATCAAAATAAATACACAGAATATTAATAAAATAATGTAAATTTGTATAATAAAGATGCAAAATTCCCATCAAATAGCGCATTTCTTATAAAAATATATATACCAAAATACACATCAAATATTTAAATTTGCATTGAAATAAATATACAAAATGCACATACAATAACTTAAACTTCTATTGAAAGAGATATGCAAAAATACATATAAAACAATGTAAATTTGTTTCAAAATATATATACGAATACACATAAAATAACGTAGATTTCTATAAAAATATATATACAAAATACACATAAAATTAAGTAAATACGTATAAAAAATGTAAACAAAATACACATAAAATAATGTAAACAAAAAAAATAAACAAAATTCCAATAAAAGAATGTATATCTGTTTAGTTTAATACAAAATCAAATATTTTATGTTTTTTCGTATATACATTTTTTTTAAAAAATGTGTTATTTTATGGGTATTTTGCATCTTAATTTTCATACAAATTTACATTATTTTATTAATATTTTCTGTATTTATTTTGATACGATTTTACATTATTTTATTTATGTTTTGTATATATTTTTTTAATACATATTTACATTATTTAATGTGTTTTTTGTATATATATTTGTTACATATTTACGTTATTTTAAGTTATTTTATGTGTATTTGTTTATATATTTTCACACAAATTTACAATATTTTATGGGTATTTCGTATATATATTTCAAAAGAAATTTACCTAGTTTTATATGTATTTTGAATATCTATTTTCATACAAACAAATTATTTTTATGTATTTTTGTATATATTTCAATACAAGTTTAAGTTATGTTATGTGTCTTTTGTAAATGTATTTTCATTCAAATATATATTATTTTATTGGTATTTTGTTGATTTATATTGATACGAATTTACATTATTTTATATGTACTTTGTATATATATTTTTATACGCATTTACATTATTTAATATTTATTTTGAATATATAATTTTATAGAAATTCATGGTATTTTATGTGTATTTGTATATATATTTTCATATAAATTTACATTATTTTATATGTATTTTGTACATATATTTCATTACAAATTTACATTATTTTATGTTTATTTTGTATGTGTATTTTGTACATTGATATTTATAGAAATACACATTCTTTTATTGGTATTTTGTTTATCTATTTTGTTTATAGTTTACATCATTTTATGTGTATTTTGTTTACATTTTTTTTATACGTATTTACTTAATTTTGTGTATTTTGTATATATATTTTTTTAGAAATCTACGTTATTTTATGTGTATTCGTATATATATTTTGAAACAAATTTACGTTGTTTTATATGTATTTTTGCATATCTCTTTCAATAGAAGTTTACCTTATTGTATGTGCATTTTGTACATTTATTTCAATACAAATTTAAATATTTTATGTGTATACATGTACAAAAAATACATAAAATAATGTAGATTATTATGAAATGAAAACAAATACATTTTATATAAAATATATATACAAAATACACACAGAATAATGTAAAATCCTATTAAAATAAATACACAGAATATCAAAAAAATAATGTAAATCTGTATGAAAATAAAGATGCAAAATACCCATAAAATAAAGCATATTTTTATAAAAATACATATACAAAAATACACATAGATTAATCAAATTTGTATTAAAATTAATATACAAAATGCACATACAATAAGGTAAATTTGTATTGAAAAAATATGCAAAATACACATAAAACAATGTAAATTTGTTTCAAAATATATATACGAATACACATAAAATAACAGATTTCTATAGAAATATATACAAAATACACTTGAAATAATGTAAATACGTATAAAATATATATATACAAAATACACATTAAATAATGTTAATTCGTGTCAAAATAAATAAACAAAATATCATGAAAAGAATGTGTATTTGAATGAAAATAGATATACAAAATACACATAAAATAACCTAAATTTGTATAAAACTATAAACAAAAATAATTTAAACTTGTATGAAAATAAATATACAAAACACATATAAAATTAGGTAAATTTGTATTGAAATACATATACAAAATACACATAAAATAATGTAAATTTGAATGAAAATATATAAACATATAGACTTAAAATAACGTAAATTTGTATCAAATATATATACAAAAAACACATTAAATAATGCAAATATGTATAAAAAAAAATATATACAAAACACAAATAAAATAATGTAAAATCGTATCAAAATAAATACAGAAAATAGTAATAAAATAATGTAAATTTGTATGAAAATTAAGATGCAAAATACCCATAAAATAACGCATTTTTTTATAAAAATATATATACGAAAAAACATAAAATATTTGATTATGTATTAAAATAAATAGATATACAAAATACACATAAAATAAGCTAAATTAAATGAAAAATATATACAAAATACACATAGAATAATGTAAAACCGTATCAAAATAAATACACATAATATCAATAAAATAATGTAATTTTTTATGAAAATAAAGATGCAAAATACCCATAATATATATATTATGGGTATATACAAAAATACACATAGAATAATTAAATTTGTATTAAAATTAATATACAAAATGCACGTACAATAAGGTAAATTTGTATTGAAAAAATATACAAAATGCACATTAAAGCGTAAATATGTTTAAAAATCTATATACGAATACACATAAAATAACGTAGATTTCTATAGAAATATATATACAAAATACACATGAAATGATGTAAATACGTGTAAAAATATATATATACAAAATACACATTAAATAATTTAAATTCTCGTCAAAATAAATAAACAAAATATCAATAAAAGAATGTATGTTTGATGAAAATAGATATACAAAATACGCATAAAATTAGGTAAATTTGTATTGAAATACATATATAAAATACACATAAAATAATGGAAATTTGAATGAAAATATATAAACATATACACTTAAAATAACGTAAATTTGTATCAAATATATATACTTAATACAAATTAAATAATGTAAATATGTATAAAAAAACATATACAAAGATAACATATAAAACAATGTAAATTTGTTTCAAAATATATATACGAATACACATAAAATAAAGTAGATTTCTATAGAAATATATATACAAAATACATAT
The DNA here is from genome assembly GCF_024679095.1 of Eriocheir sinensis. Taxonomy (NCBI): domain Eukaryota; kingdom Metazoa; phylum Arthropoda; class Malacostraca; order Decapoda; family Varunidae; genus Eriocheir; species Eriocheir sinensis. Next base: position 364,805 of record NW_026111587.1, on the reverse strand, counting down.
GAAATTATGTAAATACGTATAAAAATATATATACAAAATACATATCAAATAATGTAAATTCGTGTCAAAATAAATAAACAAAATATCATGAAAAGAATGTGTATTTGTATGAAAATAGATAATAGATAATAAATTTGTATAAAATATATATGCAAGATACACATTAAATAATGTAAATATGTATAAAAATGTATATACAAAAAACAAATAGAATAATGTAACATCGTATCAAAATAAATACACCGAATATTTAATAAAATAATGTAAATTTGTATGAAAATAAAGATGCAAAATTCCCATAAAATAGCGCATTTCTTATAAAATATTTAAATTTGCATTGAAATAAATATACAAAATGCACATACAATAAGGTAAATTTGTATTGAAAGAGATATGCAAAAATACATATAAAACAATGTAAATTTGTTTCAAAATATATATACGAATACAAATAAAAAAAAACGTAGATGTCTATCAAATTATATATACAAAATACACATAAAATAATGTAATTTCGAATTAAAATAAATGTAAATTTGAATGAAAATATAAAAACAAATACACTTAAAATAACGTAAATTTGTATAAAATATATATGCAAGATACACATTAAATAATGTAAATGTGTATAAAAAAATATATACAAAAAACAAATAGAATAATGTAAAATCGTATCAAAATAAATACACAGAATATCAATAAAATAATGTAAATTTGTATGAAAATAAAGATGCAAAATTCCCAAAAATTATCGCTTTTTTTATAAAAATATATATACCAAAATACACATAAAATATTTAAATTTGTATTGAAATAAATATACAAAATGCATATACAGTAAGGTAAATTTGTATTAAAAGAGATATTCAAAAATACATATAAAACAATGTAAATTTGTTTCAAAATATATATACGATTACACATAAAATAAATTAGATTTCTATAGAAATATATATACAAAATACATATGAAATTATGTAAATACGTATAAAAATATATATACAAAATACATATCAAATAATGTAAATTCGTGTCAAAATAAATAAACAAAATATCATGAAAAGAATGTGTATTTGTATGAAAATAGATAATAGATAATAAATTTGTATAAAATACATATGCAAGATTCAAATTAAATAATGTAAATATGTATAAAAAAGTATATACAAAAAACAAATAGAATTATGTAAAATCGTATCAAAATAAATACACCGAATATTAATAAAATAATGTAAATTTGTATGAAAATAAAGATGCAAAATTCCCATAAAATAGCGCATTTCTTATAAAAATATATATACCAAAATACACATAAAATTTTTAAATTTGTATTGAAATAAATATACAAAATGCATATACAATAAGGTAAATTTGTATTGAAAGAGATATGCAAAAAAACATATAAAACAATGTAAATTTGTTTCAAAATATATATACGAATACAAATAAAAAAACGTAGATTTCTATAAAAATATATATACAAAATACACATAAAATTAAGTAAATACGTATAAAAAAATGTATTCAAAATACACATAAAATAATGTAAATTCGAATTAAAATAAATAAACAAAATACCAATAAAAGAATGTGTATTTGGATAAATATAAATATACAAAATACACATACAAAATAAACATAAAATAAGGTAGATTTGTAATAAAATATATGTACAAAATACACATACAATAATGTAAATTTATATGAAAATATATATACAAATACACATAAAATACCATGAATTTGTATAAAAATATATATTCAAAATAAATATTAAATAATGTAAGAGCGTATAAAAATATATATACAAAGTACATATAAAATGAAAATTAAGATGCAAAATACCTATAAAATAACGCATTTTTTATAAAATTATTGATACCAAAATACACTTAAATATTTGAACTTGTATTAAATTATATATACAAAATGCACATACAATAAGGTAAATTTGTATTGAAATAGATATGGAAAATACATATAAAATAAGGTAAATTTGTTTCAAAATATTTATACGAATACACATAAAACAACGTAGATTTCTATAAAAATACATATACAAAATACACATAAAATTAAGTAAATACGTATAAAAAAATGTATACAAAATACACATAAAATAATGTAAATTCGTATAAATGTAAATAAACAATATACCAATAAAAGAATGTGTATTTGTATAAATATAAATATACAAAATGCACATAAAATAACGTAAATTTATATAAAACTATATACATAAAATAACGCAAATTTATATAAAAATATATGTACAAAAATGAACATTAGATAAATTTGCATAAAAATATATATACAAAACACACATTAGATAATGTAAATGAGTATAGAAATATGTATACAAAATACCTATGAAATAATCTAAATTCGTATCGAATTAAATTAAGAAATACCAATAAAATAATGTAATTTTGGATGAAAATATATATACAAAATACACATAAAATAACCTAAAACCAAATACAAATCTACACATAAAATAATTTAAAATCGAATGAAATAAATATACAAAATAAACATAAAATAAGGTAAATTTGTAATGAAATATATGAAAAAATACACATAAAATAATATAAATTTGTATGAAAATATATATACAAATACACATTAAATAACATGAATTTGTATAAAATTTGTATCAAAATATATACTTATACACACAATAAAATAACGTAATTTTTTTTATGAAAATGTATATACAAAATACACATAAAATAATTTGAATACGTAGAAAAATATATATACAAAAAACACATAAAATAATGTAAATATGTATGAAAATATATAAACAAATACACAAAATAATGTAAATTTGGATAAAATATATATACAAAATGAACATTAAATAATGTAAATATGTATAAAAAAATATATACAAAAAACACATGGAATAATGTTAAATCGTATCAAAATAAATAAAGAGATTATCAATAAAATAATGTAAATTTGTATGAAAATAAAGATGCAAAATATCCATATAATAACGCATATTTGCATAAAAATATATATACAAAAATACATATAAAATAATTTAATTTGTATTAAAATAAATATACAAAATGCACGTACAATAAAGTAAATTTGTATTGAAATAGATATGCAAAATACACATTAATAATGTAAATTTGTATCAAAATATATATACGAATACTCATAAAATAGAGTAAATTTCTATGAAAATATACATACAAAATAGATATACAAAATACACATATAACTAGTTAAATTTGTATTTAAATACATGTACAAAAAACACATAAAATAATGTAGATTTGTATGAAATGAAAACAAATACATTTTATATAAAATATATATACAAAATACACATAGAATAATGTAAAAACATATCAAAATAAATACACAGAATATCAATAAAATAATGTAAATTTGTATGAAAATAAAGATGCAAAATACCCATAAAATAAAGCATATTTTTATAAAAATACATATACAAAAATACACATAGATTAATCAAATTTGTATTAAAATTAATATACAAAATGCACATACAATAAGGTAAATTTGTATTGAAAAAATATGCAAAATACACATAAAACAATGTAAATTTGTTTCAATATATATATACGAATACACATAAAATAACGCAGATTTCTATAGAAATATATATACAAAATACACTTGAAATAATGTAAATACGTATAAAAATATATATACAAAATACACATTAAATAATGTTAATTCGTGTCAAAATAAATAAACAAAATATCATGAAAAGAATGTATATTTGTATGAAAATAGATATACAAAATACACATAAAATAACCTAAATTTGTATAAAACTATATACAAAAATACACAAAAATAATTTAAACTTGTATGAAAATAAATATACAAAAAACATATAAAAATAAGTAAATTTGTATTGAAATACATAAACAAAATACACTGAAAATAATGTAAATTTGAATGAAAATATATAAACATATAGACTTAAAATTACGTAAATTTGTATCAAATATATATACAAAAAAACCATTAAATAATGTATATATGTATAAAAATATATATACAAAACACAAATAAAATAATGTAAAATCGTATCAAAATAAATACAGAAAATATTAATAAAAGAATGTAAATTTTTATGAAAATTAAGATGCAAAATACCCATAAAATAACGTATTTTTTATAAAAATATATATACGAAAAAACATAAAATATTTGATTTTGTATTAAAATAAATAGATATACAAAATACACATAAAATAAGCTAAATTTGAATTGAAATATATATACAAAATACATAAAATAATGTAAATTTGTATCAAAATACCTATACAAATACACATATAATAACGTAAATTTGTATAAAAATATATAAACAAAATTCACATTAAATAATGTAAATACGTATAAAAAAATGTAAAAAATACACAAATAATCATGTAATTCGTATCAAAATAAATAGACAAAATACCAATAAAATAATGTAAATTTCTATGAGAAAACATATACAAAATACACATAAATAACGGAAATACCAATAAAAATATATATAATATAATATATTTTTATACATATTTAAAATATTTAATGTATATTTTGTATATATATATTTTATCCAAATTTACGTGATTTTATATGTATTTGTTTATATATTTTCATACAAATATACATTATTCTATATGAGTTTTGTATATGTATTTCAATACAAATTTGCCTAACTTTATGTGTATTTTGCATATCTATTTTCATACAAATTTAAATTATTTGTGTGTATTTTTGTATATATTTTTTTACAAATTTTAGTTATTTTATTTGTTTTTTGTATATATATTTTCCTACAAATATACATTTTTTATTGGAATTTTGTGTATTTAATTTTTTTACTAATTTACATTATTTTATGTGTATTTTGTATATATATTTTTCTACGTATTTAAACTATTTTATGTGTATTTTATATATACATTTTCATAAAAATTTACGTTATTTTATTGTGTGTATTCGTATATATTTTGATACACATTTTATACAAATTCATGTTATTTTATGTGTATTTGTATATATTTTCATACAAATTTATATTATTTTATATATTCTTATATATTTTGTATATTTATTTCATTAAATTTTAAATTATTTAATGTGTATATTTGTATTTGTATTTAGGTTATTTTATGTGTGTTTTCTATATATATTTTCATCCAAAATTACATTATTTTATTGTTATTTTCTTAATTTAACTTGATACGAATTTAGATTTTATATGTATTTTGTATATATATTTTTATAGAAATCTACTTTATTTTATCTGTATTTTTACATATATTTTGAAACAAATTTACATTGTTTTATGTATTTTGCATATCTATTTCAATACAAATTTACCTTATTGAATGTGCATTTTGTATATTTATTGTAATACAAATTAAAATATTTTATGTGTATTTTGGTATATATATTTTCATAAAAAATGCGTTGTTTTATGGATATTTTGCATCTTTATATTCATACAAATTTACATTATTTTATTAATATTCTGTGTATTTATTTTGATACTATTTTACATTATTCTATTTGTGTTTTGTAAATATTTTTTTATACATATTTACATTATTTAATGTGTATTTTCTATATATATTTCATTCAAATTTACGTTATTTTAAGTGTATTTGTTTATATATTTTCATTAAAATTTACATTATTTCATGTGTATTTTGTATATGTATTTCAATAGAAATTTAACTAGTTTTATGTGTATTTTGTATATCTATTTTTATACAAATTTAAATTATTTTTGTGTATTTTTTGAATAGAGTTTTATACAAATTTACAATATTTTATGTGTATTTTGCATATCTATTTTCATACAAATACACATTCTTTTATTGATATTTTGTTTATATATTTTGATGCGAATTTACATTATTTAATGTGTATTGGGTATATATATTTTTATACGTATTTACGTCATTTCATGTGTATTTTGTATATATATTTCTATAGAAATATACGTTATTTTATGTGTATTCGTATATATATTTTGAAACAAATATACATTGTTTTATGTGCATTTTGTATATTTTTTCAATACAAATTTACCTTATTGTACGTGCATTTTGTATATTAATTTTAATACAAATTTAATTATTCTATGTGTATTCTTGTATATGTATTTTTAAAAAAATATGCTTTATTTTATGGTTATTTTGCATCTTTATTTTCATACAAAATTACATTATTTTATTGATATTCTGTGTATTTATTTTGATACGATTTTACATTATTCTATGTATATTTTGTATATCTATTGTATACAAATGTACGTTATTTTATGTGAATTTGTTTTCATTTCATACAAATTTACATTATTTTATGTGTATTTTGTACATGTATTTAAATACAAATTTAACTAATTATATGTGTATTTTGTATATCTATTTTCATACAAATTGAAATTTATTTTTTTGTTTTTTTGTATATATTTCTATTCAAATTTTCGTAATTTTATGTGTATTTTGTATATTTATTTTCATACAAATATACGTTCTTTTCTCGGAATTTTGTTTATTTATTTTGATACGAATTTTCATTTTTTTAGGTGTATTTGATATATATATTTTTATACTTATTTACATAATTTTACATGTATTTTGAATATATATTTTCAGAGAAATTTACTCTATATGTAAATACAAAAAAACACAAAAATAATTTAAATTTGTATGAAAATAAATATACAAAATACACATAAAATTAGGTAAATTTGTATTGAAATATATATACAAAATACACTTACAATAATGTAAATTTGAATGAAATTATATAAACAAATACACTTAAAATAACGTTAATATGTATAAAATATATAAAAAAATACACACTAAATAATAAAAATATTTATAAAAAAATATATACAAAACACAAATAGTATAATATAAAATCGTATCAAAATATATACACAGAATATTAATAAAATAATGTACATTTGTATGAAAACTAAGATGCAAAATACCTATAAAATAACGCATTTTTTATAAAATTATATATACCAAAATACACATAAAATAATTGAATTTGTATTAAAATAAATATACAAAATGCACATACAATAAGGTAAATTTGTATTGAAATAAATATGCAAAAAACATTTAAAACAATGTAAATTTGTTTCAAAATATATATACGAATACACATAAAATAACGTATATTTCTATAAATATATATATACAAAATACAAATAAAATTAAGTAAATACGAATCAAAAAGGTATACAAAATACACATAAAATAATGTAAATTCGTTAAATATAAATAAACAAAATACCAATAAGAGAATGTGTATTTGTATAAATATAAATATACAAAATGCACATAAAATAACGTAAATTTGTATAAAACTATATACAAAAATACACAGAAGTAATTAAATTTGTATGAAAATAGATATACAAAATACACACAAAATAAGCTAAATTTGAATTGAAATATATATACAAAATACATAAAATAAAGTAAATTCGTTTCAAAATATTTTTAACAAATACACATATAATAACGTAAATTTGTTAAAAAAAACTATATAAACAAAATACACATTAAGTAATGTAAATACGTATAAAAAAATATTTACAAAATACACAAATAATGAAGTCATTCGTATCAAAGTAAATAAACAAAAAACTAATTAAATAATGTAAATTTGTATGAGAAAACATATACAAAATACACATAAAATAACGTTTTAAGTTTCTATAAAAATATATGTACAAAAATGCACATAAAATTAGTTTGCATTAAAAAATATATACAAAACACACATTAGATAATGTAAATGAGTATAAAAATATGTATACAAAATACCTATGAAATAATCTATGTGTTTTTTTTATATATTTTTTTATACATATTTACATTATTTAATGTTCATTTTGTATATATATTTTATCTAAATTTATATTATTTTATGTGTATTTGTTTATATATTTTCATACATATTTACATTATTTTATGTGTTTTTTGTATATATATTTTTCTACGTATTTAAATTATTTTATGTGTATTTTGTATATACATTTTCATAAAAAAAACTACGTTATTTTATTGTGTGTATAAGTATATATTTTGATACAAATTTTATACAAATTCATGTTATTCAATGTGTATTTGTATATATAATTTCATACAAATTTATATTATTTTATGTGTATTTTTTCATATATTTCATTACAAATTTACCTTATTTTATGTTTATTTTGTATATTTATTTCATTCAATTTTAAATTATTTTATGTGTATATTTGTATTTGTATTTAGGTTATTTTATGTGTATTTTGTATATATATTTTCATCCAAAATTACATTATTTTAATGGTATTTCTTAATTTAATTCGATACGAGTTTAGATTATTTCATAGGTATTTTGTATACATATTTTTATACTCATTTACATTATCTTATGTGTGTTTTGTATATATATTTTTATGCAAATTTATTTAATGTTCATTTTTGTACATATATTTTTATAGAAATTTGCGTTATTTTATGTTATATATAAATTTACGTTATTTTATGTGCATTTTGTATATTTATATTTATACAAATACAAATTCTTTTATTGGTATATTGTTTATTTACATTTATACGAATTTACATTATTTTATGTGTATTTTGTATACATTTTTTATACGTATTTACTTAATATTATGTGTATTTTGTATATGTATTTTTATAGAAATCTACGTTATTTGATGTGTATTCGTATATTTATTTTAAAACAAATTTACATTATTTTGTATGTATTTTGCATGTCTATTTCAATACAAATTTACATTATTGTATGTGCATTTTGTATATTTATTTTAATACAAATTCAAATATTTTATGTGTATTTTGGTATCAATAATTTTATAAAAAATGCGTTATTTTATAGGTATTTTGCATCTTAATTTTCACACAAATTTACATTATTTTATTAATATTCTGTGTATATATTTTGATACGATTTTACATTATACTATTTGTGTTTTGTATATATTTTTTATACATATTTACATTATTTAATGTGTATTTTGAATATATATTTCATACAAGTTTACGTTATTATATGTGTATTTGTTTATATATTTTCTTTCAAATTTACATTATTTCATACGTATTTTGTATATGTATTTCAATACAAATTAACCTAATTTTACGTGTATTTTGTATATTTCTTTTCAAACAAATTTGAATTATTTTTGTGTATTTTTGTATATAGTTTTATACAAATTTAGTTTATTTTATGCACGCATTTACATTATTTAATGTGTGTTTTGTATATATATTTTTATCCAAAGTTACTTTATTTTACGTTCATTTTTGGACATATATTGTATATATGCCTAATTTTATGTGTATTTTGCATATCTATTTTCAAATAAATTTAAATTATTTTTATGTATTTTTTATATATTTTTATACAAATTTTAGTTATTTTATTTGTATTTTGTATTTATATTTTCCTACAAATATACATTCTTTTAGTGGAATTTTGTTCATTTATTTTCATAAGAATTTACATAATTTTATGTGTATTTTGTATATATATTTTTCTACGTATTTACATTATTTTATGTGTATTTTTTATATATATTTTCATAAAAATTTACGTTATTTTATTGTATGTATTCGTATATGTTTTGATACAAATTTACATTATTTTATGTTTATTTTGCATATCTATTTCAATATAGATTTACCTTATTGTATGTGTATTTTGTATATTTATTTTAATAAAAATTTAATTATTTTATGTGTACTTTGTATACATTTTCTTATACGTATTTACTTCATTTAATGTGTATTTTGTATATATATTTTTATAGTAATCTACGTTATTTTATGTGTATTGGTATATATATTTTGAAGCAAATTTACAATGTTTTATATGTATTTAGCATATCTATTTCATTATAAATCTACCTTATTGTATGTGCATTTTGTATATTTATTGTAATACAAATTTAAATATTTTATTATTTTGGTATATATATTTTTATAAAAAGAGTTTTATATAAATTTAAAATATTTTATGTGTATTTTGTATATCTATTTTCATACAAATACACATTTTTTATTGATATTTTTTTCATTTATTTTGACGCGAATTCACATTATTTAATGTGTATTGTGTATATATATTTTTATACGTATTTACGTCATATCATGTGTTTTTTGTATATATATTTCTATAGAAATATATGTTATTTTATGTGTATTCGTATTTATATTTTGAAACAAGTATACATTGTTTTATGTGCATTTTGCATATTTTTTCAATACAAATTTATCTTATTGTACGTGCATTTTGTATATTAATTTTAATACAAATTTAATTATTCTATGTGTATTTTTGTATATGTATTTTCATAAAAAAAAAGATTTATTTTATGGGTATTTTGCATCTTTATTTTCATACAAATTTACATTATTTTATTGATATTCTGTGTATTTATTTTGATACGATTTTACATTACTCTATGTATATTTTGTATATATATTTCATACAAATGAACGTTATTTTATGTGAATTTGTTTTCATTTCATACAAATTTACATTATTTTATGTGTATATTGTACATGTATTTAAATACAAATTTAACTAATTATATGTGTATTATGTATATCTATTTTCATACAAATTGAAATTAATTTTGTGTATTTTAGTATATATTTTTATTCAAATTTTCGTAATTTTATGTGAATTTTGTATATTTATTTTCCTACAAATATACGTTCTTTTATCGGAATTTTGTTTATTTATTTTGATACGAATTTTCATTTTTTTTAGGTGTATTTGATATATATACTTTTATACTTATTTACATAATTTTATATGTATTTTGAATATATATTTTCATAGAAATTTACTCTATTTTATGTGTATTCGTATATATATTTTGATACAAATTTACGTTATTTATGTGTATTTCGCATATCTATTTCAATACAAATTTTCTTTATTGTATGTGCCATTTGTATATTTATTTTGATGCAAATTTAATTATTTTATGTGTATTTTTGTATATATATTTTAAAACAAATATGCGTTATTATATGGGTATTTTGCATCTTTATTTTCATACAAATTTACATTATTTTATTGATTGTCTGTTTATTTATTTTGATACGATTTTACGTTATTCTGTGTATTTTGTATATATGTTTTTAGACATATTTACATAATTTAATGTATATTTTGTACATATATTTTATGGAAATTTACGTTATCTTATGTGTATTTGTTTATATATTTTCATACAAATTTACATTATTTTATGTGAATTTTGTATATGTATTTCAATAAAAATTTGCCTATATTCATTAGTATTTTGCATATCTATTTTCAAACAAATTTAAATTATTTTTGTGTATTTTTGTATAATTTTTCTACAAATTTATTTTATTTTATTTGTATTTTGTATATATATTTTCCTACACATATACATTCTTTTAGAGGAAATTTTGTTTATTTATTTTGATACGAATTTACATTATTTTATGTGTATTTTGTATATATATTTTTCTATGTATTTACATTATTTTATGTGTATTTTGTATATATATTTTCATAAAAATTTACGTAATTTTATTGTGTGTATTCGTATATATTTTGATGAAAATTTTCATTATTTTATGTGTTTTTTGCATATCTATTTCAATAAAAATCTACCTTAATGTATGTGTATTTTGTATATTTATTTTAATACAAATCTAATTATTTTATGTGTATGTTTGTATATATTTTTTTTTAAATATGAGATATTTTATGGGTATTTTACATCTTTAATTTTATAAATTTTTACATTACGTACATATCTTTTATACGTATTTACATTATTTAATGTGTATTTTGTGTATATATATTTATACAAATCTACGCTATAATATGTGTATTTGAATATATATTTTGATAAAAATTTACATTATTTTATGTATTTTCTATATTTATTTCAATTCAAATTTAGCTTATTTTATGTGTCTTTTGTATATCTATTTTCATACAAATTTAACTATTTTTGTTTATTTTTGTATAAAGTTTTATACAATTTTACGATAATTTATTTGTATTTTGTATATTTATATTTATACAAGTAAACATTCTTTTATTGGCATTTAGTTTATTTATTTTGATACGAAATTACATTATTTTATGTGTATTTTGTATACATTTTCTTATACGTATTTACTTCATTTTATGTGTATTTTGTATCTATATTTTATGGAAATCTACTTTATTTTATGTGTATTCGTATGTATATTTTGAAACAAATTTACATTGTTTTATATGTATTTTGCATATCTATTTCAATACAAATTTACCTTATTATATGTGCATTTTGTATATTTATTGTAATACAAATTTAAATATTTTATGTGCATTTTGGTATATATATTTTCATAAAAAATGCGTTGTTTTATGGGTATTTTGCATCTTTATTTTCATACAAATTTACATTATTTTATTAATATTCTGTGTATTTATTTTGATACTATTTTACATTATTCTATTTGTGTTTTGTATATATTTTTTTATACATATTTACATTATTTAATGAGTATTTTCTATATATATCTCATACAAATTTTCGTTATTTTAAGTGTATTTGTTTATATATTTTTATTCAAATTTACATTATTTTATGTGTATATTGTATATGTATTTCAATAGAAATTTACCTAATCTCATGTGTATTTTGTATATATATTTTATACAAATTTAAATTATTTTTTGTGTATTTTTAAATAGAGTTTTATACAAATTTACAATATTTTATATGTATTTTGTATATCTATTTTCATACAAATCCACATTCTTTTATTGATATTTTGTTTATTTAGTTTGATGCGAATTTACATTATTTAATGTGAATTGTGTATATATATTTTTATACGTATTTACGTCATTTCATGTGTATTTTGTATATATATTTCTATAGAAATATACTTTATTTTATGTGTATTCTTATATATATTTTGAAACAAATATACATTGTTTTATGTGCATTTTGCATATTTTTTCAATACAAATTTATCTTTTCGTACGTGCATTTTGTATATTAATTTGAATACAAATTTAGCTATTCTATGTGTATTTTTGTATATGTATTTTTAAAAAATATGCTTTATTTTATGGGTATTTTGCATCTTTATTTTCATACAAAATTACATTATTTTATTGATATTCTTTGTATTTATTTTGATACGATTTTACATTATTCTATGTATATTTTGTATATCTATTTTATACCAATGTACGTTATTTTATGTGAATTTGTTTTCATTTCATACAAATTTACATTATTTTATTTGAATTTTGTACATGTATTTAAATTCAAATTTAACTAATTATATGTGTATTTTGTATATCTATTTTCATACCAATTGAATTTTCATTTTTTTTAGGTGTATTTGATATATATTTTTATACATATTTACATAATTTTATATGTATTTTGAATATATATTTTCAGAGAAATTTACTTTATATGTATATGTATAGAAAATACACATGAAATAATCTAAATTCGTATCGAAATAAATGAACAAAATACCGATAAAATAATGTAATTTTGAATGAAAATATATATAGAAAATACACATAAAATAACGTAAACACAAATAAATATATACACATAAAATGATTTGAATTTGAAGGAAAATCGATATAAAAATAAACTTAAAATAAGGCAAATTTATTATGAAATATATATACGAAATACACATTAAATAATGTAGATTTGTTTCAAAATATATATACGAATACACATAAAATAACGTAGATTTCTATAGAAATATATATACAAAATACACATGAAATGTTGTAAATACGTATAAAAATATATATACAAAATACACATTAAATAATGTAAATTCGTGTCAAAATAAATAATTAAAATATCAATAAAAGAATGTGTATTTGTATGAAAATACATATACAAAATACACATAAAATAACGTTAATTTGTATAAAACTATATATAAAAATACACAAAAATAAGTTAAATTTGTATGAAAATAAATATACAAAATACACATAAAATTAGGTAAATTTGTAAAGAAATACATATACAAAATACACATAAAATAATGTAAATTTGAATGAAAATATATCAACAAATACACTTAAACTAACATAAATTTGTATAAAATATAAATAAAAAATACTCATTAAATAATGTAAATATGTATAAAAAATATATATACAAAACACAAATAGAATAATGTAAAATCATATTAAAATAAATACACAGAATGTAAATAAAATAATGTAAATTTGTATGAAAATAAAGATGCAAAATACCCATAAAATAACGCATTTTTAATAAATATACAAAATACACATGAAAGGATGTAAATACGTATAAAAATATATATACAAAATACACATTAAATAATGTAAACTCGCGTCAAAATAAATAAACAAAATGTCAATAAAAGAATGTGTATTTGTATGAAAATAAATATTCAAAATATACATAAGATAACATAAATTTGTATAAAATTATATACAAAAATACACAAAAATAATTTAAATTTGTATGAAAATAAATATACAAAATACACATAAAATTAGGTAAATTTGTATTGAAATACATATACAAAATACACATAAAATACTGTAAATTTGAATGAAAATACATAAACAAATACACTTAAAATAACGTAAATTTGTATAAAAAAATATATACAAAACACAAATTGAATAATGTAAAATCGTATCAAAATAAATACACAGAATATTAATAAAATAATGTAAATTTGAATGAAAATAAAGAAGCAAAATACCCATAAAATAACGCGTTTTTTTTAATATATATACAAAAATACACATAAAAAAAATTATTTGTATTAAAATAAATATACAAAATACACATACAATAAGGTAAATCTGTATTGAAATAGATATGCAAAATACATTTAAAACAATGTAAATTTGTTTCAAAATATATAAACGAATACACATAAAATAACGTAGATTTGTATAAAAATATATACAAAATACACGTAAAATGAAGTAAATACGTATAAAAAATATGTATACAAAATACACATAAAATAATGTAAATTCGTATCAAAATAAATAAACAAAATACCAATAAAAGAATGTGTATTTGTATAAATATAAATATACAAAATACACATAAAATAACGTAAATTTGTATAAAACTATATACAAAAATACACAGAAGTAATTATATTTGTATGAAAATAGATATACAAAATACAGATAAAATAAGCTAAATTTGAATTGAAATGTATATACAAAATACATAAAATAATGTAAATTTGTATCAAAATATTTATAAAAATACATATAATAACGTAAATTTGTTTAAAAATATATAAACAAAATACACATTAAGTAATGTAAATACGTATGAAAAATATGAACAAAATACACATATAATCATGTAATTCGTATCAAACTAAATAAACAAAATATCAATAAAATAATGTAAATTTGTATGAGAAAACATATACAAATACATATAAAATAACGCTAATTTCTATAAAAATATATGTCCAAAAATGAACGTAAAATAAATTAACTTTGGTTAAAAATATATATACAAAACACACATTAAATAATGTAAATGCGTATATATAATAACCTAAATTTGTATAAAACTATATACAAAAATACACAAAAATAATTTAAATTTGTATGAAAAGAAATATACAAAATACACATAAAATTAGGTTAATTTCTATTGAAATACATATACAAAATACACATAAAATAATGTAAATTTGAAAGAAAATATATAAACAAATACACATAAAATAACGTAAATTTGTATGAAATATATATACAAAATACACATTAAATAATGTAAATATGTATAAAAAAATATATACAAAACACAAATAGAATAATGTAAAATCGTATCAAAATATATACACAGAATATTAATAAAATAATGTAAATTTGTATGAAAATTAAGATGCAAAATACCTATAAAATAACGCATTTTTTATAAAATTATTGATACCAAAATACACATAAAATATTTGAATTTGTATCAAAATAAATATACAAAATGCACATACAATAAGGTAAATTTGTATTGAAATAGATATGCAAAATACATATAAAATAATGTAAATTTGTTTCAAAATATATATGCGAATACACATAAAATAACGTAGATTTCTATAAAAATACATGTACAAAATACACATAAAGTAATGTAAATACGTATAAAAATATATAAACAAAATACACATTAAGTAATGTAAATACGTATAAATATAGATAAACAATAGAGCAATAAAAGTATTTGTATAAATATAAATATACAAAATACACATAAAATAACGTAAATTTATATAAAATTATATACATAAAATAACGCAATTTTCTATAAAAATATATGTACAGAAATAAACATAAAATAAATTTGCATAAAAGTATTTATACAAAACACACATTAGATAATGTAAATGAGTATAAAAATATGTATACAAAATACCTATGAAATAATCTAAATTCGTACCGAATTAAATTAAGAAAATACCAATATAATAATGTATTTTTGGATGAAAATATATATACAAAATACACATAAAATAACCTAAATACAAATACAAATACACACATAAAATAATTTAAAATTGAATAAAACAAATATACAAAATAAACATAAAATAAGGTAAATTTGTAATGAAATATATGAAAAAATACACATAAAATAATATAAATTTGTATGAAAATATATATACAAATACACATCAAATAATATGAATTTGTATAAAATTTGTATCAAAATATATAGTTATACACACAATAAAATAACGTAATTTTTTTTATGAAAATGTATATACAAAATACACATAAAATAATTTAAATACGTAGAAAAATATATATACAAAAAACACATAAAATAATGTAAACATGTATGAAAATATATAAACAAATACACATAAAATAATGTAAATTTGGATAAAATATATATACAAAATGAACATTTATATATACAAAATGAACATTAAATAATGTAAATATGTATATAAAAAAATATATAAAAAAAACACATAGAATAATGTTAAATCGTATCAAAATAAATAAAGAGAATATCAATAAAATAATGTAAATTTTTAAGAAAATAGAGATGCAAAATATCCATATAATAACGCATATTTGCATAAAAATATATATACAAAAAGACATATAAAATCATTAAATTTGTATTAAAATAAATATAGAAAATGAAGGTACAATAAAGTAAATTTGTATTGAAATAGATATGCAAAATACACATTAATAATGTAAATTTATATCAAAATATATATACGAATACTCATAAAATAGAGTAAATTTCTATGAAAATATACATACAAAATATATATACAAAATACACATATAACTAGTTAAATTTGTATTTAAATACATGTACAAAAAACACATAAAATAATGTAGATTTGTATGAAATGAAAACAAATACATTTTATATAAAATATATATACAAAATACACATAGAATAATGTAAAATCATATCAAAATAAATACACAGAATATCAATAAAATAATGTAAATTTGTATGAAAATAAAGATGCAAAATACCAATAAAATAAAGCATATTTTTTTTAAAAATACATATACAAAAATACACATAGATTAATCAAATTTGTATTAAAATTAATATACAAAATGCACATACAATAAGGTAAATTTGTATTAAAAAAATATGCAAAAAACACATAAAACAATGTAAATTTGTTTCAAAATATATATACGAATACACATAAAATAACGCAGATTTCTATAGAAATATATATACAAAATTCACTTGAAATATTGTAAATACGTATAAAAATATATATACAAAATACACATTAAATAATGTTAATTCGTGTCAAAATAAATAAACAAAATATCATGAAAAGAATGTGTATTTGTATGAAAATAGATATACAAAATACACATAAAATAACCTAAATTTGTATAAAACTATATACAAAAATACACAAAAATAATTTAAACTTGTATGAAAATAAATATACAAAAAACATAAAATTAGGTAAATTTGTATTGAAATACATATACAAAATACACATAAAATAAGGTAAATTTTAATGAAAATATATAAACATATAGACTTAAAATAACGTAAATTTGTATCAAATATATATATACAAAAAACACATTAAATAATGTAAATATGTTTAAAAAAATATATACAAAACACAAATAAAATAATGTATAATCGTATCATAATAAATACAGAAAATATTTATAAAATAAAGTAAATTTGTATGAAAATTAAGATGCAAAATACCCATAAAATAACGTATTTTTTATAAAAATATATATACGAAAAAACATAAAATATTTGATTTTGTATTAAAATAAATAGATATACAAAATACACATAAAATAAGCTAAATTTGAATTGAAATATATACACAAAATACATAAAATAATGTAAATTTGTATCAAAATACCTATACAAATACACATATAATAACGTAAATTTGTATAAAAATATATAAACAAAATACACATTATATAATGTAAATACGTATAAAAAAATGTACAAAATACACAAATAATCATGTAATTCGTATCAAAATAAATAGACAAAATACCAATAAAATAATGTAAATTTCTATGAGAAAACATATACAAAATACACATAAATAACGCAAATATCAATAAAAATATATATAATATATATAAATATTTACAATATTTAATGTATATTTTGTATATATATTTTATCCAAATTTACGTTATTTTATATGTATTTGTTTATATATTTTCATACAAATTTACATTATTTTATATGAGCTTTGTATATGTATTTCAATACAAATTTGCCTAAATTTATGTGTATTTTGCATATCTATTTTCAAACAAATTTAAATTATTTTTGTGTATTTTTGTATATATTTTTATACAAATTTTAGTTATTTTATTTGTTTTTTGTATATATATTTTCCTACAAATATACATTCTTTTATTGGAATTTTGTGTATTTAATTTTTTACGAATTTACATTATTTTATGTGTATTTTCTATATATATTTTTCTACGTATTTCAACTATTTTATGTGTATTTTATATATACATTTTCATAAAAATTTACGTTATTTTATTGTGTGTATTCGTATATATTTTGAAACAAATTTCATACAAATTCATGTTATTTTATGTGTATTTGTATATATATTTTCATACAAATTTATATTATTTTATGTGTATTCTTACATATATTTTATTACAAATTTACCTTATTTTATGTTTATTTTGTATATTTATTTCATTTGAATATATAATTTTATACAAATTCATGGTATTTTATCTGTATTTGTATATATATATTTTCATATAAATTTACATTATTTTATGTTTATTTTGTACATATATTTCATTACAAATTTACCTTATTTTATGTTTATTTATTGGTATTTTGTTTATTTATTTTTTTCAATTACATTTTATGTATTTGTTTACATTTTTTTATACGTATTTACTTAATTTTATGTGTATTTTGTATATATATTTTTATAGAAATCTACGTTATTTTATGTGTATTCGTACATATATTTTGAAACAAATTTACATTGTTTTATATGTACAATCAGGTAAATTTGTATTGAAATAGATATGCAAAATACATATAAAGCAATGTAAATTTGTTTCAAAATATGTATACGAATACACATAAAATAACGTAGATTTCTATGAAAATATATATACAAAATACACATAAAATGAAGTAAATACGTATAAAAAAATGTATACAAAATACACATAAAATAATGTAAATTCGAAACAAAATAAATAAACAAAATACCAATAAAAGAATGTGTATTTGTATAAATATAAATGTACAAAATACAGATACAAAATAAACATAAAATAAGGTAAATTTGTAATGAAATATATGTACAAAATAAACATAAAATAATGTAAATTTATATGAAAATATATATATACAAATACAGATAAAATACCATGAATTTGTATAAAATTATA